>NC_083235.1:26857982-27163875 GCF_032191835.1 Heteronotia binoei
CCTTCATTATTTCCAATGGAGGGAAAGCATTTAAAAGGTATGTGTTCCCTTTCAATGTGAACTCTTTGGAGTGCAGTTATGCTTGTCATGGCCTTGCTCCTGGCTCCACCCCCAAAGTCTCCAGGCTCCACCCCCCAAAGTCTCCTGGCTCCACCCCCAAAGTCCCCAGATATTTCTTGAATTTGACTTGGCAACCCTATAGTTGGCCCAGTGGGCCCCGTTCCTCAGTTCTGTTAGTGCAGCCTCCCACCATGCTGCACTCAATAAAGAGCTTGTTATCACTACCACCTCGCCTCTTCAGTGCCTAAGAACCCACTATATTATAACTGCCAAAGTTATGTCAGTTAAGCTTTTTTAAAAGTTGCTAACTGGGTGGTGAAAAAATGTCGTGTTCCTTTAATGGAAGTGTAGCATTCTATGCAGAGTCAGGCAAGTCTGAATGTCTCTGGCTTTGAAAACCCTGCAGGGTTGTCATTAAGGTGGCAGCAACTTGATAGCAAAAAAAAAAAAGAAAAAAAGTGGAAATGGGCAGTTGAGGCTTTTCACAGCATGGCACCATCTGATAACTGCATGGCATCACCTGTTAAATGCTACCAATCAAACTGATTTTTGCAGTCTTTTCTGTGTGCATGTGTGTACCTGGAAGTGATGGAGACCTCTGATGACTGAAGAATATTCAGGGAGGTGGCTGAATACAGCCTGCCTTTGCCTCCCGACTGCTAGTATTCCAAGGAGGTCTCCTATTCAAATACTTGCCAGAGTCGACCTGGCGTAGCTTTCCAAGATCTGATGACATCAGGCCTGCCTGAGCTATGCAGGTCAGGTTCAAATTGATTTCTAAAAAGACAAGCTAGAGAGACCAAGTTAGAGCAGGGAACCCTAACCCATCCTGAAACCTGGGATGGAAAGACAGAAATAAAACCAGAGTTTTGTGGGTTTACCCAGTAAACCCACAAAACTCGGCTTTTATTTCTGTGTTTTTATTCTAGCACAAACTTGCATGGGACAGAGCTGACTTTGTCAGATTTGAGTATAAATGGAGTAGCCCATGAGACGCAATGCCGGGATGGCAGTCAAATCAATGTTGAATGCCCATCTGCTTCTTGGGCTGCATACACAAGATACCTCTGCTCTTGTCCCACTGTAGTCTGAATTTACTACACACACATACACACATTCCACACTAGATTCTCCCTTCACCAGTAAGTGCTAGCCCAAACCATGCAGAAAAACCCACCTCTTTGGACAATTTTGTTGTGCTTTCAGTCGGCCTTGAGAACAGTTTACAGCACGGTTTGTTTGGGGATCCCCCCCCCCCTTGCAAACCAACACCTTTACCTTTTACCAGAAGTCATCCAAGAACAACTGAAACCGCACCCCACATAACCCGCATAACTAAAACCACACCCCTCGGTACATTTAATTGGGAGTCCATCCCACCCATCCCAGTAGGACTCAGCTTCCATCTGGTCTTGCTTCTCTCACCTGTGTGGCAATCCATCAGACAGGATTTTTTGCTGACACCCCAAAAGGCAACAGCAAACTTAGAAACCAGCCAGGTGCCTTAAAACGTAGCTGTGCGGCCCAGAATTTGATGGCAACCCGAAAGGCAACAGCAAACTTAAGAAACCAACCAGGCTCCTTAATCGGAGCTGTGCTTTGGGGCCCAGAGGCTGCGGTGAGGGGCATCACCTCATCTCACCCCATAGGTCTACAATTCCTCCTAAGGCCCAGCTGTGGCAAGGACTACGAGATCTACAAAAGCGCCATCTTCTACCTCCATCCCATCTTTCCTTTCTCGTGTCCCTAGATGAGTTGACCCCCCCTCATAACAGCTCCTTTGGGAGCCTTCGGGCCCAGATCTGGAAGGAACATGGCTGCATCCGAAGGCCTGTTCTCAGACCCTCTTCTGTCCCCTGCCACTGCCCAAGGGTGTGCGTGTGGTTTTTTTTTTAATTAGCCAGGATTAATCCCAGGTCTGCCTGGTTGGCAGACTATCCTCTGATCATGTTGGAGGGGAGCAGGGGAAAGAGAGACCCCCTCCGCCCCAGGCTTCCCTTGATATGACAAGAAAAAGCGGTGAACGGAAGTCATTCCACCCCATCTGTCAAAGCAGCCCTTCAGTGGGAAAGAAGCCCAAGCCGGTACAAAAACGCAAACCCGCATAGCCGCAGTTCAGACCAAGGCCTGCAGTTCCACCTCCCCAGACATAATAAGAAATCAGGTCCTCCCTTATACCGACCCCCACCCTGCACCAGGCGGCTGCACTGGTATCAATCTCAGTTGCTCCGGCATGCCCACCCAAAATGCAATCCGTGGGCTTGGGTCTGTCACCCCCACCCCACCTCCCAGCTGTAACAAAGCCCGCTCCTGGTTAGCAATGCCTCTTTGAGCATCGCAGGACTGCAAATGCTGGCTAGCGCTTTTGGGGGAGGGGGTGTACCTTGCGCCGGGGAATTAGAGGAGGACGGCGGCTCCTCATTCAAGGCTGCACCATCTTCCTCCTCGCGATCCCTTGTGCCATTTTTTTTCACATCTTTTGTTCCCCGGGGGGGCCGGCTGGATCTCAGGCTGTCTTTTCAGAGCCCTCCTTCTCCGACTGCTGTTTTTTAAAAAAATTCTGAATAATAGATGTACATCCAGACCAACGTCTTAAAGGCGAAAACCTGCTAGCTGCTCTATAGAATAACTGGAAGGGAGGGGGGGGAGTGTGGCTCTGCCCTGCTCCTAGCGGCAGAGCGGGGAATTGCAGCCGGACTATGCGGAATAGTTAACAGCAGTTGACCATGGAGTTGGTACACCTGTGTTCCATCCCTCAGAAGACCTTCCTGCTCCTCGCCCCCAATGTAGGTTATGCCAAACGGCAGAAGGGTTTTCATTGCGCTTATTGCATAAGCACTCCGAGATAAGAGATTGCAGCTCCCTGCAAAGTTAATCCTTAGAATTAATAATCGATAGATCATTGCTGTGACCTCATTAAGCTAGTTTACACTGAATCAGGCCCTTGGTCCAGCTGCGATCACACGTGCTAAAGAATGCGGTTTCAATCCGCTTTGCACTGCCTGGTGCTTCTATACTGGAGATACCAAGGACTGACGGTGGGGGGAGGGACGGTGGGGGGTGAGGGACGGTGGCTCAGTGATAGAGCATCTGCTTGGGAAGCAGAAGGTCCCAGGTTCAATCCCTGGCATCTCCAAAAAAGGGTCCAGGCAAATAGGTTTGAAAAACCTCAGCTTGAGACCCTGGAGAGCCGCTGCCAGTCTGAGAAGACAATACTGACTTTGATGGACCAAGGGTCTGATTCAGTATAAGGCAGCTTCATATGTTCATATGTTCAAGGACTGAACCTGGGACCTTCAGCGTGCTAAGCAGGTGCTCTACCAGTGATCCATGGCCCCTCCCCATAGGCGAGGTATTCCCCTCCTCCCCCCTGCCAGCACTCTCATGACTTTAACAACTGTAGGACAAAGGAAGAAATGTACCTGTTAAGAGAGAGCCAGTTTGGTGTTGTGGTTAAGACTCCTATCTGGGAGAACCGGGTTTGATTCCCCACTCCTCCCCTTGCACCTGCTGGAATGGCCTTGGCTTAGCCATAGCTCTCGCAGAGCTGTCCTTGAAAGGGCAGCTTCTGTGAGAGCCCTCTCAGCCCCACCCACCTCACATGGTGTTTGTTGTGGGGAGAGAAGATATAGGAGATTGTGAGCCGCTCTGAGTCTCTGATTCAGAGAGAAAGGCAGGGTATAAATCTGCAATTCTTCTTCATAATTCTGTTCCAGCCCCAGTGTCTCTCCAGCTGGGAAAAAGCTTCACCTGCTGAATTTCTGCCCCGGGGACATGCTAAAAGTACAGGAACTTTGCCTGGAGAAAACAAAATAAGCTAGCAGCCTTTTAAATTTCTGTTAGACAAAGCCCATTCTTCACAATGTCACAGCAAGCCGCCTTACAAGGATGTTGTGAGGACAGGGCATAGAACTACTTATGTATTAGAAGAACACCATAAATGGAAGACACACACTGTGAAATGCAGAAAGTTGGGGAGAGGGACTATGCCAGCTTCTTAGTCCTATCAAGAGAAGAAAATGCCCTGTCTTTTATGGACCAGGCAGGGCTTTTTTTTAGCAGGAGCTCCTTTGCATATTAGGCCACACACCCCTGATGTAGCCAATCCTCCAAGAGCTTACAGGGCTCTTCTTACAGGGCTACTGTAAGCTCTTGGAGGATTGGCTACATCAGGGGTGTGTGGCCTAATATGCAAAGGAGTTCCTTCTACAACAAAATGCTGTGGGACCAGGTGATGTTACTCATCTCTGTGTCAGGCAAAATTTCAGCTTCCCATTGCCATACATTCAGCCTCTGTTAAAGGGAAGGGAAAGGGGCATGGTATAGCCCATCTTTTCAGATCTCAGAAACTGAGGAAAGTCGGTGCTTGGAAGGGAGACCCCCAAGGAAGCTCTGCAGAGGAAGGCCATGGCAAACCACCTCTACTTCTTACCTGTCCTGAAAACTCCTGGCTGGGGTTGCCTGTGACTTGGAAACACTTTTCAAATAGATAGGGGACTTTTTTCCTTCCAGGCCAGCTGGCAACCCTAGACTCAGGTCTCTAGCGCCCCATGGGACTCAGAGTGCCCAGCCTCCTTGTGGATTTTACGGGCCCCCTCCCTAAGCCTTGGCTCCCCCCTCTCCCTCGGGATCCCTCACCCCGATCGCCTCAGCACATGAAGCAGGTAGCAGCACCAGCAAGCTCTCCCCTGAAGCACTCTGAGCAGAGTTGGGTGGGTGGGCAAATGCTGAAAGTTGGGTGGGTGGGCGCGTGGGTGGGTGGAGTCATACCCCCTGCTCCCAGCAGCCCTTAGTCAGGCCATGAAGAGCTGGGGGCTCCATGCGCTGCCTTGTTTTCCACTGCCATGAGCCTGAACTGTAAGTTCTCAGGTGGGTGAGTGGGAGGGAGGGTGGAGAGGCCCCTAGATTGCACAGACTGCAAGGGCAGCTGGAGTCCTTTCTGGGTGGGGGGGTGGGGGGGTGGGGAGGGAGGGAGGAGGGTAGCCAGGACACATCTCCCCCAGCCAGCATGTACAAGCTGCATGTGTTCCCTGCTGCTCCCAGATAGAAAAGGGCACAGGAAAACAGGGAAATGGGGAGGAAGTGCAGAGATACAAATCAGTCTTCTTTTGAACTTTGGAATTGGAAGTTGATCATTGTAGGCTGAGCTCCAGGAAAGGTAGATGGGGAATCCGAGCTTACATACAATTTAAATCGCACTGGAGGGGGGAGGAAGAGGAGTGGCCCCCAGCCTCTCCAGCTTCTTGCTCTCACCCCCATGCCCCCCCTCCTACGGCCCCCTTGTGGCCCCCTCCCTCTTTGACTTTTAGCTAGGGGGCTGCCTAGACTCCGGCTCCTCTTCTTCCTCTCCGCAGCCAGATACCCAGAAAATTAGCCAGTGAGACTTACATGAATATTGAACTGGTAGCCTGCATAGTTGCTTTTTTTCTTTTTCTTTAAAAAAAAATTCAGAATCAGCTGTATAATAAGTCATTCTGAGCCAAGAATAAATAAAGAGGATGGACGAAGAAGGTTTTTAAAAATATCTTAAGAGGGATCAGGAAGGATTCACGTGATGTATACAGGAGACAGCAGAATACAGATTCTTGCTAGGAAGGAACTACATAGTGTTCATCAGACAAGCTGTTTCCCCCAGCCTTGCATAAAGGTAGAGTCCTGTGCAAGCACCAGTCATTTCCAACTCTGGGGTGACGTTGCTTTCACAACGTTTTCATGGCAGACTTTTTATGGGGTGGTTTGCCATTGCCTTCCCCCATCTTTTTACACTTCCCCCCAGCAAGCTGGGTACTCATTTTACTGACATTGGAGGGATGGAAGGCTGAGTCAACCTGGAACCGGCTACCTGAACCCAGCTTCCGCTGGGATCGAACTCAGGTCATGAGCAGAGGGCTCCGACTGCAGTACTGCAGCTTTATGATAAGCTAATTTGTGGTTTCTTGTTTATAGCCTTCTGTTCCTGTTTTATCCATGTGTTCGAAGTTGCAAAGACCCCTCAGCTACCCATTGGCTGCTTATCCACAAACCACAAAGCAGAAGTATGGTCTCTGGGTATAACCCAGAAATGCAGCTGCTGTCTTACTGACAGCTTGGGGCAGCTTGACCTGTTTCTAAGCAGTAGGCCTCATACCATTTAAGCATAGCTCCTTATGATCTTTCCTGTATTTTATACAACGTTTCCAACCTTGTACGTTTCCAACGTTTCTCCCCCCTTGCTTCTGCACATCATCGTAGTGAAATTCGAGCACCTCCCAGAGAGCCAGTTTGATGTAGTGGTTAAGTGCACGGACTCTTATCTGGGAGAACCGGCTTTGATTTCCCACTCCTCCACTTACAGCTGCTGGAATGGCCTTGGGTCAGCTGTAGCTATTGCATGCAGGAGTTGTCCTTGAAAGGACAGCTGCTGTGAAAGCCCTCTCAGCCCCACCCACCTCACAGAGTGTCTGTTGTGGAGGGAGAAAATATAGAAGATTGTAAGCCACTCTGAGTCTCTGATTCAGAGAGAAGAAGAAGAAGATATTGGATTTCTATCCCGCCCTCCATTCCGAAGAGTCTCAGAGCGGCTCACAATCTCCTTTACCTTCCCCCCCCCCCCACAACAGACACCCTGTGAGGTGGGTGGGGCTGGAGAGGGCTCTCACAGCAGCTGCCCTTTCAAGGACAACCTCTGCCAGAGCTATGGCGGACCCAAGGCCATGCTAGCAGGTGCAAGTGGAGGAGTGGGGAATCAAACCCGGTTCTCCCAGATAAGAGTCCGCACACTTAACCATTACACCAAACTGGCGAGGTATAAATCTGCAGTCTTCTTCTTCCTTGGCTTTCCCCCCATCTTTCCCAAACCTGCTTTGCTTCAACGTTTTTTTTAACTAAAGGTCACAGCGAAGTATGGATGGCTGCCATATGGATGGGAAAGTTCAGGGTTTTTTTGAGGGCCTCTCAAACAGCAATCATTTGATTTCTTCTGTCTCCATGCTATTTCCCCACCACTGCTACTTTTTTTTAAAAAAAGCAGTAACTGATCAATCAGTATTAGCTTCTCTGCATTCCTAACATTCATTTTTGAAAAGCATGCCTCTAGCCCCTTTCATTGCAGAGACATACTTTTCCCCTTATATCTCTGCAATGAAAGGGGCTATGAATGTGCTCTTTAAAAAACATAAGGGAAGGGGATAGAGGATTACTCTTTTTAATGAAAGGTGAGAATTCAAAGGTGATATACAGACTGTAATGATATTCACTTGCCAGTTTTGAAAAAAACTACCTGGAAAAGCACTGGTGATTGAGGCTGAGCATGGGGAATGAGCCAGGAATACTATGGGGAAACCTACCACATGGAATCCACTGTGGCCACTGTGTTCTATTGGTAGCCTCAGCAGTAGAGAAGCTACCCAAACGTGCCTCTGTTTGGAGAATAAAAGCAATGGCAAATCGCTGTGTAATTATCAATAAAAGCTCTGCAAACAATTCCACTGTATGGTCACTTTCTGTATCTTGTGGTAGCCTTATATCTTGCCAGCCACAACTGAGTTAGTTTGCAAAAGATGCATTTGAACAATATATTAGACTCAGTCCTTTTACAGCAAAGGAGAACTGTGCACTTAGTTTTCATCTCTTTTATTTGATCCTTACAACAGCCCTGTGAGGTCGGTCGACCAGTAAAGCTTCACGGCTGTTGTGTCTTGCAATTTGGTCCCTGAATGCACAACACAGTGCGCGTGCATGCGCACAGAGGTGACCAGTGGGAGACCGCAGGTCGCTGAACGTAAGGACGTAAATACACTCCACCTATGAAGATCTGTGGCGGGAAGTTTAACCGGTCAGGATTGGACCTGGCCAGGTATAGCAGCGCCCACCTCACGACCTCACTGGATCTCTTTATATCAGTCTCTTCGGGGTATTTTACTTTGTTATCTGATGGAAATAGAGTTCACTTCGTAGGGGACTACAGCAGCTTGGTTAGTTTTTCCCAAAAATATAGGCTCCAGAGAAACTTTAACATGAACCACCGATATTTATTATAATACAAAGTCTTTAACTGGGGATATGGGAGATATTTACACAGGCTAACACGTTGCTCAGTTGTTTCAGGCTTTACAATAACTTTTCCTTTCTTAAGTCTCTCTGTTTCACAGTTCCTATATAACACACTCTCCACCTCTAGCAAAGTCTGGCCTCTTGGGTATGATGTGCCAAGTCTCACCCGTCGACTGGAGCCTCCACTCCTAGCCCTTCTGACTTCTTAGACCCACATCTGCTCCCTCAACCACCTTTCTAGTTCTTCAGAGATGTATATAGGTGTCTGTGACCGTTCAGGTCTTCACTGACTCACACTTGACCCACTCACACAGCCCTCTTGGCTGTTTTTCTCAAGCTTGCAGTCAGCTTGTCCTCTCTGGAAGACTTTCCCACCACTGTCTCAAGCTCCTTCAAAGAATCAGCTGCCCTCTCAGCCTCTGTCAGGCACGAACTGACTCTCAGATTCTGTCAGGCTCCAACTGCCTCAGACTCTGACAGGCACCAACTCCGTCAGACTCTAACTGACTGACTGCCTCAGCAGCAGTTAGCTGTCACTTACACACTTTCCCTCCCTGAGAGTTCCGAGCCCTCTGGCCCCCACCCTCAGGTCACCTGACGCAGGCCCTGTGCGTCTTCAGTTTCTGTTTAATCCCTAGCTTTCCATCACACTGAGTTAGTTTGCAAAAGATGCATTTGAACAATATATTAGACTCAGTCCTTTTACAGCAAAGGAGAACTGTGCACTTAGTTTTCATCTCTTTTATTTGATCCTTACAACAGCCCTGTGAGGTCAATCGACCAGTAAAGCTTCACAGCTGTTGTATCTTGCAATTTGGTCCCTAAATGCACAACACAGCGCGCGTGCATGCGCACAGAGGTGACCAGTGGGAGACCGCAGCTCGCCGGACATAAGGACGTAAATACACTCCACCTATGAAGATCTGTGATGGGAAGTTTAACTGGTCAGGATTGGACCTGGCCAGGTAAGAGGGTTGTTCCAAGAGATGTATATAATCGGGGACCCGGCCCCGCCATGTTCCCTTTGTGATGTACTCACCAATAAAGCATGTTGCCTTCTACAAGTCTCGTAACTCAGTACATTAGAATGGCAGAGTAATTCCACGGGCCAGACTACAACTGTATCATTTATATGCTTATAGAAGCAGCTTACATTGTTGTTTATATAACATTTATATAAAATGGAGAAGGAAAAGGAAAGGTCCCCTGTGCAAGCAGCAGTCGTTTCCAACTCTAAAGTGATGTTGCTTTCACAACGTTTTCACGGCAGACTTTTTACGGGGTGGTTTGCCATTGCCTTTCCCAGTCATCTATACTTTCCCCCCAGCAAGCTGGGTACTCATTTGACCGACCTCGGAAGGATGGAAGGCTGAGTCAACCTTGAGCCAGCTACCTGAAAACCCAGCTTCCGCCGGGGATCGAACTCAGGTCGTGAGCAGAGCTTAGGACTGCAGTACTGCAGCTTTAACACTCTGCGCCATGGGGCTCTCTAAAATGGAGAAGAGCAGGGTATAAATGAAGTTAGCAAATAAATAAAATATACCTTTCTGTCATATGGCCTTTCTGGCAGCTGTCAGAAGATGAGAGATGTGTACCAAGTAAAAAAACTTCTGTTTGTTCTTTTTTTATTTTGGGGGGATAATTCTGGCCTTTCTTTTACGGAAGGCCTTACAGACAGATTAATTAGTTTGATGCAGGGCTCTTTTTGAACAGGAACGCAGTTCTGGCTGGCTTGGTATCGGGTGTGTGTGGCCTATTAATGTAAATGAGTCTCTGCTGGGCCTTTTCTTTAAAAAGCCCAGTGTGAAACAATGGTGATGTCAGGGGGTGTGGCCTAATATGCAAATAAGTTCCTGCTGATTTTTTCCTACAAAAAAAGCCCTGGTTTGATGGCACTCTAAGCAAACAGAATTGTATGTGGGCACTGCTGTGAAATTATCTTCTGTGTATGGTGCTTCAGTATGTGGTTTCCCCTCAGTTAGACTGAGTTTAATTGAAATAAAATTATAAACTGCGTTGGGAATCATTTGGTTGAAAGTCTATGCACCAGCTAAATAAGGCAATAACCTCAAAGTCCTTTTATCCAGCACAGACCTTAAGCATAACCACCATGTGCAAATGAACATGCCTAGCCCACTGGATTTCAGAGTAAAGATTTTTGGGGCAGGAACAGGAGCAGGGTTGCTAATTTCCAGGCGATGAAAAAAATGGGAAAAACACGGTGAGGCTGAGAGCCTGGATAAAATAGTACGAATATACTTACAGTTTACAACACACAGTACTGATATTTCATATTTCCATTTATGATCATATCAGAATGGAACAATTCAACAAAATTAATAATGGCTCAACAATTTGATGATGGCTCATTACAACAGCATCTTTGCAATATATACATATAGTTGCAGTAAGCGAAGAATATAATCAAGTCACTGATTCAAATATGACAGTACAAAAAGTCCACAATGGAAGAGACAAAAGCTCTACAGTACATCAAGTACTCAAGAAGGTGCTAGTAGATTTCTTAAATAGCGATTGTGACACGCTTCCTAGGTATCTTGGTGTGTTTTGGTAGCTACCTTAGTCTGACACATTTATTTCAAATGTCTGGAACTTAAATACATACAAAACATCATGTACGAAGTGTACAACAAAACACATTACTAAACTTAAGAAAATTTAGACTGAGCAACTCACCCAAAATATTAGACTGAGCAACTCACCCAATGCTCAATCTAATACAATGCATTAGTTAGTTTGTCAATTTCTTTCAACAGCATTAGCAGTTCTCTGGTAAGGTGAAAGCCATGCCCAGCCATTAAATAGAAACACCTGAGCAAAACCCACAAATCTTTTAAAGGGGACTACAAAGTAACTTTTACATAAATAATTGAAATTCATAAGAAAGAAGTAAGATCCAAAGCTACGTTTAGACAGAGGGTGCAACAGTAGAAAACTTGTGAATAAAATACGATTCTTTCTGTAAGAGTAGCTTGTGAGTCTCCTTTACATCATAATGTTTATTAAACTGTAATTTGTAAATAATTCCACACTTAAGATCCTTAGGATCATGGTTAGGATCTATCATGTGGCTCACAATTCGAGCTTCCAACAATTTTAAGTTTAACCCTAATTAAATGTTCCAGAAATCGGACCTTGAAAGGTCACATAGACGATCCTATGAAGAACAATGGTCAACTGCTCTGTAGGCCAGAGGTGTCAAACATGTGGCCTGAGGGATGGATCAGGCCCCCCAAGGGCTTCTTTCAGGCCCGCAAGCAAGTATGCTTCCTTCTCCCTCTCTCTTGCTTCTTTCTGTGTTATGATTTGCTTTGCCAGGATTTCTCAATTGCACAGATGCTACAAAGCCAAGCCTTTATTTTCCCCATTGGCTGAGGCTCCTCTCTTGGGGAGAAAGTTTTTTTTTGGGGGGAGGGAGAGCTTGCTTTGATACTGACCACAATATTGCAAGAGTGCTAATACTTTAAGTATGTTTTATTTTAGGTTTTTAAAATATATATCTTTAATTGTGTTTGTCTGTGTCCTTTATAACGTTTATATCTCTGCTACCTGGCATTAGTACATTTTATGACACACATGGGCTGGCCTGACAAGGTCTTATTTATGTCAGATCTGGCCCTCATAACAAAGGAGTTCAACATTCTGCTGTAGGTAATAGATGATCCTGGACAACTCACAGTTAGAGAATTGTTTCAAGTGCCAAGTAAAATCATTGATGGTGACCACATCCGTCTGTACTGTGTAATTACACACAAAACGTTTCTCCCTGCATTTGTAATATCCATTAGGTAAATGCGTTTCTAAGGGACTCCTTTTATTGAGAGCAGAATGTACCCGCACGTTTTGTCCTCGCTTCCAACCTTACCCAACCTTACCGTTGGAAATTGCATGTCACCCAAAGAGGGTTGAATAATATGCCAATGTTTTCGCAGTATTTGTACTAACTGCTTACAACAAGGTGTATATGTTCAAGTACAGATCAAACTGCTATTTGTGGTAGATCTTTTTTAACAAAAAGTTCACCTCTGGGTATGGAGTCTGCTCTGTTTTTAGCACTGCGAACTACGTCAGCTGGATACCCGTGCTCTAAAAAAGCATTTGTCATTCTGGTGCTACTCAATTGGTAATCCCGCTGGGAAGCAGAATTCCTTTTGATATGAAGATACTGACTGTAAGGCATATTTTCCTTGATTTGATAGGAATGGAAGGATAAAAAGTGTAAGAGGGAATTACAATCTGTGGGTTTCTGAAAAACCCTCACCCCCAACTCGGTGTCTTGCTTTATATACAGTATACAGTGGTGTCAAGAAAATTTATACTGGTGTTATTGCTCTGATGACTGAACCAGTTTGGTGTAGTGGTTAAGTGTGCGGACTCTTATCTGGGAGAACCGGGTTTGATTCCCCATTCCTCCACTTACACCTGCTGGAATGGCCTTGGGTCAGCCATAGCTCTGGCAGAGGCTGTCCTTGAAAGGGCAGCTGCTGTGAGAGCCCTCTCCAGCCCCACCCACCTCACAGAGTGTCTGTTGTGGGGGAGGAAGGTAAAGGAGATTGTGAGCCGCTCTGAGACTCTTCAGAGTGGAGGGCGGGATATAAATCCAATATCATCTTCATCTTCTTCTTCTTCTTAATAGTTGGATATAAAGAGTTGCACCAGTCTATAAAGAGTTTAACCACTGCAGAATTAGAAGGATCACAATTTTTGAAAATAGGGACAATAATAGCATTAGTCCATGACTTTGGCATTATTCCGGTGTTGTTTATCATGGTAAACAAAGCAGCCAAGGGGAGAGCCCACTACTCAGGGTGGAACTTCAGTAATTCTGGGGTGACTATGTCAGGACCAGGGGACTTTTTTGGTTTAAGTTATGTGATTAAAGAAATAATATCCTCGGGAGCCACTGGTGGCCACTCAGACATCACAGGGATATTAAGTTCAGTTTCTAAATATCCAATCTCAGTGCCTGACTGAGGCAGCTAGGAAAACCTGCTCTCCAATTCACTTAGGATCAGGCCTCGGATTCAGTGGGAGCTCATAGAAACTCAGCTCCTGAACCTTTCTGAGATTCCCACATCCTCCTCCTGAGAGTTTCACCTCCTTGTCCATTGAATAGTATGTGCAGCGGCATAACAATCCCTGGATGAGCTCCACCACCTATTTTTCTACAAAATGACCCCTGTTTAGGATTATCTCCAATACCTGGCCAACCTGCCACCTACTTCTACTCTTTAACTGATCCCCATCAAAGAAGGGCATTTATGTTGACCAGATTCAACGCGTTATTGTCAGCCATCTTCTCTGGAAGATGTCAAAAAATCCCTTGTGAATTCAGACAATGCCCATGTAGCCTGGGCACTATTGAAATGGTTTCTCGTGTTTCATTAAACTGTCCTTTTTACATTAAGACTTGAGAAAAATTTGTGAACTCTTTTCTTTGTACCTGGTGTGGTCTTCCTGACTGTATTAAGGTCCAGTGATTACTTTCATGTCATAACTTTTCCATAACTTTTAATGTTGCCTGTTTTCTTCAGTCTGCAATCCAAATTAGGGAAACCATTAAGTGATTAATCTCATTTTGGCTGGTTTTACAAATGTTTTGACTGCTATCTTTTTTTTTAAAAATTGTACACTCAATGTGTTTTTTAATCTTTGATATGCCAATAAAGGTCAGTCTGTCTGTCACTGCAGAATTATTCAAAAGACAGAAAATTGTTGGGTGACTTTTGTCACCATTATCTTATGAATAGAATTAGCACCTGAATTTTTTTGTATTGTATTTGGTTAAATTGGAATGTTTTAAAACTAATGTGATTTTAAACCTTTGTATAACTATATGAATATGTTGTTAGCCGTCCTGAGCCCGCTTCAGCGGGGAGGGCGGGATATAAATAACATTTTATTATTGTTATTATTATTATAAAATGTTATCAATAAACTTGTAATATGGAAAAAAAGATTATTGTCAGCATTATAGAAATGTTGAATTTCAAACTGTTCCATGAACAAATTAGCGATGAAGAGAGCTGCTGGGGTACCCATTGATACTCTACTTACTTGTAGAAAAAATTCTGACTGGAATCTGAAATAGTTATGTTCAAAAAGAATGTCTGTTATATCCATACAAAAGTGTGTAGGTGGCCACTTATCCTGTCTCTGGTCAAGATACTTTTCAATGGTACACCTAGCTTCTTCCTGTGGGATGTTGGTGTATAATGCACCAACATCCATTACCACTAATGTTAAGGAGTCCACATGTATGGAAAGTGACTCAATGATTTGAATGAAATGAGAAGTATTTTTGATAAAGGACCTTATTTTGGAGAAAAAGGGCTGAAGAAAACGGTCCAAATACTGTGATAGAGGCTCCAATAAAGAGTCAGACCCAGAAAGAATAGGTCTACCTGATGGACTACTTAAAGATTCATGAATTTTAAGCAATGCATACATCATGCCCCCTGACAGCACCATTGTTTCACACAGGGCTTTATTTGTAGAAAAAGTCCCACAGGAACTCATTTGCATATTAAGCCACACCCCCTGACACCAAGCCAGCTGGAACTGTGTTTCTGTGTGCCCCTGCTCAAAAAAAAAAAAAAGCCCTGGAAACTGAGATGCCCCCATGAGCACTTGTGGGTCACCCACTTGTAGACCCGTTCCAGTCCCATACTGGACCTGTTCCAGTCCGGCTTCCACCCAGGCCACAGGATGGAGACGGTGCTAGTTGCCCTCATGGATGACCTCCTGAGACATCTGGATCAAGGCAGCTCGGCATTACTGCTCCTATTAGACCTGTCGGCTGCATTCGATACAGTCGACCACCAGCTGTCTAGCCGTCTTGCTGATGTGAGGATACAGGGGCCTGCCTTACAGTGGCTCTCCTCTTTCCTCCAAGGTCGGGGACAAAGGGTGGCAATTGGGGAAATGCTGTCCCAGAGACACCCACATTTGTGGGATGCCCCAGGGAACAGTTCTTTCCCCAATGTTGTTTAATATCTATATGCGCCCCCTTGCCCAGATGGTCAGGAGGTATGGGCTGGGTTGTCATCAGTATGCAGATGACACCCAGCTCTATCTATTGATGGGTGGCCGGTCTGGTTGCACCCTGGATAATTTGGACCTGGCGCTGCAAGCCGTGGTATCATGGCTCAGGCTGAGCTGGCTAAAGCTGAATCCAATGAAGACAGAGAACCTCTGTCTAAATTGCAGTGGCCAGGGAAGGGTGATCCCTCTACCAGCCTTCAATGGGGCACCATTGATGCCAGCAGTGCTTCTGGAGTTCTTTTTAACTATGCAGGTCCAAGTAGCAGCCACTGCCAGAGCTACTTTTTTTCACCTTTGGCGAACACAGCAGTTGGTCCCCTACCTTGAGTGTAGTGACTTAGCAATAGTGATCCACGCCTCGGTCACCTCAAGGATCAATTACTGTAATGCTCTCTACATGGGGCTGCCCTTGACTCAGATTCAGAAGCTGCAGTTGGTGCAGAATGCTGCAGCCAGGTTACTAATGGGGCTTCCCTGTCAGAAGCACAGTCAGCCTGTGCTGAGAGCACTGGACTGGCTGCCTGCTGCATACCAAATCCGTTTCAAGGTCCTGGTATTAACCTTCAAAGCCCTATATGGCCTAGGACCCACCAATCTGCAGGACCGCCTTGCCCCACATGGTCCCCAGAGAGCACTGCGATCATGCTCTCAAAATCTTTTGGCTGTCCCTGGGCTAAAGGAGGCTAGGCTCAACTCCACCAGAGCAAGAGCCTTATCGGTTGTGGCCCCAATACTTTGGAACACCCACCCAGAAGCCGTCAGGGCCCTGTGCGATTTATCACAGTTCTGCAGGGCCTGCAAGACTGAACTGTTTCGGATGGCATATAACATCTAATGGGAGAGGGCTGCCACCACGTCTGGATCCATCACGCTTTTATTACTAACTGCCTAGGATCTGTGCACGTGAGAAAGAAAATATCACATGATCCGCCTGAAGAAGCACCATTGCCATTTATCTGATTGTTTTATTGTTTTAATATTGCTTTTGTTTACTGTCTGTTTTATGCTGTTAGCCACCTTGAGTCTGTACAGAATGGGCGGGATATAAATATAACATAAATAAATAAATAAAATAGAAGTCTAATCCCCATTCTGTAGTTATCCTTCTCCCAATGCTAATCTGTCACTAAAGAATCAGATGTTGCCTGCAATGTCGTATCATGTCCCTTAATCTCAGTTGTGCGTGGTCTAATCCGTCATCCCATCATCCTTAATTACATTGAATAAAAGAACCCTAATGGCTGAGCCTCCAGCGTTTCCCTCCAACTAGCCCAGCTTGAGGGGAGCTGCGCATTTAAGCCTGACACAATCCCTTTTTCTGCTACAAATGCAGCCTTGGGCAGCAAAAGGGTAATCCGGATCTAGGCACTGTCATCTGCTGCGAAAACTGACGGGAACGTACAGCCTCAAAAACAGTATGTACCGCTTTGGGATGGCACAAAGCTCTCCATTATTTCTGCACTGAGCTCCTAGTGGAGTCATTCTGCACAAGGGCAAGGCTCCGGGGCCCAAGCACAATGCCTGATTCACAGAACAAGGGCTCTTGTTAACTCCAAAGTGAGAAGAGGCTGGAGAGAGCTCCGGCTAATTTCCAATCTGTTATCCTCAGGTTTTCCGTGGCGGCCTTGCTACATAATACAAATGGGACAAGCGCTGTTCAGTTTATATAACAAAAGTGTTAGGGCTTTAACAGTTCAACTTTTTTTTTTTTTGCCAGTTGAATCCTGAGACAGAAGGGGCGCATGGGAGGAACGATTGGCTGTAGACCCAGAAACACTGCTCTCTGAATGCAGCTGCAGAGTACAATTATGAGGGCCACCTTTTACACATGCACATGGATGCTTCACAAAGCATCGCTACTTCTCCTCTGGCCCCATCAAAAAGGGTTGCCAATCCCCGGTTGGGGACAGAGGAACCCCTATTTTGGAGACCCGCCCCCTCCTTCAGGGTTATCAGAAAGCAGGAAGGGAGGAGGGAAATGTCTGCTGGGCACTCCATTATTCCCTCTGGAGACCGATTCCCATTAGGGTATAATGGAGAATTGATCTTGGGTATCTGGGGCTCTTGAGGGGAGGCTGTTTTTTGAGGTAGAGCCACCAAATTTTCAGCATAGCATCTGATACCTCTCCTCTTAACATCCCCCAAGTTCAAAAAAGATTGGATGGGGGGGATCACAAAAGAAGGTGCCCCTATCCAGGCCTCAGATTCAGTGAGAGCTCACAGGAGCACAGCTCCTGAACCTTTCTGAGAGTTCCATCTCCTCCTTCTGAGAGTTCCACCTTATTGTCCATTGAATAGGATGTGCAGCTGCATAACAATCCCTGGATGAGCTCCACTACCTATTTTTCTACAAAATGATCCCTGTCCCTATCCTTCATTATCCCTATCCATATCCTGAGCCACCTAGGTGGGGAGGGCGGGATATAAATAAAATCTATTATTATTATTATTATTATTATTATTATTATTATTATTATTATTATTATTATTATTATTATTATTATTATTATTATTATTATTATTCATTATTTCCAAATGGAGGAAAGGTATTTAAAAGGCATGTGGTCCCTTTAAATGTTAATGCCAGAACTTCCTGTAGAGTTCAATCATGCTTGTCACACACCCTTGCTCCTGGCTCCACTCCCACAGTCCCCAGATATTTTTTTAATCCGACCTGGCACAACCCTATCATCAAAGGATAGTGGAGCACATCTCTTGAATTGCAGGCTGCTCCCTGAATCAATAAGAGCCCCATGGCACAGAGTGCTAAAGCTGCAGTACTGCAGTCGGAGCCCTCTGCTCACGACCTGAATTTGATCCTGACAGAAGCTGGGTTCAGGTAGCCATCTCAAGGTTGACTCAGCTTTCCATCCTTTCGAGGCTGGTAAAATGAGTACCCAGCTTGCTGGGGCGGGGGGGTGGTTTGTAGATTACTTGAGAAGGCAATGGAAAACCACCCCATAAAAAAGTCTGCCATGAAAACATCATGGTCCAACATCACCTCAGAGTCGGAAACAACTGGTGCTTGCACAGGGGACTACGTTTACCTTTTACCCTGAATCAATACCCAACCCCAGAGCTGAGTTGGCTGTTGTCCAGTGATATTGCAAAAGATTTTCAAGGAAACATTTAAGATTACGCCCTGTTTAAAAATTGGGCTTTCATTGCATGAAACTGGTGTGGGGGATGGGGAGGATTCCATCGCTGTACTTCTGCAGGGCTGCTCCCACCTGGAGGCAATTTCCTGTTGTGGCAGGATTGCCAGTGGAAGTGCATTCACACTCAAAGTGGGCAACCAGTGTTCCCTCTAGGCTGAGTTAGTATAAGCTAGCTCACAGGGGGTTTTTAACCTTTGACTATTTTTGTCTTATCTCAGGAAGGATGGCCCCAGAGCAAACTAATGTATACATTAGCCAAATAGCTCACTCACAACCTTAATGCCAGCAGCTCACAAAGTTGAATTTTTGCTCACAAGTCTCCACAGCTTAGAGGAGGAGCATTGGCAGCAACAGAAGGGGATATTCTCCACGGCCTTCCAGCATTGTCTTCCATGGTTTCCTTGTGCCTGCCCCTCGCCTGACCCCCTCTTGCTGGAGTGTTTTTTGTAGGCTTGTTCAAAAAACCTGAAGCAACTATATTGTTGTATTCTAATAGCCACCTGCGGTCCCCATCTGCAGATAGCTAAATCTATGGACTGGGGCCATGAGAAGGCTAAAGAGATTTTTATGCACACTCAGAGGACTCCCCAAGTGTGCAGACAAATCTTATAAATATTTAAATTTCACCCTAATTTTTTTTTTTAAATTAAGACTCTTTCTTCTGCAGTGGTCATTTTCTTTTAGAGCCGGTTGTAGTGGGAGCACCGAACAGGAGCTGCTCCGGGCTTGGCTGGATCAGACTTCAGTGGTGGAACAGGGGAGCTGCTCCAGGCTCAGCCACAGTGTCTGTTGCTACTAATATTACAATCTTCACAAATACTGAAACGTGAAGTATCATAATTAATTCAAGAAGCTTTCGAAAACACCTTATAACGAAGTTACAACATTGTTAGTAAGATACAATGTTATACAAGCACATTCATCAAGGAACAAAATTTATAATCTCACTACAAGTGTAAAGAACACCGATAACAACAACTTTTAATGACATTATACACTAAGATGTACACAGGAGATAAGTACTTAATACAATTAAAGCAAATCACGCCTTTTTGAAGCCAGATACAAAAAAATTGCCACCATTTCAATAGTTACAGTGTTTTTTTGAGGAAAGAAGAAAAAGGGATTTAACTCTTAGTTGTCTGTTTATCCATCTGCTACTTTCAGGGCTTTTTTGGTTGCAAAAGCCCAGCAGGAACTAATTTGCTTATTAGGCCACACCCTCTGGTGCCAAGTCAGCTGAAACTGCATTCCTGCTCAAAAAAAGCCCTGGCTACTTCAAACAAAAACGGGTGGGCAAACCACAGTATTCTCATTTGTGCACCACTAATGACGATTAAACCATGACTTCAAATTAATCGTAGGATAAAGAGGAAATCTTGCTTTTTGGACTCTGGAATTCTGTATGCTGTGAAATAACCAAGATGGGAAGGCTTACATGTTAATCAGGCAGCCAGGAAGATTGCCGATTGCTGACGGTAGAGATGTACCCATGCTGCCCCCTAATGGTGAAGGTACTGCAGAAACCCTGCATGTGTGAAAATCCTGGGAAGTTAAATCTAGAGCAGATAAGAATGGAATGTTCTTACACTGAACTGTGCTTTTGTGGCGTTCACAAATGAATCCTAAAGAATCAGCCTGCAGTTTTCTTGTTCGCAGACCTGTGAGGCTACACACAAGGTGACAACATTTACATCTTTTACAACAGTGTTCCCACATCCGTAATAATAGTTTGGACCCTGACCTATATAGCCCAGGCTAGACCCATCGCATCAGATTTTGGAAGTTTAAGCAGGCCCTGGTCAGTATTTGGAGGAGAGACCACTCCAGGGTCATTAAGGGCAGGCAGACAATGGCAAACAACCTCTGAATGTCTGTTGCCTTGAAAAACCTGTGGGGGAGTCACCAGAAGTCAGCTGCAACAACAGGGGGAAAAACACCTAATTTTACACATAAAATGTTCCCTACTAGGATTTAAATACTGTAGTAGTAAAACTTTAATGAGAAAATTTCAATTCTGTTATTGTTTTTTAAGGAGCCAGTGTGATGCAGTATTTAGTGTGCCAGACGAGGGTATGGGAAACCCATGTTCGAATTCCCATGCTGCCAAGGAAACTTGAGTTAGATTCACTGGTATGGTATAGCCAGACAGCTCTATTAGGTAGCAGGCTGCACTAGATTTACATGCTACAGCAACTTCGTGGTGCTGTGTGTGCTCGCAAAGATACAAAATTACTCAGAGCCTTTCATCAGATTTAAACTAATAAGAGTCCTTTATACAGGAAACTCCATTTTAGATAGCATTGGTGAGAGATAGCAATAGAATCTAATCTAACTAGCTAGGACGTATGCAGATGCAGAATGCATTTCCTGCCTCAATGAAATCAAAGATGGAGGGTGCGCCTCTTTCTTTATGTGTGAGAGAGACAGAAAAGGAAGGAAGCCTTGTCCCAAAGAATAGCATTCTACTTCAAAGGGATAGTATCAGATAATAGGAAGGAAAGGATGTTCTGTTTGTGTCCTGACCTCTCTGTCTCTAAATCTATGGTGTTGTATCTGAAGTCTCCGGCAGGAGACCGTGTACACTCCTCCACTTCCAACAGCTTGATGGGCACTTTCAGCCTAACCTGCCTCACAGAATTGTTGTGATGATACAATGGAGAAGAGAACAATGAAAGCCACATGGGGTCCCCCTAGGGTAGAAAAGTGGGATCTAAACAAGGTTGCCAACTCTGGGTTGGGAAATTACAGGAGATTTTGAATGTCGTTTGGAGAGGAAGGAAGTCAAAAGGAATGTGATACCATCCATGCTTGAGAAATGTTTTGGTAAAAGACAGAAAATATTGAGCTTTTGAATTGCTTACTGCCCCTCTTTTTACTGTGTGAACTGGCAAAATCCAGTTGGAAAGTGCATTGAGACTTCCTGTTCCGGCATTGGTTCAGCAAGGTGGGGGGAATCGCACCTCTTGTGAACTCCCTGAATTAAGCAGATTGAGGGGGTCTGGGAAGCCCAGATACCCGAGGGGACCCCTGGAGGGGGAGCCCTGACAGCATGGGAAATGACATTCCAAGGGATTTCGTCAGCCCTGAAGCCTCACTGCGACAAGCGCTGTTTTGTATGGCACTAGCTGTGTCCACTGGTAACAAAATACTTTCTTCTAATAATCTTTCTACTTCAACTAACGAACTATACCTTGCAAGTAAGTTCACTTTGGAATGTAACCTATCAACTAAAGTCCTATTATAAAACCAAATTTGACTGTTCAAAAAGAGGAGGAGGAGGCTAAAAGACCCCCCCCACACACACACACAAGAGAGGCTTCTAAAATTAAAGGAGCAAGCTTATAACAATTGTCTTTATTTCAAGTAAAAGGAATTGGACCAAGTATATAGTTGTGGATAGATCTGGTTTAAAATTAAATAAGTGACAATTGGACTACCAACATACTATGCAAAGCTTGATCAAAGGTGGAATGTGACTTTATATGAGAAAAGCTGGATTTCTGGATTTTCAACCTGGCACTCTGAAGTTATGCTCTGATTTCTACTATCATACTGATTATAACAGCAGAGAAGAGATGAACAATTCAAAAGATTTTATGGCTACTATACTCTCCATAAGGCAGGGACTTGGTCTTTTAGCAGAATTGGTAAAGGAACAGATGGGAAAATTCCTGGAGAATTGTAAAGAAATTGAAAATATACAAGAACAGAGGTAACAAGGAGCACAAAATCTGCCTGAGAAGCGGGCAAAAGTGAAACGACAACTGCCTGAGATTGCAGTTTATGCACTTATGCAGGAGAAACAAAACCTACAGCTCACTGAGACAAAGAAAGGCGGGAATAACATTGATTCGGCTCCAAAGCTCTTTGTAAAAATGCTCAGCAATGAAAGGGAAAAATCAGTCGACTCAATTAAAATCTACAGCCTCAGAGCAAGTCCAGCAACAAGGATTATGACTTGGAAGGCTTTTAGGAAGAAGAGAATATAAACTCTTACCATACAGTGGCAATTTTTATTATGGATCTGACATAACATCTTGGAATGGATATTCTGATTTTCGAACTGGGGGGGTGGGTCTTCATTTTTATTCAAACTATAAGAAGAGATTATAAGACTATTCTCTAACAGGCACAATATTATGGGACTTAATTTTAAACCCCCCCCCCCTTTTTTGAGGGATGCTTCAAACCTAAAGCAGGATTATTTGTTTTTTTATTTTTCAAATTGAATGGGCAGCTTGTTTTGGTTTGGTGTGATTTTCTGCAAAGCTCAAAATCATAATGACGTTTAACAATCTGTTGCTAAAAAAGAGGGGTTTTAATGACTCTAACAACTTGTAAAACTTTTTAAAAATTTAAATGTACACTAGTGTACGGCTAAAATGTTACTGTTTAATTAGAATTTGGACTATTATAGCTAGAATTACATACACACATACATATATATAAGGAAAGTGTGTACATACCTTGAATATTTTTGCTTTTTCTTGAATGGTTGGTGAGGAGGTGCCCTTCCTTCATTCCTATGCATTGAGATGCCTGCCAATGAATTAATCCACTAAGAGCTTTTTTCTTTGCTGTCCAGGGAAGTAAATGAGTGCAATTCGATGGGAGTGAGATCAATCTTCCCTATAGATCAAGGTTCTCCTCTTTGTTTAGTGTGGAGCAATTGGGAATGTCTAGTGCTTTCTGAGATGGGGGCTGCTGTAAAAACAGCATTCCATGGGTTTGTGGGTTTTTTTCTTTTCCTCCCTTGCTTATTTTTTCTTTGTTTTTGAAAACCCATTCTTTTTGTTTATTAAAGAGAGCTAACTTTTCAAGTAGATGCCAAAAGTTATCAACATTTGTTAATAAGACATGAGTATCATAACTGTACCCACCTAACTCAGAAGCCATTTATGGTCAATGAGAAGTTTGTTTTATTTTTGTTTAGCCTCAAGATTCCTTTGTAAATTAGATAGAGATGCAGCTGCTGTTGCTCTATATTGAAACCTCTTGGTTAATAAGCTAGTACTGAAGACCAGAATTTGAACCTTTCGTTCTCTTCTTTTTTTCTTCCTTCTGTTGTTTTATGTACTTTAAAGATACATAGATTTGGTTTTGTATGATCACAGATATGATAGATAAGAATCTGGAATCTGCCACTAAATAGTTGGTAAAACAGGAGGATTTTAAAGTAATATCAAAAGATCATAAAACATTTGTAGACTTTAAAGGTAATATCTATGTATTAATTTTGAGTACTTGCAGGTGTAATGAATTATACCTTTTCTTTTGTTTTTCTTGATGTAGTAATAACTGTAATCTAGTCTTTTATTTTCTGTATCCTATCCCTGATCCTTCCCCCAATTCCCTAATTTTCCCTGTAAAATTTAATAAAACTTGCTATTGAAAGTGCATCGAAAGTGCATTGTTTAGACTGGGTGTGATCTCAGCCATGATGCTAATGGATGAGTCAGCCTGTGTGAACCTGAAGCTTGCACTGCCTCAGAAACCAATTAAAACCCATACTTAGCCATGCTTTGCACAAAGAATCATACTTGACTATATTGATGAAGGCTTGATGCATTTTATATTAAGATTTGTATTTTATATTAAGACCTGCATGTTATATTAATATTGACCTCTATTTTATGCTAAGTGACCTCTAAGTTTGGGAAAAGCCAGGAGAAAGATTTTTGTTCCCAAAACATCAGAGCCACTGTCTCAAAGGAGAGTGCTGAACAGATAAAAGGAAAGCATCCTAGGAGCACTCACATTCTAGGAAGCTGGAGTTGGGCCATCCCAGAATGAGTTCCACGTTCCCATAGTAACAAGCTTATATCCATCCTTGAGCACTTCTAATGTTTACAAAAATAAAATTTGTCCAGCCCCAGAAGGCAGTTTTGGAAAATTACTAATAAGGCACCTTTGCACCAGTTCATGTAACAGAGGGGAGATAGCCCAACGGGAACGGGACAAGGTTATGAGGTCCTGATTAATTAACCAATTTAAGATTGATTGTAATTAATTAATTAGGGGAGGGACAGTGGCTCAGCGGTAGAGCATCTGGTAAGCAGAAGGTTCCAGGTTCAATCCCTGGCATCTCCAACTAAAAAGGGTCCAGGCAAATAGGCGTGAAAAACCTCAGCTTGAGACCCTGGAGAGCCATTGCCAGTCTGAGTAAACAATACTGACTTTGATGGACTGACTGATTCAGTAGAAGGCAGCTTCATATGTTCATACCTACCACGTTGGATATTCTATCAAAAATGTATATTATCTATTGGTCCTGATTCTTTGAGAAACACTGATAAACAGTTTAGAACAGAGAGATGTTTGTGTATGTGTGTGTGTGTGTGTTTGTCCTAGCTTATCGGTAACCTACTCCCTTGGTTCTGGATTCAAGGACTCTGTGGCCCATACAGTTTCCTAATTGATAGGACTGGGGAAACACACTAGCCCACAAGTTGTGTGTGCAACAATGCTATACAGTCTATTTCCAAAGCTATCATTTTCTCCAGGGGAACTGATCTCTGTAGTGTGGAGGTCAGTTATAATTCTGGAAGAACTCAAGGGTGCGTTCACACTATGCTAAATAATGCATTTTGAAACTGGATTTTTACTGTGTAAGAATAGAAAAAATCCAGTTACAAAATGCATTATTTAGTGTAGTATGAAGTTCACACCCCAAGAATATGACATCCCTTATGTTCCTTTTTTGCTCCATTGGTAGCAGTGTGTCTTGTGAACTATGAAGACTGCTCATGCACCCCTATGCCAATTGCCGTCTTCATAGTTCCACCTGCTAGTTGTTCCCCAGCTTAAGATAACCTGTATGTCATTATCTAGAGCAGGGGTGTCAGTCTCATTTTTTATGAGGGATGGATGTGACAGAAATGAGACCTTATCAGGCCAGGCCATGTTGGCCAGGCCATGTATGTACCTATTTCAGATTAGGTAGCAGAGATATAAACTTTATAAAGGACACAGGCAAACACAATTAAACATTGGTCTTAAAAGTTGCTTTCTTTGTATCTCTCCCATGGGATCCAGAGAACTGGGCAAAGGAAGCTCTGGCTCTTTCCTTCCTTCCCCAGGGGAGCAGGAGGGGGAGGAGTCTCAGCCAATAGAAGGAAGAGGGGCTTGGCTCAGTAGCTCTGTTATGGGATTGAGACAACCTGGCAAAGGAAGCTCTCCCTCCCACCCTTCCTCCCCAAGGGAGGAGCCTCAGCCAGTGGAGAAAATAGAGGCTTTACTTTGTAGCTCCTGTGCGATTGAGCAAGCCTGGCAAAGCAAGCTGTTATGCAGAAGGAAGCAAGAGAGAGGGAGAGAGAAGCAGATGACAGCCAGTAGCTCAGGGGCCTGATAGGAGCCCTCCGGGAGCCTTATTCAGCCCCTGGGGTCACATGTTTGACACCGCTGATCTAGAGTCCATGCCTTTCCCATCATAGCTCCCAACTATGGAATAAGGAATTCCTCCCTGAGGAACGAGGGGTGCTGTCTTTAGATGGCACTGATAACAACAAGAAACTATTAGAGGGGCACTGCAAAACAAAGCAGAGATAAAACAGAATTAAACATTGTTGTTAATTCTACTGTTCATATACAGGGAGCTCAGATCATGGTTCTCCGCTCTTCTATTTAATCCTCACGACAACCCCGCGAAATTGGCCGCTTTGAGAAAGGGCAGCTAACCCATGTTCACCAGCGAGCTTCCAGGACAAAGGGAAGGGGGGGGGGGATTTGGGCTATTAAAAATGTTGCTTTGAGACGATTATCGCATGCGCCTGAAACGACGCTAGCGAGATGGTTCATCTACCATTTATTGTTCTATAAGCGCTCGCTCTCCTGATTGGCTGCGTGAAAAGACCTAAAATGGACCAATCGCATTTCACCAGGTTCCCCCTCCCTTCCTCGCATTCCTCGCCAAGCGCTCGCCCTCTCGATTGGCTGCTCGAAACCACCCAATCCCCTTTCACCAGGTTTTTTGTGAAAACGGCACTCTCACGCCCCAAGCAGGTACTTCCTCCATCTTGCCCAATCGAAGAAGCGCAGCTGCGTGATTGACGTAGCAGACGAGCCCTGGGTGGGGCTAGCTCCCGAAGGAAGGGCGGAAGTAAGCTCAAAGGAAGGGCAAGAGCCGAATCGGAGGAAGCGAGTGAAGTAAAATGGCGGCGGCGCGGCGGCAGCAGCTTTGGGCGTCCTGCGGGCCTTGGGTGCTTTTGGTGGCGGCAGCGGCGACGACACTCGCCCCTGCCCATGCTCTGGGGACCTTGAATCTGCACGAGCTCAGCGAGCTGAAATATGGGATCGAGATCGGAGCGGAGCCCGTCATGGCTGGGCAGGTAGGGTCGGGGCCGAGGGAAGTCGGTCAGGGGGCGGAGTGCCCAGCCATGTTCCCTCTAAGCTGCAGAGTCTTGTGAGCAAAAATTCTACTTTGTGAGCTACTGGCATTAAAGCTGTGAGCTACAACATAAATAATTGTGCTCTGGGGTCATCCTTCCTGAGCTAAGACAGAAATGTGTGAGCTGGAGGCTAAACATCTGTGAGGTAGCACACGCTAACTCAGCTTAGAGGGAACACTGGTGCCCAGCCCCCGAGGGAGACAGAGCCCTGGTCTGGAGCAGTGTTCCCCTCTAAGCTGCAAAGTCGTCTGAGCAGAAATTCAGCTTTGTGAACTACTGACAGGGGTCATTTTGTAGAAAAATAGGTGGTGGAGCTCATCTAGAGCTTGCACCTTGAAGACCAACAAAGTTTTATTCAGAAGGTAAGCTTAGAGCACACGAAAGCTTACCTTCTGAATAAAACTTTGTTGGCCTTAATAAAGGTGCAACTTGACTTTGTTCCGGTGCTTCAGAACAACATGGCTGCCCACTTGGATTCATGCAGGGATTGTTATGCAGCTGCACCTGCTATTCGATGGAGAAGGTAGGTGTGGAGGAAGAGGGGGAAACCCTCAGAAAGGTTCAGGAGCTGTGCTCCTGTGAGCTCCTGCTGAATTCAAGGCCTGGCTTCTGGCATTAAAGTTGTGAGCTACTGGCAATAAAGTTGTGAGCTACTGCATAAATTAGTGCGCTCTGGGGTCATTCTTCCTGAGGTAAGACAAAAATGTGTGAGCTGGAGGCTAAACATCTGTGAGCCAGTTCACACTAACTCAGTTTAGAGGGAACACTGTTCTGGAGCCTGTTGCAGGCAGAAACAACAAAAAGCTGCCTTTGCTCCTCAAATAGCTGCTTTGTACCTTAGGCTACAGTCTATAAATAGCCACAGGTGCTGTTCTGTGCACATCCCAGGTATGCGCAAGAAAAGTACAAATTCCCAGTGGGGAAGGTGCGTGCAGTGAAATGCCAGATTATAGGCTCGGTGGCGGAAGCCCCTAATTTACTTACACACGGTGTCCCTGGTTCAGTTTCTGGTGCCACTAGCAGAGCCAGAAGAGATGCCACCTGCCAGAATTGGGAGCCAGTGTGGTGTAGTGGTTAAGAGCGGTGAGTTAGTAGCTGGGAGACCCGGGTTTGAATCCCCATTTCTGCCATGGTGGCTCACTGGGTGACTTGTAGCGAGTTGTACTCTCTGCCTAACTTACCTCATTGGGTTGTGAGGAGGATAAAATGTGTGGTGTGAGGTGTGGAGAGCAATGCAAGACACTTGGGTCCAGTGCTCCTTCTAAGCTGTGCAGTCTTGTGAGCAAAAATTCTATGTTGTGAGCTACTGCATAAATTAGTTTACTCTGAGGAAGTTTTTCCTGAGCTATGACAAAAACATGTGAGCCGGAGACTAAAAGACTGTGAGCTAGCTCACACTAACTCAGCTTAGAGGGAACACTGCTTGGGTCCTTGCTGGGGAGAAAATAATAAGTTAAGAAAAGAGGGGTTCAAATAAGTTAAATAATAGCAATGCTATTTAGTGTTTTACATTGTGTGCAGAAGGTCCCAGGTTCAACTCCTGGCAAATCCAGTTTAAAGTTTCAAATATGAGGTGATGTGAAAGACATCTACCAGAGACCCTGGAGAGCTGTCATGTATCAGAGTAGACAGTTATGACTTTGGTAGACTCCTGGTCTGATTCACTGTAGAGCAACTTCATGAGCACGTGTGAGTTAAGTGGACTTGTTTTTGTCTCTGTATATTGTTGAATAGCTCCATGCACAAGATAGTGTGTAAAGCCTTGGTTTTTTTCTTTATATGTATAGTGGGTAATTATGTTCCTTTCAGTGTATATACAGCAGGATATGGTATTTTAAAGTCCAGCTACTGGTCCCTGTTTTGTTTTCTTTTTTTAAGTGAATGTGGACTAGCTCTTTCGTACAGGTATATATTTACCTGTGGGTTCACTTCAATGCGAATAGGGCTAACGTCCAGCTGTATGGAGTTACAGGTGGGAAAGTGTCAGATGTCAGAGAGATGGCTGTGCTTACATTGCAGCATCAAACAGTTTTGTGTTTAAGGGAACAGGTGTCTTGTGGCCTCAATTTTCACAGGCCATGACTGGAACTGGAACTCTTTTCGAACAGATACATAGTGTGATATCCGTCTCTCCCATCAATTTCTTCCTCCATGGTTTCTCTGTGGCCTCTGACTTATCTCCTAAATCAGTGGTCCCCAACCTTTTTGGCACCAGGGACCGGTTTTGTGAAAGACCATTTTTCCAGGGACCAGGGTGGGGGATGGTTTTGGGATGATACAATTGTGCACTTTATTTCTATTAGTTTGGCATGGTGGTTAAGTGTGCATACTCTTATCTGGAAGAACTGGGTTTGATTTCCCACTCCTCCACTTGCAGCTGCTGGAATGGCCTTGGGTCAGCCATAGCTCTCACAGAGTTGCCCTTGAAAGGGCAGTTTCTGGGGAGAGCTTTCTCAGTCCCATCCAGGGTGTCTGTTGTGGGAGAGGAAGGTAAAGGAGATTGTGAGCTGCTCTGAGACTCTGAAATTCAAAGTGGAGGGCAGGATATAAATCCAATGTCTTCTTCGTCTACTACTTATTATATTGTAATATGTAATGAAATAATTATACAACTCATGGACTGGTTGCTAACAGGCCATAGACCGGTACTGATCCACGGCCCGGGGGTTGGGAACCCCTGCCCTAAATCATCTACCCAGTTTTTGAAGTGCATCTAAGGACACTTGCCCACATATATCCTGTCCCTGCCTCTGCATTTCATCTCCCATTACTTTCTTTGTCTCTTTGACTGTAAATTTCTGATGGGGAGGGTGAATATTCAGCCTCAGCAGCTCTGAAAGTTGCTTTGTATGCTGATGGTACCATGCAAATTATAAACTAGAACTCACTCCATCAGATGTACAAGTGTCTTCTTATTTAGAGGCATACGTGCATGTTATTGAAGCACTTGTTTAACCACTGGGCATATTTATGGATGATACATCCATCGGTAGTTACTAGCTAAGATAATTAAAGAGAGAGTCCATATCAAGAGGCACTAAGCCTCCAAATATTAGTACAAGGAGACAATATCAGGCTTAGACTTAAGTCCTATTTTGTTGATATTCCGGGACAACTGGACTAGATGGACCACTGGTTTGATCCGGCAAAGCTGTTCTTATGGCTGGGACTGAAAGACCAAGAAATGCAATAGGCATCATTGCAAAGATCAAACATATGTTAGATAAGTACGAGGTGGTGGGCTCTCCTCCTCCGGAGGTTTTTAAGCAGAGGCTAGATGGCCATCTGAGAGCAATGCTGACTTTGTTCTTAGGCAGATCATGAGAAGGAGGTTAGGAAGGGTTGTATTTGTTCTTGTGGCCCTTTCTTACTCATCCAGGGAAATGCTGTTTGTCATTTTGTTTCCAGGCCAGTTTGCCAGGGATCCTGGAGGGGTTTTCTTGCCATCTTTTGGGTGTTGAACAGGTGTCAGTGGAGGTGTGGGGGGGAGGTTCTTATGAATTTCCTGCATTGTGCAGGGGGTTGGACTAGATGACCCTGGAGGTCCCTTCCAGCTCTATGGTTCTATATGTGCAAAGCTGGAGGAATCCTCAGCAATGTAGTATGAGCGGCCCTTAATACGGACTGGGCTTTATATTTATTTTCTCCCCAGTGGGGACCCAAAACAGCATAGAACATTGTTCTTTTGCCCTCTGTTTTATTCTCTCAACAACTACCCTGCGAGGTAGCTTAGTGACTGGCCTAGGGTCACCAGTTGAGTTTCCATGACAGAGTAGTGATTCGAACTTGGGTCCATCAGATGATCCCAGTCTGACACTGTGGGGAAGTCGGTGGCTCCATGAAAAAGCCTCTACTTCAGGGGTGGCCAATGGTAGCTCTCCAGATGTTTTTTGCCTACAACTCCCATCAGTCCCAACCATTGGCCATGCTGACTGGGGCTGATGGGAGTTATAGGCAAAAAACACCTGGAGAGCTACTGTTGGCCACCCCTGTTTTTGTACACAAAAGATCCCAAATTCAGTCTCCAGAATCTCCAGTTAAAAGGATCAGGTAGGAGGTGATACGAAAGACCCCCACCATGAGACCCTGGAGAGCCCCTGCCAGTCTAAGTAGGCAATACTGACCTTGATGGATCTGATTCAATATAAGGCAGCTTCATATGTGTTCATTGTAACCACTGCACCACACTGGCTGGCTGATTGCTCCAGCCCTCAGTACTGAAACCCAGGGCTATTTTTGTAGAAAAAGCCCAGCAGGAACTTATTTGCGTATCAGGTCACACCCCCTGACATCACCATTGTTCCAGCAGGAACTTATTTGCATATTAGGCCACACACCCTGATGCCGAGTCAGCAGGAACTGCATTCCTGCTCAAAAAAAAAAATCCCTGCTGAGACCTATTTAGAAGGCCAGATGCTAATCTTGAAATATATGATGTATGCTTAGAGGCTAGCCTACTTTACTCTCTCCTACAAAACAGGGTTGGGAAGAAGCCCTGCTTTGACTGAAGAAGCCTTCTTGAGCTACACAACGCTGATCATAGACTAGTGATAGAGTTCCCAGCACTAATGCCTGTCTTCAAGCTTCTCTTGAGGCTCGGCTTGTGGGAACAGAGACACCTTTGGCTCCTTGGCAGGATTCATTGGTGTATGTTTGCATTCGTGGCACAGGTTGCATCATCATACCTGAGGTTTGCAGTGCATGTGCGGCGCTTGACTCCAGGGGAAGCACGATCGACTGAGATTGCTTGAATGGTGTTGCCTTTGTGGTTTGCAAAAAGGTGACCTAAACATAGTAAAGCCAATTTAACTCTTTAGGGTTTGTAGAATCTTTCGGGCTCAAGTGCCGTGTTCTACTGGAGAAAGTTTTCCTTCCAGACGTTTCGTTCTCAGCTGCGGAGAACATCCTCAGTGGCGTTGCAGCCGGAGCAGGCTCTCTGACCTTCTTGGCTGCTGTGCATTGAGTCTCAATGCACTGCAGCCAAGAAGGTCAGAGCGCCTGCTCCGGCTGCAACGCCACTGAGGATGTTCTCCGCAGCTGAGAACGAAACGTCTGGAAGGAAAACTTTCTCCAGTAGAACACGGCACTTGAGCCCGAAAGATTCTACAAACCCTAATGATGTTACCAGCCGTGAAAACCTGAAATCTTTGACAATTTAACTCTCTCTCTTTTTCTTTTTGCTTCTGGCCTTGATCTGGCACCAGGGAGGAAGGGAGGCTTGGCTTTGGTCATGGTGAAGGGATGCTTTCTGTTCCTGTGAATTCTCAGCTGTGTCCTGCAAAAGAATTCCAGAGGGCAGGAACAGTGCGTTTGTTTTACATTCCAATAGAGGCTTTTGAAAAGAGGCTGGCTTAGAGTAGAAAGGGAGCCAGTAAGTTTTCTTTCAAACTGGATGCTGTCTGTGCTGTGGCCTAGGCATTGTGGAGTCTGGAAGCAGCAAGCTATGCCAGCCAGTGTGTTATAGTGGCAAGGATCACTGGACTAAGATCAGAGAGAACTGACGATCCTGTGAATTTAGGGGGAGGTATTTGTGGGTTTCCTGCAGTGTGCAGGGGGCTGGACTAGATGACCCTGGAGATCCCTTCCAACTCTATGATTCTAACTGGGTGTCTGATGATTCAGTTCAGGCCTGATTCAGATATGGAAGCGATTAAGCCCTAGACACCTAATTAGCTTTCCTATATCAGATCAGTTAATTTCTAGCTGGAAGTATAATTCATCAACATTTTGGATTCGTTCTGGATATAGTACTCAAGTAATATCAGAGAAACTGTTTCCATTTTAAACTTTTTCTTAGAGTTTAGCTATTCCATTCTGTCAAGTACCCTTGCCAATAATTGCCAGGTCTCTATTACCACTGTGGATGTGCATTTTTTTTGGCAGCTCTTCCAGTAACATGTCAGGGTAGGTCAGGGATGGCCAAACTTGCTTAATGTAAGAGCCACATAGAATGAATGTCAGATGTTTGAGAACTGGCAGGCAAATAGATGGGGATAGAGGGAGCGGTAGAAAGAAAGCAACTTTAACTTCAAACACATTCTCTAAGCCACTGGCTGGCTTAGCTTGGAGAAGTAATGGGTTAATAGTACTGCAACTTCAGGACCTCTGTTGTATTTGCCAGTGATTTTGTTTACGAGACAGCCAATGTGGAGTAGTGTTTAAGAGTATCAGATTAGGCTCTGACCTGAATAGCGCAGGCAAGCCTGATCTCATCCAATCTCAGAAGCTAAGCAGGGTCGACTCTGGCAAGTGCTTGGATGGGAGACCTCCTTGGAATACCAGCAGTTGGGAGGCTGGGGCAGGCAATAGGAAGCCACCTCTCTGAAACATCCAAGTCCCACTAGGGGTCGCCAGAACTCAGCTATGACCTCCAGTCAGGCATGCAAGCACATGCACACACACAAATACCAACGAAAACCCCACAAATGTCTAACTAGTATCCTGAAGGCCCAGGTTCAAATCCCCACTCTACCATGAAAGCTCACTGGGTAACCTTGGGCCAGTCACACACTCTCAGCCTCACCTACCTCACAGGGTTGTTGTGAGGTATCCAAAAGAAGCGAGGTGAATCGTGGAGGTCACAGGCAAGGAGCCCCTTCTGAGAAGAAGCTCTTGATCAATTGAATTTCCCCTGTTTATAGGATTTGAATGTCATTTCCTTGCAATAGCTAATTTTCCCACTTGATAAGGTTGCACGTTCTTGGCTATCTTATTCTCTCATAACTTCAAACAACATACAAGGTTATCTATTCCTGAAGTATCTTCTTAAAATATATAAAAGTGCATTCTTGCTAAGAAAGTCTGTTTGTGGTCAGCGATTGCACGTTTCTCATATATATGAATATCTTTTGGCCATCAACCAGCACACCCATCTTTAAACAATCTCTCCGCTTTGGTGAAGTTGGACATGCCTGTTGTACTCAGACACTTCTGCACTTGGGCCTCAACATATCTAATATCGATTTATATGTTAAGCTGCTTCTAATCTGCCCATGGCCGCCAAGTTATGTGGCTGCTTTTGTTTTCTCATTCCTCTCCAAGGCTGTTTCAGTTCTGGGTCTCTGGGCTCCTTTCTTGGTGTGCTTCATTGAGTGGCTGGGCTGGATCTGTTCTTTCTTAAAAAAAAAATCAAAAGAAGTTTGATATCATAAGAGTTGGAAGGGATCTCCAGGGTCATCTAGTCCAACCCCCTGCATAATGCAGGGAACTCACAAACACCTCCCCCTACATTCACAGGATCTTCATCGCTGTCAGATGGCCATCTGGCCTCCGTTTAAAAACCTCCAAGGAAGGAGAGCCCACCACCTCCCGAAGAAGCCTGTTCCACTGAGGAACTCCTCTAATGGTCAGGAAGTTCTTCCTAATGTTGAGCCGGAAACTCTTTTGATTTAAATTCAACCCACTGGTTCTGGTTCTACCTTCTGGGGCCACTGAAAACAATTCCACACCATCCTCTAGAATAGATGACAGCCCTTCAAGTACTTGAAGATGGTGATCATATCACCTCTCAGCCACCTCCTCTCCAGGTTAAACATGCCCAGCTCCTTCAGCCTTTCTTCATAGGACTTGGTCTCCAGACCCCTCACCATCTTCATCGACCTCCTCTGGACCCGTTCCAGCTTGTCTATATTCTTCTTAAAATGTGGTGCCCCAAACTGAACACAATACTCCAGGTGAGATCTTACCAGAGCAGAGTAAAGCTTATACCATCACTTCACGTGATCGGGACGCTATACTTCTGTTCATACAGCCCAAAATAGCATTTGCCTGTTTAGCCACCACATCACATTGTTGACTCATGTTCAGCATATGGTCCACTAAGACTCCTAGATCCTTTTCGCACATACTACTGCTAAGACAAGTCTCCCCCATTCTATAGCCATGCATTGGATTTTTCCTACTTAAATGCATAACTTTACATTTATTCCTGTTAAAATTCAATATATAGTGTATTAAACTACTAAAATATAGTGAAGCACATATAAAACACACCAAATCATATAAATAACATAAAGCGCACATGAGACTGAGATATAATACAGTCGATATTGTCATCAGTCTAAGGATCTAAAAATAAAATAAACTCACCAGGATTATGTAGGTATTGCTTTTTATAAAAGAGATGACACATAACAGACAGAATAATGGAACAGTATAAGTACCCGTCCTTAGTCATAACCTACAGTAAAAGAAAGAGCAGTATCTTGCACCATCCCAAAGCAAGAAAGATATAAAGATATAAAATAAATATATAAATAATAATAAGAAGAAAAGCGAGAAACTTAGAAGAGACAAGTGCAGAGAGGGCTTGCTCTGTTCTTAGTGCAGAGACATTTTCTGTGATCTTTTTGTCAAGTCCAGCAATTGTTAAGAACATAAGAACATAAGAGAAGCCATGTTGGATCAGGCCAACGGCCCATCAAGTCCAACACTCTGTGTCACACAGTGGCAAAAAATGTTATATACACACATACACTGTGGCTAATAGCCACTGATGGACCTGTGCTCCATATTTTTATCTAAACCCCTATAATTGTTCCCCTATATTTCTGGCTCTATCCATGACACAGGTTCAGGCTTCCCTTTCTTCCATGGGGTTTGCATGGTGATCGTCTGCCAGACACCTTCAGCCTAACCTACCTTGCAGGGTTGTTTTAAGGATCAGATGGGGGAGGGGAGAATGGCATGCATTGCCCTGAGTCCTGGGAGGGAGGGATAAAAATGTGCAAAACAAATACGTTAAAGCAGGTATAAGTGGCAGCCTCAGGATCAGTAAGTCATTTAACCTACTCTGCAGTTGAACTCTGCCTTATAATTAGGCGCTTCCCTGGGCTTCCTCTGCTGACTAGGAATCCTTTCAGGTAATCAGGTAACTCTGATAACATTGCTTCTGTTCCCTATTTTTTCCCTAAGGCCTGAGGGCTGCCATGTGTAGGTGGCAGGCAAGAGAAAGTGTGTTGCCCTTATTTGCAAGGCAAATTACATTCATGGTGCTGTGAACATGCAAGCATTTCTTGCTCTTTCCCAGCATGCAAATTCACCCAGAGTAGGTGCCCGCCAGTTGCAGATCTGTCAACTGGCTTTGCAGTGCGCCCAAGCAAAAGTAGTCGTCTATACTATAGCAGGGTCCTTGGGACGCAAGGGACATCAAAAACAGAGCTGTCACTTAATTGATCGGCTTTCAAAAGGGGATGGCTGCATTTATATTTATATCTTGCTTTTCTTGGCAGTAGGAGCCCCGTGGCACAGAGTGTTAAAGCTTCAGTACTGCAGTCCTAAGCTCTGCTCACAACCTGAGTTCGATCCCAGCGGAAGCTGGTTTCAGGTAGCCAGCTCAGGTTGACTCAGCCTTCCACCCTTCCAAGGTCAGTAAAATGAGTACCCAGCCTACTGGGGGGAAAGTGTAGATGACTGGGGAAGGCAATGGCAAACCACCCCGTAAAAAGTCTGCCGTGAAAAGGTTGTGGAAGCAACGTCACCCCAGAGTCGGAAACGGCTGGTGCTTGCACAGAGGATCTTTCCTTTCCTTTCTTGGCAGTAAGGACCCAAAGCAGCTTACAGCCTCATTCTCCCCTCCATTTTATCCATGCAAGAGCAACCCATTGCAATGGGGTAGTTAGGCTTAGAGAGAATGAGTAGTCCAAGGTCACCCAGTGACAGAGTAGGGGTTTGAACCTACCAGGTCCTACTCTATAACTGCTGCACTGTGCTGGTTTATAAATGAAAGTGTGTTTCTGCAGTGTTACTGTTAGGTTTTTGTTTTTTTTTAAGGCCTTTTGATAAACCTGTGTCTCTACAGTGGCTGCTCAAATCTGTTTGTGAGTGTTCTGAGGTCTGGGTAGAAGTAGTTCCTAGTACAATTGCAGCTGGCCTCAGGGGCAAATTTTCATCATTTGCTGACTTCATGCTTGCATTGTGACTCTTGCTGTGTTGTTCTGGCAATGAACTCTTTGCTCTGTGTAACACATGTTTCAGATCCTACTCTGACAATAATTTTAAATTATCAGAATGTGTGTAACTGTCGTCATAGGGATTGTCTTCTACTGCAGTGGTCCTCAACTTTTTTGGCACCAGGGACCGGTTTTGTGGAAGACAATTTTTCCTCGGACCTGAGGGAGGGATGCACAATGGTTTCAGGATGACACAATTGTGCACTTTATTTCTATTAATTTGGTGTAGTGGTTAAGTGTGCGGACTCTTATTTAGGAGAACTGGGTTTGATTCCCCACTCCTCAACTTGCAGCTGTTGGAATGGCCATGGGTCAGCCATAGCTCTCACAGAATTGTCCTTGAAAGGGCAGCTTCTGTGAGAGCTCTCTCAGCCCCACCTGCCTCACAGGGTGTCTTTTGTGGAGGAAGAAGATAAAGGAAATTTTATGCCACTGAGATTTGGAGTGGAGGGCGGGATATAAATCCAATGTCATCATCGTCTTCTTCTATTGTAATATATAATGAAATAATTATACAACGCCTGGACCGGTTGCTAACAGGCCACGGGCCTCTACTCTACCGCACTGCCAAAGCCTTGCTGTGACTGCAGTTATTGTCCTTATCGTGTGGAGCTCTACCAATTGAGAATGGGAATAATATCCTTTTGCCTGTCTTGTTCTGACTCCATAATCTGATTAGCAGTGTTCAAACGGAAGGGAGCTTGTCAAACGCTTTGCATATTTTAAAAAGTGCAAGCTGGAGGGAAAGAAGCAATTATAGTTGTCTTTGCGCTTTAGTCCGCGCTAAGCACAGATCTTTGTGCTCTGATACCCTCCAACGAAAGGGTTTTCTGGAAGACATTGTGGGGGAGGGGGGGAATTTCAGTCTTTCTAGGTCAAGGGATTAACCACCTAGGCTTCTGCAAAGAGGAAGTGAATGGCAGGGTTCTTAGCTTGCAGTGATTTCTGTGCCGTCCCTCATATAGGCTGAAAACTGGTGGGAGCAGGATCCACAAATTCTCTTCAAGGCACCATTGGCTTTCCTGCAGTATCCAAAAGCCAAGAACACAATCCAGATAATAGCTTCATGAGACATAACAGTGTGCAAGTTTTCAGGTTTCCCAGAACTCTTCCAAGCCAGGTTACAGAATCTGAAAAAGAGAAGAAGGAAGCAGATGTTAAGCTGTAAGCAAACCCACCAGATGCTGGCATGAGGTCTTTAAAAATCTGTTTTTCTCTAACATCTGGTCTGATAAAGAGTTCTGAGGAACTCAAAAGCTTACCTGCTGTTACGTCTCATTGTGTACCAGGCCAGTACTTTTGGACTGGCACGGCTGTAAATGGCTTTCCTGCAAAACCCTGCTTCCCCATCCCTCACACCTGGCTATTTATCTCTTTAAAAATCTCACTGCCCTTTTTTCTCACCTTCTGGCTCCCGTTCTTGTACCTTTCCAGAGTAAGGCTTCCGACGTGGTGACCATCTCCTCCAAATACAAGCAGAAATATGAGTGCCGGCTACCGGCTGCCGCGGTGAAGATCCATCAGGAGAAAAATGAGGATCCACAGAGCTACACTGGACTGGGGGTCTCGGAACTGCTGAAACCCATGGAAGCAGCTCCTTGCCTTATCAAGGTGACTCAGGGACAGGTGTTGGGAAGCCCAAGGGGCAGCCAAATGAAGTGCCGGAGTCTGTCTTAATAGATCGGCTCAGCCCTTCCTTGGTATCAGGTTTTCCTTCCAGAACTATGACGAGGTCGAGGTCAACAGAGCATGCTCAGCACATTACTGAGTCTTTATTTAGTACTTAGACCAGGCAAAATGCTCTTATGGTATTAATCTTTGGGAAACTCCTCAGAGGTAAGTCACTAACACTGTTGTTTTATTGACAGAGGACTTGAAGCTAAGAGCGTGACTTGCCAGGGACTGCTCAATGAGTCTGTGGTTGGAAGAGGAAACAGGAATCTCTAAACCCACAACGTTGACCTTTACCTTGCAGTCCCAGTGCTTCCTTCTCTCTTAAAGTAGGGCAGTCTGCCTCTTAAAGGATCTGCTTCAGTGGATCATTCATTTGTCTGTTGACCAGGGATCATTTTGTAGAAAAATAGGTGGTGGAACTCATTAGCATATGCCACCGCCACCCCCCACCAGGCAAAAGCAACCTGATGCAAGAAAGGAGAGCCCCAAGTGAGTGAGGCCTGCTTGCTGGATCTCTAGCCAGCCCAAGCAGACCTCGCTCACCTTGGGCTCTTCTTGGTTCCCCCCCCCCCCAAAGTCAAAAGGCCAGCAAGCTACCCAGAATCACATAACAGGTGGAGAAAGGGTGGCATGGGCTTCTCCAGGGGTTAATGAGGGTTGCGGGGGGGGGGGGGGAGGAAAGCCCCTGGTGATTGGCTGGCTGTCCACTGGTCTAATCCAGGGGTTGTTATGCAGCTGCATCTACTATTCAATGGACAAAGTAGGTAAGTGGGGAGGAGCAGGGGGAACCCTCAGAAAGGTTCAGGAGCTGTGCTCCTGTGAGCTCCTGCTGAATTTAAGGCCTGCTGTTGACCAACTAAACTACATGTTACTGAAACCTCCCTGCAGGTCCCCATTTGAATGTGGGATCTTACAGCTGAAAACTACTTGTTTGCCTGTCATCTCTAATCCTTTTCTCTCTCACACGCGCGCACACACACACGTGCATGTAGAGGAAACAGCCTGAAAAAGCAGCTACCTGTGATTCTTTGCCTCACTGATATTTAACATTTATTCCCAATTCATTAATCAGCTTGAGATTTCATATTCCAGTTGAAGTGCATAGCCCTGCTATAAATGCTAATCATCAGGGATTTTTTTTTGTAGCAAGGAATTCCTTTGCGTATTAGGCCACACGCTCCTGATGTAGCCAATCCTCCCAAGAGCTTATAGGGCTCTTCGTACAGGGCCTACTGTAAGCTCTTGAGGATTGGCTACATTAGGGGTGTGTGGCCTAATATGCAAAGGAGTTCCTGCTACAACCCCCCACCCCCGCTTATTTTTATCTATCTTCTTACTCTTTCTTCCTGTCCAGAATGCAAAAATCTCTGTTAATTTTGGCTTCAGTGATCAAAAATTCAGTTGAACTCGGTGTGCCGCTGAGCTTATTTATTTGCAGAGGAAAAGCGGTTTTTCTGGTTACAGAGGAATTGATGTGGTATCTCCCTCTGTCTCCCTTGTGAAAATTTCTACTGCTAAAGGTGATTCAGTGGGATTTACCTTGGACCAAATATCATAGGTTTCAGCATTCCCCCTTCTTATTTCAGACTAAGGACTGGTGGACATACAAGTTCTGCTATGGGAAGCACATTCAGCAATACCATATGGAAGGTACGGTTGTTTCATTTGTCTGCCTGTTTGTTTATTTTTATCAAAAACATTTATACCCTGCTTTGCCCTCTGTGGTTCAAGGCAGCTTTGATTGCTGTTACTTCTACTCAGGAACTCCCTGCATGTTAAGCCACACATCCCTGATGCAGCCAATCCTTCAGGAGCTTATAGTGTTCTTAGTACAGGGCCTACTGTAAGCTCCAGGAGGATTGGCTACATCAGGGGTGTGTGGCCTAACATGCAAAGGAGTTCCTGCTGTGAAAAAAGCCCTGCTTTCACTACCAATTACACCACTGTTTCACCTTTTTACAAAATAAATATTACCTTTGACAGCTCACAAAAAAGTCCCCAACAATGCTCATAGGAATCACACAATGTAAAACAATAGCATCAGTGTTACCAAACTGAAGGGACATTAAGATAACCGAACAGTAGTAGCGCTTGGCTTGGGGGAGGTCAGGATGAATACTCCACCTGAAATAAGCTCTTCCTTTAAGAGGTCTGAAACGGGACAAGAATGAGCAGTTGCTGACTGCCTCCCTTCTCCCAGCATGCATCTGTTTGGTACACCTGCTGCTTTCTTTTTGGCTACAAATCAGTAAATGTTTTTATGGAGAAACTGAAGGTGGCATTTGCTGCTATGGTAAAAAGTGGTGTAATTGGCGATGGAGTAGCAACAAGCAGAAGGGAGCGCTCAGCCCTTCCTCCAGCTGCTGTTACCCTCCCCCCTTTTGCTGATTTTTTTCACACTCTTCCCCCCCCCCCCTTAAAGATGTACAGTGAAGAAAGGTACTGGGTGATACATACATCTGTTACATGCTGGTTTGGAGTTCTCTGACACATTACATTGGGATCCTAATGTTTCCAGAAGCATTGCGGAACTAATGATCCTGAAAGCATTAGGCCAGATCTGGCTCAGGAACCTGGCACAGCAGAATGGAGTGGGAGATTACAGCTTTCCCTCCTGCACTGTTTGTTGGAGCTGAAACAGTTACAGGTGGGGGATTCCCCCCCCCCTTCCCAGGGCTCCACATGCTGCACTCAGTGGATGTGCACTCTGCACTCAACAGGGCCAAACTCTGTGGCTGAAGCCCCACTTTCACTCCCAAGCTGAATTGGTCCCAGACTTGAGAATGTTGGTTCTCTGATGTAACATCCACCTGCAGGTCAGGGGCCCTGACTTGACTCATGGCATGTGCATTGTCTAGTTTGGTCCTAAATGAGGAAGGATTGAAGACAAAAGCAGTGGTTGTGGCAGTGTTTGACTCTCCTCCCACTTACTGCTTTTTCTCTGCAGTTTTCTCCTGCTTTGCAGCTTGTTGTGGTGGTGGTGGTTGTTTATTAAATTTATAAATCACCTCATCCCGGCCAATGCCAGGCTGTAGTCGATATACAACAAAAGGTACACATAAAATCCATAAAACCAGTAATTTAAAACAGTTGCAATCCAATGGGTAGTCCCGTAGATATATCGGTCCCAGATTGTTTCAAGGCCTTAAGGAGTAATAATAATCAGAATTTCCAGGCCTCTATTACCACTGCCAAGGTGCTTGATGTGCATCGTTTTGGCAGCTCTTGCAGTAACATGTCAGGGGTGGCCAAACTTGCTTAATGTAAGAGCCACGTAGAATAAACATCAGATGTTTGAGAGCTGCAAGACATGAGCGTCAGATGTTTGAGAGACGGAAGGAAGGCAAATAGATTTGGGGGTGGGGAGGGAGAGGTGGAAAGAAAGCATCTTTAACTTCAGATGCATTCTCCAAGCCACTGGTTGACTTGGCTTGGAGAAGTGATTTAAAGAGACAAATGCCTTCTCCAAGCCAGCCTACAGGGTGTTGAGGACTTCGAGAGCCACATGTGGCTCCCAAGCCACAGTTTGGCCACCCCTGTATCCCCCGTATTGCAAGCTGAGGTTGGAATGAGGTCTTGCAGCTCTACTGCATCAATAGCTCTCTTATCTGGCTACCTATCTACTCACACTTTCCTGGCTGCTTATCTGTGCACTCATGATTGCAGGCAGGAAGGACTAACTAGCAGTGCCGATTTTGACGCGTGGTTGACTGAGCATGTTTCCGGACTCCTAAAAAAAGAAACGTGACACAACCAAATCAACTGTTCTCCTTCAGGCATCAGCATGCAGAACTGAAATTCTTTCACTCGATACTGTTCTCCCTCCCCTTCCAGTTATTAGCTGGCTCAGTCCCAAATAAGTATTCAGTATTTTTGTAGCAGGAACTCCTTTGCATATTAGGCCACACCCCACTGATGTAGCCAATCCTCCAGAATTTACAGGGCTCTTAGTACTGAGCCTACTGTAAGCTCTAGGAGGATTGGCTACATCAGGGGGTGTGGTCTAATATGCAAAGGAGTTTCTGCTACAAAAAAAGCCCTGGTGAGACTAGTAATCTCTCAGGAGTACATCTATATTAAAGTAGCCCTCACTCCAAATGTATTCATACATAGTCTGCAGGTATAGACCAGGCCAGTAGCATCTGCGTTTACCAGGAGGTGGGATCAAGCTTATGCCTACTTCTTTCCACCCTTGGGCCATAGTAGGGCTCTCCCTCAATTCTCCTTGTGATCACAGTTTCCAAGTTCCTTACCTAACAATCATTTCCTCTTGTATCTTTTTTCCCCCCTCCCAGAGTCTGAAATCAAAGGTGACATCCTGTACCTTGGGTATTACCAGTCTGCATTTGACTGGGACAATGAAACAGCAAAGGTTGGTGTTCCTCTGGGTCTGGAGTTTCTGATGCAGTGGGGAAGGGCGAACATGGGCGTACTGGTTCCTTATAAAGTATGAAGGTGTGGGTTGGGGGAGAGAAGTGGCCAGAATTTGGAAAGCAAATCTGAAGAGACTCAAGAACTGAGGTGTGTCTTTCTCTCCTCCTTTTCCTTTTTTCCCCATTAGCCCTTAGGCTTTTGGGTTTCGAACATCTTGGTACCAAAGACTAAACCTTCCTGGGATCAGTAGAATGGAACATTGATATGGCTAGAATTCAGTAAAATTACCCAGCTTTAGCATGACGTGGCCTCCAAGCTGTCCTGCCATAAAACCACTTATGTACAAATCCAGCTTGAAATTCTCTCGGGGGTGGAGGTTCCTATTCTCTCTCTTACTTCCCCCTTATTTTAGAGTTTGTAAACTAAGAGAGTCGATTTGGTGTAGTGGTTAAGTGCATAGACTCTCATCTGGGAGAACCAGGTTTGATTCCCCACTCCTCCACATGCAACTGCTGGAGTGACCTTGGGCCAGTCATAACTCTCTCAGAGGCTGTTTTGCTCAAGAGCAGTGTTGGGAGAGCACTCTCAGCCCCACCTACCTCACAGGAAGTCTGTTGTGGTGAAGGAAAGGAGATTGTAAGCTGTTCTGAGACTCTTTTGGGTAGCGAAGGGTGGGGTATAAATCCAATCTCTTTTTCTCTTCTTCTAAGCTCATGCACTTGGATGAACTCCAGGGGATCTTTCAGGCCCTGCAGTGGAATGAGGAACTTCTTTAAGAACATAAGAGAAGCCGTGTTGAATCAGGCCAATGGCCCATCCAGTCCAACACTCTGTCACACAGTGGCCAAACCTGCCCCCCCCCCCCAAGTGCCATCAGGAGGTTCACAAGTGAGGCTAGAAGCCCTTCCACTTTGCCCCCCCCCCCCCGCCAAGTACCAAGAATACAGAGCATCACTGCCCCAGGCAGTTCCAACAATATGCTGTGGCTAATAGCCACTGATGGACCTCTGCTCCATATTTTTATCCAATCCAATTTTAGACGTTACTAGAATGGTTATTAGATGTCTGCTCTTAATTACTAGTTATTATGGTGCTTAATAATTATTGACATCATCTATGTCAAGTATAAGTCAAGATGGGAACGTTAAAGCAGCAGTTTCCTGTTATTGCCTCTGTTCCATGTAACCAAAACAAAGTTGTTAAGATTTTATGCCAATAACCTTTCATAGTCATGACATGAACTTACCAATTTAGGTGAATGAAAGAAAACATACAAAGCAAGTTGGCCAGTCCAGGCTGGGTGTTTTTGATTACTTTTTACCCTCCCAACAGTTGGCCCCCCTAAGCTAGTAGAGTTAGGAGAGAATGCAGAGTATCAGAACAAAAAGCAACCTTTTGTACATAAGGGCCTTACCTGTGGTGACTTCAGAAGTAGTGAATATATTTCAGTTGGGGATTTTGTAGAGCATAACAGTATTGGGCTGCTAGCAAAGATATGTGTTAATTTCTGCCTCGTGGTTCTTTGGACCAGAAACCACCACATCAAAAGGTGTGTAATAAAGAATGGCTGGTCTGCACTCTGCAGGGCATGATTTGCTTACTTTCGAGTTCTTTTAAAATAACATTGTTTTGCATAGCAAGGGAAGTTTGTTCCTTCTGCCTTTCCACCCTCACCCTAGTCCCTGAAAGTCTGACAGTGTGCTCATTGCAAAACACTCAGCATAATTCTGGGGTGGTGCTTGTATAGCAGATGTTCTCATGCTCCAGGTAAACAGCTGTGTCATGTGCCATCTTCCAACTTCATGGCCACCCTTCCTCATTATTATGTATGGAAGACAGGAAGAAAGTTGATTCATTTGAAATGTGGTGTTGGCGAAGAGTTTTAGGGGCTCGCCAAAAAGACAAACAAGTGGGTTCTGGATCAAATGAAGCCTAAATTCTCCCTGGAAGCTAAAATGACTAAACTGAGACTGTTGCACTTGGTCCCATTATGAGAAGACACTGGGAAAAGGCAACAATGCTATAAAGAGTTGAAAGCAGCAGGAAAAGAGGAAGACCCACCTTGAGATGGATGGATTCGATCAAGGAAGCCCTGGCCCGCAGTTTGCAAGACCTGAGCAAGGCTGTTAACAATCAGATATTTTGGAGATCATTAATTCAGAGGGTCACCCTAAGTCAGAAGCAACTTGCTGGCACTACACACACACACGCAAATTAATGACTCTTCCCCTCCCCCCCCCAAAAAGTCCTAAAATTAACAGCCTTGTTCAGGTTTTGCAAACTGAGGACCACTGTGGCGTCCTTGACTGAGTCAGTCCGTCTCAGGTTGGGGCTTCCTCTTTTCCTGCTGCCTTCCACTTTCCCAGGCATTATTGTCTTTCCCAGCAACTCTTGTCTCCTCATAATGTGACCAAACAAAGTATGATAGCCTCAGTTTAGCTATTCTAACATAGGGAGAGTTCAGGCTTGATTTGATCTAGAACCCACTTGTTTGTCTTTTGGCAGTCCTTGGTATTTGTAAAGCTCTCCAACGCCACTTTTCTACTAATCTTTTTTCTTCCTGTCAGGCTTTCTTCATTGTCCAGCTTTTACATCCATGCATAGTAATGGGGAATCAGAAATTCAAGTCCCAATTCTGGGCAACTGGCCTTTTGCCGCTGCTTAAGAGGAACTTGCAGCTATTTTTAGAGGTAAATGAGGTTGAAAGGGTGAGACTGGGGTGGTTGAACAGAGTGAACCACTTCTGACTTTGAGGGAGAGGGCCCACATGCTTAATGCCTCTTGTGTTAAAACTAGGCGCAAACGAAAATTATTTATTTATTCGATTTATATCCTGCCCTCCCCACCGAGGCGGGCTCAGGGCAGCTGTCAGCATGTCATGGAGGAAAAGGGTTGTCAGCATGTCAGGAAGACAGGTTTCAAGCCATGGTGAGCTACTTTCCCTGCTGACAGGGAATTTGGAATGGAGAGGAATTGTGAAAAACATTGTCCCTCCCTCCCCCCCCCCCCCCCCCGCGCAGTCCAAAGTGGTACAACTCATCCAACCGCCTCAGCCCTCTGCCACCTCAATCTTCAGCATTTGCAGGCCGGGACTTAGAAGCGTGTCCTTGAGGCTTCTTGCCCCTTTCCCGGATGTGCTTCTGAGGCATCCTCTAACTCTCTTGCCCCTTGCAGGCTTCCAAGCAGCACAAGCTGAAGCGCTACCACAGCCAGACCTACGTCAACGGATCCAAGTGTAACCTGAACGGGAAGCCCAGGGAGGCTGAAGTCAGGGTGAGTGAGGGGAGCTGTATTGTGGCATGGGAGGGGGCGGAGGTGTCCTGAGGAGCGACGTCTCCTGGGACCCGCAAGGCCCTCCTTCAACGCGGGGCTTGCAGTTTGCTCCAAAACCGCAACTGAGTACAGAGCTCAGTTCCTCCAGAGGGTACAGAAGAAAACAACTGTGCACAGTAAATAGATAAATAATATTAAACCGTGGTTCTTGTATATCAAAATCTATCAGATACCACATAACTCAGTAGAATATAATTTCATTCATTAGGGAGAGTCCCACTGCAGAAGCAAGGAAATCCAGTTTAAGCCCAAAGGCAAAATATTCTGTTTGACATCAAGCAAAGATACTTAGTACATTTCCAAAGTATCTTTGCTTGACATCAGATTTAGAATATTTCAGGTATGTTTGTTTAACTTTCGATTTAAAAAAAAAAAAGTTGTTTCTTATATTGTAAAGTGTTTCTAATAAGAGGTGTTGCACCTTATAGAACAGATTGGCTCTTGGAAAAGCACCTTTATGCAAAACGTGGTCCTGAGTCGACTGATACGTAAGGAGAACTTTTGCTTTTGGAGCCGGACTTCTTCAGGGGATTGGATTCCATACAGAAATTTTGAAAAATTTTGAAGAAACTGAATGCTCTATGTGTACTTTTCTGTATATGAACTTGAACTGGATTTCCTTGTTTCTGCAGTGGGACTCTCCTTAATAAATGGAATTATGTTCTACTGTGTTACATGGTATCTTTGATTGTTAATAGATTTTGATATACAAGAACCACTATTTTTTTTATATTATTTTTTTATTGTGCACAGATTTTTTCCTTCTGTACTGTATAGCCACTTGCTATCCCCCTCCAGAGGATACAGCAGCTTAGGATGGGATCTGAGTCTGGGAGTAACCAAAGTCCTAGAGTGACGTCACATCCCCGTTGAGCTCCCTTGGCAGGCCATGCCCTGAAATCTTCAGGAATTTTCCAGTCGAAGTTGGCAGCCCAAAGGATGTTGATGAGCTGTAGAGTTCCTTCAGAACCAATAGGGGGAGATGTTTCTTGTATCTGCAGGAGATGACTTAGAAAGGGCCTGAATCCAGGAACATCTGGAACCTCCCTCTGCAATATCAGTGGGGGACGGAGCTGACAGACAAGTCTGCTCATGCTGCCAAGTTTTCTCCCTTGCAGTTGCCAGATGGCTGCCCTCCCGCCTTCCCACATGGTGAACCACTTCTGTTTACCACATCCTTTCAATCCCACCCGTCGCCTAAATAAGGACCCTCTGGGTAACTTGCAACTTACGTATTGCTTTCTTCCATTTTGTATTCACAACAAGCTTGTAAAGTAGGTTAGGCTAAGAGAAAGTGAGCAACCCAAGGTTGCCCAGTGAGCTTCGTGGCTGAGTGAAGGTTTGGGGGAGGGATGGTGGCTAAGTGGTAGAGCATCTGCTTGGTAAGCAGAAGGTCCCAGGTTTAATCCCCAGCAGCAACTAAAAAGAGTCCAGGCAAATAGGTGTGAAAAAACTCATCTTGGGACCCTGGAGAGTCGCTGCCAGTCTGAGTAGACAGTACTGACTTTGATGGACCAAGGGTCTGATTCAGTAGAAGGCAGCTTTATATGTTCATATGAACCTAGGTCTTTGCAGTCCTAGTCTGATTTTCAGACTCCTGTACCACCATGGGTCTCCCCAGGGTATGTCTGCACACCAAGCTTTGGTTTGCACATCACTTCCTGTTTAGATGGGCCTTTCCTGTCTAGGGGTTTGTCTGACCTCCATTACAGCAGCTGTTCTTTCTGTACCCACATGTGCCCATTGGGTTAGTTGGCACTTTGACCTTTAGCCTTTTAAATTTAATTTTAGCAGTTTTGGGAGGGGGAGTTGTATTTTGTGTGTGTGTGCACCTGGAAGTTATGACATCCTCTGGGTACTTGGAGGGTTTTCAGAGAGGTGACTGGATAAAGCCTGCTCCTGTCCTCCTGACTTCTGGTATTCCAAGGAGGTCTCCCATCCAAGTGCCATCAGCGTTGACCCTGCTTAGCTGCCAAAATCTGACAAGATTGAGCTTGTTTGGGTGTAGTGGTTAAGTGTGCGGACTCTTATCTGGAAGAACCGGGTTTGATTCCCCACTCCTCCACTTGCACCTGCTGGAATGGCCTTGGGTCAGCCATAGCTCTGGCAGAGGTTGTCCTTGAAAGGGCAGCTGCTGTGAGAGCCCTCTCCAGCCCCACCCACCTCACAGGGTGTCTGTTGTGGGGGAGGAAGGTAAAGGAGATTGTGACCACTCTGAGTGGAGGGCGGAATATAAATCCAATTTCTTCTTCTTCTACTTCTATTCTATTACTTCTGCTTCTTCTTCCACCCCTTCTTCCGCTCCTTCCCCTACTTCTACTTCTACTACTACTATCCAGGTCAGGACAAGGTGTTTTTTTTTTTTTTTTCAAAGCATGTAGTAACTTAAAAAACTAAATGTCCACACCTTCAGGGAGAACACCATACAGTAAAAGCAGGATTACAGCACAAGGTGCTAATCAAAAGCCCTTGCCAACAAACCAGCTTAATCCTCAGGCAACGGAATAGGAGTGCCTCTATTTTACAAGCTCAGAATCTGTCTGTGTGGACCATTAAGCGCAGCTACCAAGGCTCAGAGGTACAAAGCAGCTTCTCAAAGGTGTGGAGAGCACCTTCTCCACTAGCGAAGCAGAAAAGCATTCAGGCCTCTTGACTCTGTCCTGCGGCTGCTTGCAGTGGAGCCAGCCAAGGTGAATTTCACTTTAGCTGAGCGACTTGAATCCTATTCCAGTGCCTGCCCACAGGGCTCTCACTCCAAACCATCTCTCTGCCTTCCTCTTACCCAGATTTGTGGAATGTCGTCCAGGGGAGAGGCTCGAGGCACGCCAGCTTTGATATCTGGCAAATCTGTTTAAGAGGAGTTTGGTAGGCAAGCATAGAATGATAAGCTAGAGCCCGTCTGAATGGGCAGCTCCAGGCTAGATGACCCAGGTCCAAAGTGGCAGCAGAAAGTGCCATCAAGTCGCAGCTGACATATGGCGACCCCATTGGTGTAGTGGTGAAGTGTGCGGACTCTTATCTGGGAGAACCGGGTTTGATTCCCCACTCCTCCACTTGCAGCTGCTGGAATGGCCTTGGGTCAGCCATAGCTCTGGCAGAGGTTGTCCTTGAAAGGGCAGCTGCTGGGAGAGCTCTCTCATTCCCACCCACCTCACAGGGTGTCTGTTGTCGGGGGGAAGATAAAGGCGGTTGTGACCACTCTGAGACTCTGATTCAGAGAGGAGGGTGAGGTATAAATCTGCAGCCTTCTTCTTGGTGCTTTCAAGGCAAGAGACCTTCAGAGGTGGCTTGCTATGGCTTGCCTCTGTGTAGCAACCCTGGACTTCTCTGGTGGTGTCCCATCCTTGTGCTCTCCAGGGCTGACTGTGCTCAGCCTCCAGGCTCTGGTGAGATCAACCTAGCATGGGCCATCCAGCTCAGGGCCTATATAAGGCAACTTCACATAGTTTTGTCTTCTGAATACGTTGATTGCAGTTCCTGTGCGAGGAAGGCTCGAGTGACTACATCGCCCGTGTGGATGAGCCGCAGTCCTGCTCCTACGTGCTGACTGTCCACACCACCCGCATCTGCAACCACCCGTTCCTGCGACCGCCGTCCACCGCCACCCCCCAGACCATCCGCTGCCATCCGGCCCTGAGCCCCACAGAGTACGTGGAATACGTCAAGGCTCAAGTGTGTGAGTATGCCGAGGAGGAGGTGGGAGCCAGTTTGGCGTAGTAGTTAAGTGTGTGGACTCTTTATCTAGGAGAACCGGGTTTGATTCCCCACTCCTCCACTTGCACCTGCTGGCATGGCCTTGGGTCAGCCATAGCTCTGGCAGAGGTTGTTGTCCTTGGAAGGGCAGCTGCTGTGAGAGCCCTCTCAGCCCCACCTTCCTCACAGGGTGTTTGTTGGGGGTGGGGAGGAAGGTAAAGGAGATTGTGACCACTCTGAGATTCAGAGTATAGGGCAGGATATAAATCCAATATCATCATCTTCAGACTGATTTGAGTGTTAATGAGTTTTTCAGGAGAAAGTTTGTGTCATCATTACAAAAGAACTCTTTTGCTGGCACTATGAGGAAACCAGCAGGAACTACTCTGAACCATGCTTTCAGAGAAATAATGTGTCTTAAAACTTACATTGTCTTCCCTCCCATCACTGGGAGCAAGTTCTAGTTTTTAAAAAAATACTGTACAATGCAATCCCAGAATATAGTAACAGTGCCTTGAAATCTGAGCACGAAGCCCATGATGCTGCAGATGAGTCACTCCTGCATTTGAATCCCTCCAGGCTGACGGAGGTGGCTTACCTGCCCCTCATTCTACCTGACAGGCCACTGATGAGAGTTCCATCAGAGAGGAAGGAGGATTCCTTGGGAGTAGAGGGTCTTTGATTACAAAAACAAACTTGAAAAGGTTTAAGCGTTAGGGTTAAAAGACAGCGGTTCATGCAACTGGCCTCTGTCTCCCAGCCCTGCTTCTTCAAGCCTGATTACATAAGAACATAAGAGAAGCCATGTTGGATCAGGCTAATGGCCCATCCAGTCCAGCACTCTGTCACACAGTGGCTAAAAAAACCAGGTGCCATCAGGAGGTCCACCAGCAGGACCAGAACACTAGAAGCCCTCCCATTGTTGCCCCCCTCCCCAGAAAGCACCAAGAATAGAGAGCATCACTTGCCCCAGACAGAGAGTTCCATCTCTACCTGGTGGCTACTAGCCACTGATGGACCTCTGCTCCACATGTTTATCCAGTCCCCTCTTAAAGCTGTCTATTCTTGTAGCTGCCACCACCTCCTGTGGCAGTGAATTCCAGGTATTAATCATTCTTTCTAATATCTTGGTTCTCATTCCAAATTTTGTGCAACCTGTGGCAGAATCGACCCGATTCAACCTTCAGACCCAGTCCCATCAACTCCCTTTTGGGTTGCCAACTCCTGGAGGAAGCTAACCTTCCTGCCACTTGGGTGCACTGCCACCACTTGCTCAATTTAGGGGTTCCTGACTGAGAGGAACAGGACTCCCAATCCCCCTTTCCAGTTCTGAGGTATGGCCTCAAGGTCCTCTGCCAACCCAGCACCTGGTTATCACAGAGACCGAAGTCCTTCTTTGGGAGACCTCTGGAGGATTGGCACCCTTGCCAACTGTATGCCTTTCCCCTTCCCTGGACTCGCCTCTTACAGTAGCGTGGTCTAAGGCGATTGAGGAATCTTTGTGGTACAGAGGGACTACCTTTTACACAGACAAAACATTTATTTAAAACATACAACTATTTATAGGCATTTTTAAAAAGTGAACAGAAGCAACAAATCATAGTAGGAAGAAAAAATGTTCCTTCTCTCCCTATCAAACTACTTCTCTCCCTATCATACTGCAGGACAGGCACCTCACTTGGACTGTTGCAAGCCAGACTCAATTCCAAACTCAAACTGAAGGCTTCCCACCAAAAATCTCTAATATAAAACCCAGTTCCCACCCAGGAACTGGTCTACCCTCCTGCAGCTTTCTGGGAGACCAGCTTGAAAGACTTCCTGTCTCTCTAGGAAGCCTCCTCAGAATTGCTGCTTCCAGACAGGAGGGGAGGGGGGAGGAGGAAGAGACTAGGCCCCAAAGCCTTCTTTGAGTTTGACAGCCTCTTCCTGCCAACTCCCAGATAAACCTAACCTAAAATGTCATTTCTCCACACAACCCCCAAACAAACAAGGCATCTTTCACTTCTGTTAAGTTAGTTCTCTGATGGCCATTTTTGGCTTTTGACCCAGAATAGTTCTGACTCTGGCTGTTCCTATTTCAGATGTTTCCCACGTTGTGTCAAAAGAGCTGTGGGACAGGAGAACAATATGGGTCACTTTAGCACCAACTGTGAAAGAATTCCTGGCTCATTCTGCCAGTGATGGAATTTGGCATTTCTGACCGCTTCGATATTCAGTGTTACAAAGCTGGTCTTTTCGGCACGTGCGGTTGGCGGATCCTTGTGTGAGTTTGGGTTCTCTCTCTTTGTCAGGTATTAACATTTTCTCTCTCCCCCCACACACAACAGCTGACACCAAGCGCAAAGTGGAGGAGATTTCTGAGGAACTGAAGACTCTGGACACCCGGCTGTGGAATGAGAGGGATGCCAGTGCTGCTGGTGCTGGTGCTCTGGATTCAGATGGAAATGGTATGGCCCTGCTCATAGAATCATAGAGTTGGAAGGGACCTCCAGGGACATCGAGTCCAACCCCCTGCACAATGCAGGAAATTCTCCCCCTAAATTCACAGGATCAGCATCGCTGTCAGAGGGCCATCTAGCCTCTGCTTAAAGACCTCCAAGGAAGGAGAGCCCACCACCTCCCAAGGAAGCCGGTTCCACTGAGGAACCGCTCTAACGGTGAGGAAGTTCTTCCTAAGGTTGAGCCAGAAACTCTTCTGATTTAATTTCAACCCATTGGTTCTGGCCTGTGAAAGGAAGCCCTGCAGGGGTCCTGTGGAAGTCAGGTGCATGGGGAGAAGGGAGGCGGAGCCATTGCCTTGAACTCAGAAATGGGTTTACATGGTCTTTTTTTTTTAAGTGAAAGAACAAAGCTTTTGAATACCTAGTATAAAGCTATATCTATATTGACCTTGGCCACGTGAGCCAAAAGGTATGCACAAGGTTCTTGCAGTTCACCATTTCTTGGCTTTTAACTGCGCATAGCCAACCTAAATTCTGTCAGCGCAAACCTGGGGATCCAAAACTTGTGGTTTGCACTTTGCCTTTTGGAAATAGCAGTCACAATATAATCACTTGCTGTGCTCGGTCAGATTTGGTTTAATCTACCATAACATGTTTGGATCGTGTACAGCCCATGCATTGGGAAAGTTTCATTCAGGACACAGAGTTTGCAGCTGCTCCCACAACCTGGTAATTGGTGGTTCTAGTTTTAGTCATGACTAATAGACCTCACCTTCTTGACGTGGTGGAAGGGGAGAAGAGAGAGCATGCTGAAGCCAGAGTGCTGGAGATATACAGATGTTCTCTGGGAAAGCAGTTCTCGTATGTGAGGGTGATCTCGCTGTGACATCTGTCACCCCATTGATCACCAGGGTTGATTAGACTGATCTGGCTGGCTAGGTGGGTGTCCCCTACCTTCCTTACCGTTCCTTGTGCGTCCCTCCCAAAGCTGTGCGCTCGGTGGAAGAGGACGATCATCCCAGCTAGAAGGACTGTACTGTTTTTCAGCCAAGGGTATACAATAGCTGCACTCCTCCACTAGAACCTCCAAACAATCTCAAGGTCCATTTGTAGGAGAGCAGTTCTCAGCTGAACAAATAGCCATGAGTGTAAATTTGTTTCATTGGCGGGAGGGGGAAATATCAGTGCCACTTGAATTCATCACTGTTGCAACTCTCTGATGTGCTGTGCTCCAGTATTCAAGTCACTTGATGCATTCTTGGTACTTAAGCCCGTGGGATATGGGAAAACTCAGAATCCCTACTCCATTATGGAATTCAGCTGGGTGACCTTGGGCCAGTTACTTGCTCTAAGTTTCACCTATCCTATAGGGTTGTTGTGAGGATAAAATTGTGGGGGGGAGGGGATGGTTTTATAAGCCACTTCAAGTCCCCCATTGATGGAAAAGGTCTAGATATCTAAATGAAAACTTGTGCAGAATGCAGACCACAGGTGAGGTCCTTCTCCATACAGGGGTTCTGCTCAGGGGTTGTTTTGTAGAAAAATAGGTGGCAGAGCTCATTACCATAACTCATTAGCATATGCCACCACCACCCCAGCCAAAAGCAACCCAATACAAGAAAGGAGAGCCCTGGGCGAGTGAGGCCTGTTTGGGCTAGCTAGAGATCGAACCAGCCCAAGCAGGCCTCACTCATGTGGGGCTCTCCTGGACTGCCCCCCCCCCAGTCAAAAGGCCAGCAAGCCACCCACCACCCAAAATCACATAAGTAGAGAAAGGGTGGCGTGGGCTTCTCCAGGGGTTAATGAGGGCTGCTGGGAGTGTGGCAAAGCCCCTGATTGCTGGCTGCCTGCCTGCTCTCCTAATCCAGGGATTGTTATGCAGCTCCACCTATTATTCAGTGGACAAGGTGGGGAGGAGGAGGGGGAACCCTCAGAAAGGTTCAGGAGCTGTGCTCCTGTGAGCTCCTGCTGAATTAGAGGCCTGGTTCTGCTCATCCCTTTTCTTGTTTTAAATGCAGTTGCCATGTGGGTTGGCCCATTCATGTGCAGCAGTGACATCCCGGTGATCAGCAGCCCGAGTTGGTGCACAGCTGGCATGTGGTAATGTGACACATGAACAGGCCAACTTGAAATTATGCCAACTCACCTGTGGCTACTTAAGTTTGCGCAACATTTTCTGCTTCAGTTGTCATGGGAAGGAGTGGGGTGCTGTCCAGGGTGCTGAAGGCCTGCCTCCTGATTCCTAGAAATCCTCTTCAGGTCTTCTGTTTTTCCTGTCCCAGGGCTTCAAACCCTCTAGGCATACAATGTTCCCTTTAATCCCCCCCACTGAGTGGAACAGTTCACATCCTGAGCAGACTAGAACTGCTGTAATCTTCAGATGGACAGTGCAAGACCCTGCGTGGCTCCAGACTGCTGCTAAGCGGGGCTTCCTGTGTTCATGAGCGGCCGCTCACACGCACAGCTTGGAGGGAACACCAGGGCTTTTTTTTTTGTAGCAGGAACTGCTTTGCATATTAGGCCACACACCCCTGATGTAGCCAATCCTCCTGGAGCTTACAGGGCCTACTGCAAGCTCCGGGACGATTGGCTACATTAGGGGGTGTGGTCTGATATGCAAAGGAGTTCCTGCTACAAAAAAAGCCCTGGGGAACACTGCTAGGCAAAGCCCACCTTTGCAGCCTTCAGCACTGGAATCTGCGAAATGGGAGTTGAGATTCTCAACATTTTGTCCCAAGCAAGCGATGGGGGCTGCAGTTGTAAAACTCTCCTACTTCCCCACCCTCTTACACTTTCCCATTCCCTGTTGGCCAGTGTCTCCAGCTCCTCCACCTGAGAGTGAATCGAGTGACGATGCTGACTTCTGGAACAGAGTGCTGCAGGGAGATGGGAAAACAGCCCAGGTGTCAGACCAAGCAAAGGTAAGATGCTGCCTTGGGACCTGGTGCAGGTTGTTTTTAGGGGTCTGCAGTTTTGTTTGTTTGTTTGTTTGTTTGTTTGTTTGTTTGTTTTATTCATTCATTCATTCATTCATTCCGCAACTTATATCCCGCCCTTCCCACAAGTGGCTCAGGGCGGCTTACAACAGACAATAAAACAATAAAATCGGAACAAAGTTATTACATTTAAAATCAAGCATTTAAAAACCTAAAAACCTTAAAAAATTTTACATTAAAGCTATACAGTATAATCACAAAAATCTAGAAAGCTACATTTGTCCAGTCAGGCGTAATTCCTGACTTTGTTTTGTTTGTTTATATTGCCATTTTTGGGTTCAGGTCTATAGGACCTGGAAAAAAAAATCAGGATTCCCAAATAATCCTAGATCAGATTCCAGTATGTCATTCAGATCTGGGATTCTTTGGAAATCCTGAAAATTTTTGGGTCCAATTGACCCGAACCAAAAAAATGGCAGAAAAACAATTCCAGCCTGATCCTGGGGCTGGGCTGGCTTGGCTTCTCCTGCAGCCTGGTTTAAACTGAGCTGCAGGAAAAGGCAGCACAGAGCTGCACCTGCAGGGACTGGTGGGTGATGGGCTTCCCAACGCAATCCCAGCTGGGCTGCTCTCTCCTGCCCATCTGGGCAGGAGGAGATGGCAGTGCAGAGCTGCGCCTGCAGGGGGTGACAGGCTCTCTGCAGGCACACCGATCCCAGCTATTGCTTGCCTCTGCTTCCTGTGGCTTTGTGCTCTTTTACTTTTTTCTTGTTCTGGTTGTTTTAAACTGATTCCCATAAGCTGTCTATAGTGTTTTTAAAGAGAACAGGGTGCACGTGTATTAAAGAAGTCTACAGATGTTAAAGGACCAGCAGTTGCAGGGTGGGGTACTGAGTCTTGCAAGGGTTGGCATGGAACAATGCTCTGGGGAGGAGGCAAAAGCTATTGGCTTAGTACAGGTCTTCCTGTTTGCTGTGCTCAAATATTTCAGAAAGTGTAGATAACTGGTGGTGGCAAGAGCTGTCAAGGCACTACTGACTCATGGTGATCCTGTAGGGCTTCCAAAGCAAGAGATGTTCAGAAGTAGTGGCCATTGCCTGCCTCTGCATAGCGATCCTGGGCTTCCTTGGTGGACTCCCCTCCAAGTACTAACCAGGGCTGATTCTGATCAGCTTCTGAGATCTGATGAGATCAGGCTAGCCTGGGCCATCCAAGTCAGGGCAAGCCTATCATAATGAGTAGGAAGTCTGAAAGACTTCCCTGTCTGACTCTGCAGCAGTGGTTCCTCTGTTGCATTCAAGCCATTCCTCTAGAATGCCAGTTTGGTGTGGTGGTTAAGTGCGCAGGCTCTTATCTAGGAGAACCGGGTTTGATTCCCCACTCTTCCGCTTGCACCTGGCCTTGGGTCGGCCATAGCTCTCCTAGGAGTTGTCTTTGAAAGGGCAGCTTCTGGGAGAGTTCTCTCAGCCCCAGGTTTGATTCCCCACTCCTCCACTTGTACCTGCTGGAATGGCCTTGGGTTAGCTATAGCTATCGCAGGACTTGTCCTTGAAAGGGCAGCTGCTGTGAGAGCCCTCTCAGCCCCACCCACCTCACAGGGTGTCTGTTGAGGGAGGAGAAGGTATAGGAGATTTTAAGCCGCTCTGATACAGGGAGAAGGGCGGGGTATAAATCTGCAATTCTTCTTCTTCTTGTGTCCTGTTCTGCAGGAGGAAGAGCCCATCATGAAGACAGCAGACAATCACCTAGCAGGTAAGCAGGGGCATGTGGTCTGAAGGTGCTGAATAGGGTTAGAGCTGTGAAGAACAATTCTCTGTGGATCAGGCAACTTTCGGTGTGACTAGCTCTGTAGCTTTGGTGGGGTCATCCTGAAGAGCATCCAGGAAGCCACTCTTTGTCTCGCTTCTTTCCCTCCCCCGGATTGGTTTCCCATCACGCTGCTTCACTGACCTCTGGCTGGCTACCTGCCCTGCTCTCTAATCTACTAAAAGTAAGTTAGTATCTGTGAGAGCCGCCTCTTCCTGCAATAGGTTTATATTCATCAGTGTAGATTATCTGTTACTGAAAGGGCATGTAGGGAACTAATTGCCAGAGGCTAAAAGTGCAGGGTTCTGTTCATGGTTTCTAGTGCTGGACATACTCCCTAGCTTTCATTTGAAAAAAGAACTCTCAAACTTTTCACCAAGATAACAGACATTTTTGATCAGACACAGTAGTGTGTAGAAATGTTTGCTTGTGTGTGTGTGTCTCTGGATCGGGGTGGACAAACTTGCTTAATGTAAGAGCCACATAGAATAAATGCCAGATGTTTGAGAGCCGCGAGACATGAATGTTAGGTGTTTGAGAGCTGCAAGATAGGAAGGAAAGTAAACAGATGGGGGGAGAGATGGAAAGAAAGCAACTTTATCTTTAAATGCATTCTCTAAGCCACTGACTGGCTTAGCTTGGCAAAGTGATTTATAGCGACAAATGCGTTTTCCAAGCTGGCTGATGGGGCTGTGGAGGCTTCGAGAGCCACACAATATGTGTAAAAGAGCCACATATGTCTCCCAAGCCACAGTTTGGCTACCCTTGCTCTGGATCCACTCGCACAGTTCATTTCGTTTTTGCCAGGGATGGAGCAAAGAGTTCTACAGGGCACCACATTTTCCCCATCCTGAAAATTTTTTCACCCTCCTTACCTTCTCAAAAAGAGACCCATACAGTTTTAAACAGTTTTCTCTTTTCGGTCTTAACAAAAATCAGGATCTTGGAATGAGACCATTGAAAGCTTCTGTGGTGTGCAGACAGAGCACAGGCACCTCTGGTTATTGCAGTTAGCAAAGTGAAGGCACTTCTCTTAAACTGGGTACCTCAGTCAATAGTGTGCAGCAGGTAACTGTTTCCACAGTTAACCACAGAGAAATGTGGCACTGAGGACTAGAAACTCTGCTCATGCCAGCTAGTAAGTTCATGGGTGACGATAACCCAAGTTTATCAATTCCAGGTCAAACTCTTTTCTACAGCTTCACTGTTTTGCTGTGTGCAGGACAGGCATGAACAGCTGTGTGTGTATCTTCTAACTCATCCAATGAGCACAGAAATTGGCACTGGGTGCAAAATTTGAGACTTCAAGAATCTTTACTTTTATTTAAAAGTATCAAAATATTGAGGAGCATGTGGCTTTTTTAGGAAGCCACTAACTTTGAGGATAGCAGGAAGTGAATATGAAGTAAGCAGGGGTGGCCACCGGTGGCCACCCCTGGTATATAGTTCTTGCAGATAACACAAACTGAAGAGGAGGGTCAGGGGCTTCTGCTCAGAAAGGGAATAAACTTTTCACTGCAAATATGTGCCCAAGTCCAGTTTTTCTTGCTGTGTACTGCGTTGTGTGTAAACTCGGTGGTGGTGGAAACTGCCCACAAGTCACAGCTGACATAATGGCAACCCCACAGGGTTTTCAAGGCAAGAGAAATTCAAAGGTGGTTTGCCCACTGCCTGCCTCTGTGCCATGACCCGGTATTCCTTGGAGGTCTCTCATCCAAATACTATCCAGGGCTGATCCTGTTTAGCTTTCAACATATGGCTACATCAGTGAGGGCTATTGGCGAAGCTTATCAATGTACAAAACTGCCTCTTCCCAAGCATCTTCAGGGTCTCCAGCAGAGAAGAGGCTTTCCAATATCAGCTACAAGAGGTCCTTTACCTGGAGATGCCAGGGGTTGCACCTGGGACCTTTGTGCATGCTTCCACATAGTCTTGGGCTGGGCTTTTTTTGCAGCAGTAACTCCTTTGCATATTAGGCCACACACCCCTGATGTAGCCAATCCTCCTGGAGCTTACAGGGCTCTTAGTACAGGGCCTACTGTAAGCTCCAGGAGGATTGGCTACATCAGGGTGTGTGGCCTAATACGCAAAGGAGTTCATGCTATAAAAAAAGCCCTGTTCTTAGGAGAAGCAGTTCGAGCTAAATACCAGTTGCCAAGAGGGTCTAATGTTTGTTAACCTGTAACCTTTCAGATTTCAAGAAAAAAATCCATTTCAAAGTTATCCGGAACCCAGGGGACCTGGTTCAGTTCATTCACGAGCTGAAAGACAGTGCTCGGAAGGTAAGGAGTTTCTGTGGGTGGGGTGGGGCGGGGCATCACCTTCTTTAATTTTGTGACCTGTTTAAATTTGCAGTGAGAGTGTGGCCTAGTGTCAGGCTTCATCCATGGCCTTCTGGGAAGACGTAAGGAAACACGGATGTCATCCAACTGAAAAGTCCTGTGTTCAATTGTACAGTTATCTGTGTTTTTGCTGCTCCTTCCAGAAGGCTGTGGGGCAACAAGATACTAGTTGCCTTGTACCCCTGTTGAACACCGTTCTATGCTGGGAGCAGACAAAGGTCTTATGGTGTGAAATCTCCTATTCTTCTCCCCCTCCCCTCCACCTTTAACAGTTTCTAAGCCCCTCCTTTGTTTTCCTCAGAGTAAAGAGAAAGCCAGCTCCTCAGAGACAGCAGCACAAGAAACCCCACCCAAAAGTGAGCTGGCAGCAGAGCAAGAGCATTCTGAGGAAGGAGGAGGAGGACAAGAGGATGAGGAAGAGGAAGACCTGCTGGGCAAGTTTGAAAAAGAGCTGGAGGACATCTTTCTGCCCAAGTCAGAGATGGCCAAGCTGAAGGAAGAGGTGAAATCGGAGATGGAGAAAGAGTTTGACAACATCATTGATGAGGTGAGGAGCTTTAAGCGGGCCTGACTGCCTTCTGACCTGGTCTTCAAAATACTTAGTAGAGCCATTCTTGGAGCCAAACTACACATTACAACAGATACAGGGAAATTTAGCGGTTTAAAAATTGCCACGGCTGTCTCAGCAGTAGGAAGGGCAGAGGAGGGAGGGAAAGATTACCTGGTGCCAATTGGGCCCTCACAACAGTTTTTAAGCAGCTAAATTTTCTTCTAAAATGGCATCAGCAAGCAAGATTTGCCCTCTTGTTCACGGTAACATCTGGTTTGATTGTTGGCATTCTTCCTGGTTTCTGTGCAAGTAAGCGCTAAGGCTTTTTCTTTTTTTTTCCTTTGGAGGGGAAAATGTCAGGGTGGGCGTGATGGAGATGGGAACTCAGCTGCCCCGTAATACTAGAACTCATTAAGGTTGGTAAATTCAGGATTGACAAAAGGATGTGCTGTTGATGCATGTGCAACTCTGTGAATATGGCCCACTTCCTTGAATGGAATCCACAAACCTGACCTCAGAAGCCAAGTGTGAAAAAGGGTATTTCTCCACAACCTCTGTTTTAGAGGTTGTAATGGATGTCTAGCCATCAGCCCTTGGGAGTTATAAATCTACCCAAATCTGGATTGACACTGAAGTAAACTCACAGGGACAAGAAGGCTTTCTTTTATGAGGGAACAAGAACAAAGTCTGTTCAGAAAGAAACACACAGCCAAAGTAAACAGGAGTTGTGGAGATGCTGGTGTTGCGGGAGTCAGGAGTTGTGGGATGTTGAATTCTACAGTATGTGATGAGGGAAGAAATGTGATGATGGGCAGCTTTAAAACATTTAAATACAGCCAAGTTCTGCAGCTAAAGCTCACATCTGACCCTGCAAGGCCTACTGTAATGTTCAGTTGCCTACATGGGAACTTAACCCAAAGATACTCTTGAGGTCTTTCTTTCCCAGCTGTTAGACTAACCTTTCTCTCACAACTTCCAGTCTCTCTGGGCTCTTCCATGCTCTTGTTTTTATTGCTTATGTGCCCCTGTTGCTTCGTGCTTTTTCCCCATAATTATTTTGCTCTCTCTGCTGGTTGTTTTGATATTACATGGCTGTATCTCCAGCATAGTTCCCTGCACTTTAAAACTGCAGGGAAATGTGCTGGAGATACAGTAATGTAATGTCGAAATGACCACAAGAGGAAGTAAAACGTGTGTGGGAAAGAAAAAAAATGGGGCACCCAAGCTACGAAAATGAGACTATGGAAAAGACCTCAGTCTCAGCCTGCAAAACTTTACCGTCTAAACCAAGGGTGTCAAACATGCAGCCCAAGGGCCAGATCAGGACCCCAGAGGGCTCCTATCAGGCCCGCAAGCAACTCACATCTGCTTCCTTCTCTCTCTCTTTTGCTTGCTTCTGCATCACAGCTTGCTTGGCCAGGCTTGTTCAATTGCTCAGATGCTACAGAGCAAAGCCTCCGTTTCCTCCATTGGCTGACCAGCACATGAAGCAACTTATGTACATAAGCTTGCAATGCCCAGCCATTTCATGTTTTCCTCTGGGTCTTAGGCTCAAAGTATTGACCATGAGATTTCTGTAAAGAATGTCAGTAAATCAAAGTAGGTTTGCAACTTACGTGCACCCCCCCCTAAACAACAGCTGAACAGCATGCTCAAGATTGCTATGGCACAGACATTGTCTCCAGATTTTGATGCAATAATTCAGAGCAAGCGGTGTCAGCTATCAGAGACCATTAAATAAACAAAATATTGCAAGAGTGCTGATCTTTTAAGCATATTTTAAGTTTTAAAAAAATCTTTAATTGTGTTTGTCTATATTCTTTATAAAGTTTATCTCTTCACTACCTGGCATTTCATTTTATGACACACATGGCCTGGCTGGACAAGGTCTCATTTATGTAGGATTCGGCCCTCATAACAAAATGAGTTCGACACCCCTGGTCTAAACCTCCCCATCAGATCTCAGCTTTTTCTCTCAGTCTTTTGCTCTGCATCCCGGGGAGTAATCTTTTTATGCCCGCCCACCCCCCGAAGAATCAGTAGCTGTAAAAACCCAACTAGAGCAAACATCCCACACATCCGCAGTTAAGGGCCCTTTAGATTTGGATGACAAAGCATGACTGCGGTCTTGAAGTCTCTTGATCTCTCCCGGAAATCTGAACGTGAAGTTCCTCTTTCAGAGCTATTTTGGTGTAGTGGTTAAGTGCATGGACTCTTATCTGGGAGAACCGGGTTTGATTCCCTACTCCTCCACTTGCAGCTCCTGGAATGGCCTTGGGTCAGCCATAGCTCTGGCAGAGGTTGTCCTTGAAAGGGCAGCTGCTGTGAGAGCCCTCTCAGCCCCACCCACCTCACAGGGTGTCTGTGTGGGGGGAGAAGATACGGGAGATTGTAAGCTGCTCTGAGTCTCTGGGGTATAAATCTGCAGTCGTCTTCTTTCGATGGCAGGTAGAAGATGAGCTGGAAACAGAAGGCCTGAAGGGTGAATTTGATCGGAAGCAGGCCTCCAAGTCTCTGGCTTCCACCCTCAACAAGTTAATTGACAAGCTGGATCCTGGCCAAGTCCCTAAGAAAGGCGATAAGGAGCAGGAACAGCCGGAGGAGGAGGAGGAAGAAGCGCCGGCTGCTGGAGAAGGAAACGCTGCTCAAGACAGTACGGTCCCCTCGGCAGCAGGTACACTAGATTGCTGACTGCTCTTAGGTTTAAATGTCCAAGTGAGCTTTGTGGTCCTTTAAGGTTCCGCTTGACTTCTGTCTTGTTTTGATAAGAGTTGGAATCGTTGAGAATTCCTGAGCCAGCCAGCAGGGGGTGGTGGTGTGCTGTGAACTAACGTATTGACTGACTTCCTCCAAGATCGCTGCAGGATGTTCAGGGATTATTCTAAATAGTTGCAAAGGTTTATGGGGACAGTTTGTGAAGGGCAAGGCTCTGAACTCTCCCTAGGCTGAAACTCTCAACAGCTGTACTGTTCCCATTAATTCTTTTTCTCTTAAAGTACATTCTTAAAGTACACGAGCAGGCCAGAAAATCGCTGGAAATGTAGATCTTGGTAACATTGGATTTGGGTCTAAAATGTGCATAGCCAGACTCCCCCTGCATCTGACCTTGTAGAGGTATCTCTGCAATTTACTGGGCTGTTCCCACTTTCTAAAGATTCTAGTCTTATTTCTACTGGTTTTTCCCTGCCGCAAGTCAAAGACACAAACGGGGAGGGGGGTATTGAAGGCAATGTATCGGATTAACTGAACAGGCAAGAGCGTGGAGTTCCAGTAAAGTCTGGCAACTCAGTGGGAAGAGATGTCATTGGTTGGTATCCATGGGTAATAATACCATCTCCTAGGCCAGGGGTGGCCAAACTGTGGCTCTTTCTCGCACATTGTGTGGCTCTTGAAGCCTCTATTGCCCAGTTGGCTAGTTTGGAGAAGGCTCTTTCAATCACTCCAAGCCAGCTGACAGCTTGGAGAATGCATTTAAAGTTAAAGTTACTTTCTTTCCACTTCTCCTTGCCCCCATCTATTTGCCTGCCTGTTCATATCTTGTGGCTCCCAGACATCTGATGTTCATGTCTTTCAGCTCTCAAACATCTGATGTTTATTTTACGTGGCTCTTACGTTAAGCAAGTTTGGCCACCCCTGTCCTAGGCTGATGCTGCTCAGCTGTTGTACCAGTCCTCAGAGAAGGGGCAGAAGATTATTCTTCATAATGGAAGCATTTTTGGTCTTCTTCATCACTCAGGGTTTTTTAATTTATTTATCATATCTGATTTATAGCCCACCCTTTGCTGAGTGGACTCTGAGTGGATAACAACAATCAATAATACCAAGTTAAAATCAGATTCATGTAATAAGACAATATAACAGTCTAAAAACAAGCTCTAATTCTGCAGTTGGTGGTATCAGTTGCCCTCACTCCTCCCATACATCCCCCAGCTGGTATGAGATATATGACTCGACAGAGTTACCTCATCAGGGAGCAGGGACACCACAGAATAACAAAATGTCCACCACCTGAGTCGAAAGCCTGGTGGAACAGCTCTGTCTTAGAAGCCCTGCGGAACTGCAACAGTCCCTGCCGGGCCCTAATCTCCAATGGGAGCTTGTTCCACCAGGTCAGCCCGGGAACCCTGAGATCCTTTTACTTTACTTTACTTTTACTTTATTTATGATTTATATCCCGCCCTTCCCACCAAGTGGCTCAGGGCGGCTTACATCCTTACATTTGCTTCTGAGCTACATAAATATACTAAAAATAAGTGCCTATATTGCTTGTTCGCCAGACTACTGAGTTCTGGCTCATTGTGGGAAAGCATCCAAACGGGGTACTGGTGCATTGGCCATCCTATACGACTCTCCCTTTTCCTTTTGAAATGCCATCTAGGCTTATTGGACACTTTCAAACCCGTCTTTGTACACACGATGGCTAGGAACCTACTCTGAATGCTTAGGTTTTTGACTCTCGTGCAGAGTTCTCTGTATGCACGATGCTTGCAAGGAGTCCTGTAAGCTCACAAACTAGAATTGGCTTGTTCCCAATCAGGTGGCAATTTTATTTATTTTTTTAAAAGCATATCTGGGAGAACTCGTGACCTAGCTGCCTCACTAGCCATCTAGTGTGGACTTCTAGGTGCTTCACAGCTGCCTGTAGTCCTAAGCAGTTGGGGGTGGGGGAGAGAGAGAACAGAAAGTTTTCCCAGTGGCTTTCTCTTTGCATCTGGACTGAATTGTCTTTTGGTGGCTGCCTTTTTCCTCTTGCTGCCCGGGAATACCTCTTTGCAAAAAGATCTGAATTCTCTGAAAACCTTGATGGTAATCCGGCCAGGTAAGTGGAATAACTCCCTCCCATAAATCTGAGTGCAAAATTTCCTTATTTTGAGCAGGCGGTACATTATTTTATTGTAAATATTTATACCCTGCAATGTGGGCCCCAAGCGACTTACAACAACATCCTGTCGTCTTCCTCTCCTCTGTGGTTTTTAATTCTTTAATCCTCCCAACCCTATGAGGTGTAGGCTAGGCTGACAGAGTGACTGGCCCAAGATCACCTAGCTGGCTTCCGCGGCAGAGCAGGGATTCGAACCTGGGTCCTCCCAGATCGTGGATGAGCACTCTTAAAGGCTTTCCCCCCATGGCTTCTGTTTCAGATGATGACTCAGACGGGCGTGTGAAAGTCAGGGTCACGAAAGTAAGGCCAGGGAGTGCCCCACAGAAGGAGCTGCGAGTTCGAGAGATGAGCAGGGACAACCCACAGCTGCGCCATGTGGAGAGTGTTGTTAAGGACCTGTTGGAAAAGGAAGGCCTGAAGGCAGAAGGTAAACGCAGCCATGGATAGTGGGAGGTGTCAGAACCTTTCTGGTTTGTCTGGGAGGGGGACTCTCATAGAATAATAGAATCCAACCCCCCTGCACAATGCAGGAAATTCACAAATACCTTCCTCTAAATTCACAGGATCTGCATTGCTTTTTGCAGGATCAAGAATGCATCTCTCATGTTAAAGTGCATTCTTAGGAGGAAATAGGCAAGGACGTGTGGTCTTGGAAATGCACACTGCAAGGAGCCAAGGGCTATCCTGAGCCAATAATCTGAAGACTTAATTTGATTTTTAAAAAGCTGTTCCCTGGAAGTTTTTTTAGGTCACAGTTATCCTCTTTTGCTATTCAAGGAAGTGACTGGGCAGGGACCATGGCTAGCTGTGCAGAGAATAGACATTGAACAGATTCAACCCCTGATAATCTTCAGTGTGTAGAAGGAAGGGACTGTGGCCCAGGGGAAGAGCTTCTGCTTTGCACCCAGAAAGTCCTAGGTTCAACTCCCAGCATCCCCAGTTATAAAAGGACCGGTCAGTAACCCACTGGTGAAAACCCTCAGCCTAGAGAGCTGCTGCTAGTCTAAGTGGACAATACTGATGTTGATGGACTGGTGGTCTGATTCACTATAAGGCAAGCTTTGTGCAATACGAAACTTGAGTTGTAGGGTTGGGGAGTGATCTTTGCTCAGGAGCCGAAAGAGCAGCTGCAAATTTTGATGTCGTGATCCTGCGAAATCAACAAGCAAAGGTGACCTGGAGTAATTATATGGCTGTAGAATGAAAGAAAAGCCCCAGGGGACAAAAGACTTGAGCACTTAACAACACTCTAAGGTATTTGGCATCTGTAATTAAGAACAATATATAAAGTAACAAAACCCACTATAACAAGGAAAATTCTGCAAACCACAAAGTAATACAACATGCAGTGTAACGCAGTGCAGTAACTCAGTACAAAATCAGGTTGCTCTTTAACAAATAGATATCAAACCAGTCGAAAAGTGTGGCTCAGCCAATGGTATTTCTTCTCCAGTCACTTCAGACTTGACCACCTTAAGGAAGCCAAGCTGTACCGGTGATCGATAATGTCCGGTTTCAGGTAGCAACCTGCTTTTGTACTGAGTTATCGCACTGCGTCACATTGCATGTTATATCAGTTTGTAGAATTTTCCTTGTCTTAGTGGGTTTTGTTACTTTACATATTGCTCTTAATTACAGATGCCAAATACCTTAGAGTGTTGTTAAGTGCTCAAGTCTTTTGTCACCCTGGGGCTTTTCTTTCATTCTGTAGTGATCCTGCAAAAGACAGTTTCTCATATGCAGTTCCAGGGTCCCCCCCACCCCCTGCTCACTTCCGAAGTCCTTGCAGAACTTGTTCAGAGAGAGGTATTTGGGACAAACTCTGCTTATCTTAATGGGTGTAGCAAGCAGTTCTTCAATCTGCCGGGAGCAGTCTACAGGGATTTTTGAGCCACTTCTTATTTCCTGCTTCGAGTCGTGCTGCTCGTCATGAGGGCTAATGACAAAACAGGACAATTAAGATGCTTGCTGGCATTAAAAGGAATTCAGATCATGGAAATCTTCCTTGTTGAAATAGCAAAAAAAAGATCTAATGGAAAGATATTACAGTACGATGAAAAGTACATCCAATGTCTTTGGATTTTAGCTAGTATTTGTTGAACATATGAAGCTGCCTTATACTGAATCAAACCCTCGGTCCATCGAAGTCAGTAGTTACTCAGACTGGCAGCGGCTCTCCAAGGTCTCAAGCTGAGGTTTTTCATGCCTATTTGCCTGGACCCTTTTTAGTTAGAGATGCCGGGGATTGAACCTGGGACCTTCTGCTTCCCAAGCAGATGCTCCACTACTGAGCCACCATCCCTCCCCAACATATTATGTTAAAACATAATAGGTGAAGGAAAATAGAAGGGGAAATTCAAGGAATGTGATCTCCTAGGTCTGCTGAAAGCCAAGCCACACAGGAATGAAACATCGTTGTGAAGCTGCTTTACACTGAATCAGGCCCTTGATCCATCAACATCAGTATTGTCTACTCAAACGGGCAGTGGCTCTCCAGGGTCTCAGGCAGAGGTCTTTCATGTCATCTGTGAGCAGGACTTTTTGGTTGGAGAATCTGGGAAATGGAAGCTCTACCAACCGAGTCCCTCCCCTATGATGCCCCTATGACTTTCTTGATGCCTACCTGCTTCCCCAAAGCAAAGAGTTAATGCTGGCTTTTCTCCATCTTAAGTCAATGCTTCAAAAGAGCCCAAGAGGCAGGGGTAGAATTCTGGCAGGAGCTCCTTTGCATATTAGGCCACGCACCCCTGATGTAGTCAATCCTCCAAGAGCTTACAAAAAAGAGCCCTGTAAGCTCTTGGAGGATTGGCTACATCGGGGGGGGGGGGTGGCCTAATATGCAAAGGAGCTCCTACCAGAATTCCACCCCTGCCTAGAGACACTGCCATTAGTCCCCAAACTGTGCAGGTATTTGTTGGGTGAGGCCTGGCACCCATTCATTTTGATGTGATTTCTTTTCTAAGAGGTGAGTTACCACAGTCCTCAGATCTAGTGATTCTCCCTTAAGGAACAGTAGAGTCGTGCCGTTGGTTAGGGCCAGCTGAAACTTGATAAATGTTGTGGGATTTTGGAATCCAGTACTCCTTGCTTAGACACCCAGCCTCCCTTGAGTTCTTTTATTGGTTGGGGAGAGACTGACAAGGGGCTTGATTTTAGTTAAGAGAGAGAGCATTGTACTAAAGCATCACTAATTTATTCCATTATAAGCCCTTTAAGACAGAAAGCACTGTTTTAAAACAGCATAATAAATCTTTAATACAGAAATCATCACATCTTAATATTCAGCTCATCTTCTCATATTCAACATATCCTAATTGCATAAAGATCTAATACTTGATTTAGTGCACATGTAGGAACCTAAGGGGTTCAGAAATACATAACGTTCTGTTTAAAACAATTTTTATTATCCTGTAATGTTTTGCAATAATACTCATCATCTATTATTAAAAGTTCATACAAAAACATTACATTTTTCTCCTCCCTCCCCCCCCCCTTTTCGTGACCTCCAACGGTGTATTTTAAGTAAATTGCTAAAACTAAAAGGTAATTTTTTCAAATAAAGAATCTTCATAAAAAAATCTTACAGCAAGAAGATAAAAAAGGAAAGAAAAAACTATATGTAATAATTATAATCCATCTTCATTATAATCCTTTAGTCCTTATCAAAAGAAAATTAAAAAGAAAGTATATTCCCGCTTTTTGACATAGTCCATATATACTTCCTCCAAAGTTCAACTATTGTCAAAAATCGCCAAGTCTCCTTTAACCTTCCATTGTTTTTCAACATATATTTGAAATTTTCCCCATTCGTTTTTAAACTTCTCTAAATCATTTTCTTTTAAGATTCTTGTAAGCTTGTCCATTTCACTCCAATGCTTAACTTTTAAAGTCCAGTCCCACTTTTCTGGTATTTTATCCTGCTTCCACATCTGCACATATAATGTCCTTGCAGCTGAAAGCATGTACCAAATTATCGTTCTATCTTGTTTCGGAAATTATTCCATTTGTAATCCCAACAAAAAAGATGTTTGGTACCTTCTTAATATTATAACCCAAAATTTTTGAGATCTCTTGCTGAATCATTTGCCAAAATTGAAATACATAACGTTCTGGACTGGTCACCAAGATCTCAAAAGGAGCTGCTGTTGTCTAGCGCAGAGGAAACAAGTCTTTGACCATCTATACATTCTAGACACTTAGGTTGTTTAAATCGGGTGATGTAAGGCTAATCTTATCAATATAATCTTATCAAAAGCAAAAATTTCTACTACAACCATACTTTGAACTCGTACCCTAGATAAGAAAGGAAATTATGGGACAAGAGAAGAGTCACAGATAATCAATTATCAGCCTGAGAATCTGGGAGACTTCAGTAGATTGAGGCCAGAATATAGTCGAAACAAAGAAGATACAGTGCACATCTGTGACCTCTGAGTTAGCCTTATCTGCTGTGCCCAAGAAATATGCGGAAGATGTGATAACCATATCAAAAATGTAAACTGTTCTCTGCATATAGGAAGGCCAAGGACACACGATTGTAATCCCTACATAACAAGGCCTTTCCCTTATCTATATGACAAAGCTGTGTTTAGTCTGTCACTATTAATTCAGGTCAGTGGTGCTTCCGACATGAAACTTAGGCTCATTTGAGTATTCAGATTAATAAATTCTGCCACAATAAAGGTGAACAAAAAAGTTGTACCAGCAGAGCACTGTCTTATAAGAGGACGATGATATTGGATTTATACTCTGCCAATACTCTGAATCTCAGAGTCACAGAACGGCTTACAATCTCCTTTACCTTCCCCCCCACCCACTCACACACAACAGACAAACTGTGAGGTAGGTGGAGTTGAAAGAGCTCTCCCAGAAGCTGCCCTTTCAAGGACAGCTCTGCGAGAGCTATGGCTAACCCAAGGCCATTCCAGCAGCTGCAAGTGGAGGAGTGGGGAATCAAACCCGGTTCTCCCAGATAAGAGTCCACTACACCAAACTGGCTCTCTTAGGCAATAAGTTAAATAAAACTAAATGCAAAGAGAGTGCTGAAATGCAGTTTAGCATTTTGGAGAGGTGGAAGGGAGAATGCCCCATCTGCAGTTAACATTAGATCTTAAGATGATGGATGGGAGGTGGTGTTACGTAGACTTGTTGTTGTTAAGGACAATGCAGATCGGAGACATAGGCTGGTGGCTACTGCACATACCATGAAGTTTGGGCCTGGGTGAATTATTCCTGCAAGTTCTCATGCTGCTCCATCTCTTACTGTTCCTTCTCTTAAGTCCTGATTCTGTGTCTTTTGGCATCATTTCTCAGAGTTGGGGGAGGGCTTTCTATTAAGCCAGAAGAGCCTCCCTCGCCAAGTGTCTCCACTTGTCGTTTCTCTGAAAGCAATTCCTGTGCTGTTCAGGGAGCAGCTAACCACACTGGCTGGCTTTGTACCTGGGCAGGTAAAATTGAAATCAAGATTGTGACGACAGGTGGCCTCGGCGACGATGATGACACCCACTGGCTGTCAGAAGAGGACACAAAGAACCTCAAGGACATTTTCCTCAACATTTTGGTGAGAACTTTCAGATGCGGCAAAGGTGTAAGAGGTAGTCCTTGTATCCTCCCCAGAGCAGGTTTCTAAAAGTTTCTAGGCTTTTACAACTGCCCTCTGACCTGGAAGTTCCTCCTCCAGTCCAAGGCTGCCACTATGGCTAGCGGTGAGGGTAACACTCCTCAGCCTGTTGTTCTTTATTTCTGAGTTTTCATCTTAAAGGTGGTGGCCTTGTCATGAGGTGAGATTAGGTGTCTGCCTCAGGTGGATTTTTTTTTTTGGTCATTCAAAGGTTATGACTGTGGATCAACCCCACTGTGGCCAAACCCCGGCCGTTGTTGACTAAACTTTAAGACATGGGCAGCCAAAGCAGATCAAATCCATCTTCTGTTTGAAGATCCAAAGTCCTCTTTCTTCTTCCTCTCCCCCAACCTCAAGCATGAGTGTGAATTTTAATTGGGCACTCGAAGCAGAAGCTCCCACTGTCTGCCTCATAAGAAGTATGGTAATTGCCTCATGAGTGAGGTAATCTCTTGCCTTACATCTGGCTCAGGTAGTAAAGCCAGCTTTGACTACACCTTGTGACTGGCAGGCCTTCAGCGCTTTCCTTCCTTGGCTAAAGGACAAGATTCTCAGCCAGTCTCAAGTAGCCTTTAAAAAGGTTGGGGTTTTTTTTGGGGGGGGGGGTTGTTGTTCCTCAGAAGGAAGAATCGAAATAAAAGCTGGTTATCTGGTTTGTAAAGAACTTAATGTTTAGAAGTAGAAGTTGTGTGCTTGAGCTCAGGCTGGTTAAACATGATTTGGCATCTAAGGTCTGGGAGGGGGGATTGGGGCGGGGGGGGGTTGGAAATGGTTTGAACAAAAGGAATTTTGGTAACTTTAGAGGAAAGGGCTCTTGGTGGTGGCTTCTGGAATCCAGTCTCAGGCAATATAAGGTGTATTCCATGAGATGGATCTAACCTGCTTTTTTTGCTCACACAAGGCATTCCTCGGTGCACTCCCCCCTACAATATACAGATCTCCCCCAAATGCTGTTTCGGGGGGAGGGAGAGCTCAAGTTGTGGGGGGGGGTTCCTGCAGCAGCAAGGAGATATTAGTGGAAAACTTTGTCTGGATCCAGCCCTGTTTATAACTTCTTTTTGCTATATTATAGGAACTTTTTGCTTGTCACCTTTTGAGTGCCATGTAAACTTGACTGCTTTTGCAACCATTTTTTAAAATACCATTTTAATATTTATTGACGTGCATTGTTTATAGTCCACCTTTCCCACAGAGATTCAAGGCAGATTACACTTAGTGAGTCTATTTAGTCACAAGAAATGGGAAATTCAGTAGCCAGTGGATTAGGACTTTAGGAGTCTGGAACCACCAGAAAGACCTGAAGCACAGCATTCATAGGACGCATTAAGCAGTACCAGTAATTACATAAATTACATTAAATGCAGCACAATACGCTAACCACAGACCCCAATCTTTTATCCAAGCAAGTTTGTAAAACCCTTTTATGCAGTGCAGCCCCATTACTCATGCGGAAAAGCCCTCTTGAATGGTTCCGTTTTGCACAATGTGTTCCTATAACTTTCAGAATGCCCTGTCTGTATTCTGCTCGATTGTGTGCTCGTCAGATGATGAGGGGCAGGGGCTGGCTGTTATCTGAGGCCCAAAGAGATGGGCAAGTTTTTGATACATTTTAAACCTTCAGCCGAGTCAGAAGATGGGCACCTCCACCCCAAGCTCCTAAAAACATCTTCAAGCTTGTGTGCCACTCTCCAGAGTTAACAGGGCCTTTTGTTCTCTCCCTCCTTTCAGATCCAGGGCACACAAAGGGAGGCACACAAAGAGCAGCAGCGTCAGCGCCAACTGGAAGACAACTATCGCTTCGTCTGGGGGCACAGCCAGGAGGAGCTGCAGGCAACTGGCAGCGCCGATTCAGACGATGTGGATTTCTGAGAGACCTTTGACCTTCAGAACTCGGGCAACTGTGGCTACTCTGTTGCAGGACATAGCTGGCACCTTTCCTTTCCCTGGAGGATTGGTGTGTTTGCATAGAGGCAGAGTCTCACTTGAATCCATACAAAGGAGGGGAGGAGGTGTGAGGGGGAGGGGAATGTCCCTTGTTCCCAGGAGCGGACCATCTTCCTAGACGGGCTCCTGTCCCTCTCAGCTGCTCTTCCTGTCTTGTCCTAACGTCTTTTCCATCGGCTCATAACAGCAGCCTTTCCCTCCGGACAGAAACTTTTAAGTACCTTCCCTTGCTGAACAAAGCCCCAGCCTCCTGTAGGCTGACTGTCTTAGGCGTTAGGAATGCACAAACCAAGCTTGGCTGCCTGACTGAGAGTTTTGAGTGGCTCTCTCTTCCCCCGTTCCAAAAAAAAAGCATCTTGGCCCAAAACTGCATGGCAAGGAGCCCCCTGTGGAAAGGCCCTGCAGGTCAACCTTCAAGTCCAGGGAAAAAAGGTGGCACAGCCCTCCCTTTCCCCAGGCCCCTCATGTGCTTGGAGGAAACTTCACCACCACCACCACCCTTCCAGGCTTGCGTGATGACAACATCACTTGCGTGCCTTGAATTGTCACAGCTGCAGGCAGTGGTGAGGGTGGGGGAAAGAAGGAGCTGGTACTTCCCCTCCCTCCCTCCCTCCCTCTGTGCTTTTCCAGCATCTCCTCCTTTGAGCAAAGCATAATTCTGGTCCTTCCTGTAGTTCACTTCTAAGCTGCCTTTGCACCATGGTGCAGCTTTGGACTTATATGAACCCAGCAGGAAAAAGATACAGTTCAAAGTGGGCAGAGGCAGAGAGAAGGCAACTTGACCCCTCTTGTGGGTGGTGTTCTCCAGTTGTGTTTTCAGTCATACTAGGGCCCTAGACATAGGAGCGTATGGACTGCATTAAGACAGCTTTGCTTGTAGATCGTGTGGCAAAGCCACGTGTAGAAAGCTAGCTGGGTTTGTTTTACTTCTGTGAAGTCTCAGAGCTGCAAGTGGGGCTGAGGTCTCTTGCAGAGAGATGACGACAATCTACTTCAAATGCTGAATAATCAGGGCTACTTCATGGGTTACCGGAGGTGGAGAATTCTGCCCAAGGAAGAGGTGGGGCAGGAACAACACGACCCTCCCACCTCCTTGACACACATGGGATGATAACACTGTTCGTTCATTATTTTTTTTCTATCAATAAATCCAGCCCAGCCCAGTCTGGATTTCCTGAGTCTGCTGTTTGTTTTGTTGGTGTTACATGTAACCTGTGAGTATCGGATTATCTCCGTAGCAGATTAGGTAGCGTGACACATGTTTTCTTTAATAGACCAATGTGTCACTATGTGGAAGTATGCCGTAGGGCCAGACAGTTGCTTGAAGGTTCCATTAGCTTTCTGGTTTCGAAGCAGGTTTGATTCATTGACTGAATAAAATTTTATACGTTTGCAGAACTTTTATGAAGGTGCCCTATTGTAGGACCTTGCCGGGGTGGGGTGGGGTGGCTCATTTCTTGTATAAATCCAAATGAAGCGCCAGAATGTCCCAGTTTAAAAATTGTACCTGGGAATGGATAGAGGAGCACAGATGGGAAGATCCAGGAAGGAAAAAGAATCCTTGTGGGGAGGCCGTATTAGGAGGGATCTACTTTATTTTCCCTGAAGGAAAACGGGAAATGCTAGGAATCTGGAGAAACGAGAGAGGGAAAAACCTGTGACTTGTTTTCAAAATAAATAAAAATTATGCTGTTAAAAATTGAAACTTCTTCGATTTGACTATGATATGACCCCTTGAACATAAACCACCGTGAGCACTAATAACTATGTATGCTGAGACACACACACACCCCAGAGGTGAGATAGGGACCTAGTTCGGTTGTAGTGGTTAAGAGCTTATCTTTGAAAACCGGCTTTGATTCTCCACTCCTCCACAAGCAGCTGCTGGTGTGACTGTGGGTGAGTCACAAGTTTTCCTCAGAGCAGGGTGTCTGTTGTGGGGAGAGGAAGGGAAGGAAATTGTAAGCTGCTCTGAGCAATGAGTAAAGGGTGGGGTATAACTCTAATCTCTTCCTCCCTTTTCTTCCTCTGCCTTCTGAGCAAGCCTTCTGAAGTAGTTTTAAACCTCCATCTAGCTTGTTGATAAGGGCCTTGGTGATGCCTTTCCATGAAGTTTGACATGATATGTAAATAGGACATACAGAAACTTGTATTGACATCAAGATGAAACATTAAAGAACAGAATCTATAACTTTCAGAGATGCTATAGATTAGAACAAAGCAGTAGACAAGTGCACCTTTAAGACCAACTAAGTTTTATTTAGAATTTAAACTTTCGTATGCTCTTAAGCAGACTTCATCAGACAAAATGGGAATGGCAAGCAGCAATTCTTAATATAAGTGGGCAGTGTGGAATCATGGGAATGTTTTTAGCATTAAAAGAATCACAAATAGGGATCTGGGTTTGTTAGTGTAGGACAAAACGGTTGAAAAAACACTGGAGTGTGATAAAAAGGAGACTGCTGTGGTAGGTGGGGGTGCCATAAATCTAGATAACATTCTGGCTTTGTGGTCTGTTTGTCTCACTACATATACTAAACCACCTTCCACTATACTTTAATGTACTCTGTTTTTCTAAGGGCTAACTTACACTGCTCTAAAAGAAATAATATAAGAAATATAATTATAATAATAAACTTATATGTTTAAGTTTCTGTAGGAGGAAATGCTTTGGTTGATTTCCCCTTGCCCATTGCAGCTAGCCCATGTGATGTTATCAGGATCAATCTTTCACAGGTTTCAAAGGGCAGCAGTGTGTGTTTCAGGGAGTGTCAGCAGAAATCAGCCTTCAGAAAATGTTAAATGCCCTTAAATGTTTAGGGTCAGCAGCTTTGTAGGGTAAATCTGGTCTGTCTTTTACCTTTATCAGAAATCAGTGTGTGAACGTTCACTGTAGAGCAAGTTGCTGTTAGAGGCATGGGAGCAGTGTCGCGTAATGGTTAGAGAGTCAAGTTAGGAACGCCTGGTTCAGATGCATGGAAGCTTTCTGGGTGACCTTGGGCCAGTCACACACACTCAGCCTAACCTACCTCACAGGATTGTTGTGAGGATAAAGTAGAAGAGGGAAATAACATGAGTCGCTGGGTTCTCACCGAGGAGAAAGGCAGAGTATCAGGGGTGGCCAAAGGTAGCTCTCCAGATGTTTTTTTGCCTACAGCTCCCATCAGCCCCAGCCATTGGCCATGCTGGCTTTGGTTGATGGGAGTTGTAGGCCAAAAACATCTGGAGAGCTACCGTTGGCCACCACTGGTATAGATTAAGTCAATACAATTATAGGAGCAGAGGCCACTGCAAATGCTTGCCACCTTTCCAATAATCCTTAAAGCACCCGGCATTAGGGAGATGGTTTATTTTCCCTAGTATGAGCACCATTTTAGATTTTCAGTTTAGGGTGGGTGGGGATTTTAAGGGAAATGGGCACTACTGAGCAAGGTCTACTGGTGTACTCTTAGACAGGGCCCAGTAGGAACTCATTTGATATTAGCCCACACCCCCTGAAGTTACTATTTCACACAGGACTTTTTTGTAGGAAAAGCCCAGCAGGAACTCGTTTGCATATTAGGTCACACACACACCCAATGCCAAACCAGCTGGAACTGCGTTCCTGCTCAAAAAAAGCCTTGCTCTTAGACACAAGCAAGCTAAAATCTTCCAACTGCATTTGTTCTTTTTCTCATATACATGCATAATGGGAACCAAAAGAAACTACCGTTAGTATGTGCAGCAAGTGCATGGTGCTTGCCACCTTGTGGAACCCACAGCTGCTTTGGCAGTTTTCAGAGCATGTAGTGGGTGCTGGCTCTCAGAGAGCCCCATGGCACAGAGTAGTAAGCTGCAGTACTGCAGTCCAAGCTCTGCTCACGACCTGACTTTGATCCCAGCAGAAGCTCCCTCTAAAGTTGTCCACTCCAGAAGCTGTTTGGTGTAGTGGCTAAGTGTACGGACTCTTTGTCTGGGAGAACTGGGTTTGATTCTCCACTTCTCCACTTACAGCTGCTGGAATGGCCTTGGGTTAGCCATAGCTCTCGCAAGAGTTGTCCTTGAAAGGGCAGCTGCTGTGAGAGCCCTCTCAGCCCCACCCACCTCACAGGGTGTCTGTTGTGGGGGAAGAAGATAAGCCGCTCTGAGATTCTGCTTCAGAGAGAAGGGAGGCATATAAATCTGTGGTCATCTTCTGTTGAAATTCCTGTGGTTTTAAGGATTTGTTTGTCCTCCAAGTTATGCTGCTGGTCCTTCATAGCAGTCTTCTCACCTCAGTGGCCCTTGTCTTCCCCAAGAGCAGCACTGTGAAGTCACTGCTGATGTCAGAACCAAACTGCAAAACAAAAAGTCTTTGCAGGAAGGATTTGTATAATTCATACCCATGTGCAAACTTCGTGGGAGCTGTAGTGTAGGACTACATAGGATAGAGGGTGATGAAGTTTCTGGGCCTCATCCTACCCAGGGGCTCTCTGTACTTAGGTTCACAGCCTTAGAGATATTCCTGAGGGGGGCGGGAACAAAGATTGAGTGGTGTGAGGGGGAGATTTGAAGACTGCAGGGTGGAAGAAATAAAACGTACCACTCCAGAGAAGGTGTGATGCTCTCCTAGGAGCTGGAATGGAGGTGAGCAGATGTCTCTCAAAAGTCTCTATAGCTTTAGACATGAAGAGAAGGGAAATCAAAGTAATACTAGAATGGCATGGCTATGGACATAAGTGGTGTCCTCCCTCCAGATCAGGGGTGGCCAAACATTATGTGGCCCTCAAAATCCCCACTGCCTCATTAGCCTGCTCGGAGAAAGCATTTGCCTCTACATCACTTCGCCAAGCCAGTCAGCAGCTTGGAGAATGCATTTAAAGTTGCTTTCTTTTCACCTCCCCCCGTCTATTTTCCTTCCTTCCCTCCCTCCCTCCCTCAAACATCTGATGTTCGTGTCTTTCAGCTCTCAGACATCTGATGTTTATTCTATGCGGCTCTTACATTAAGCAAGTTGGGCTACCCCTGCCCCAGGATATGGTAAAGAGCTGCCTCAGATTTTTCACTGCCAGGGCTGTTTAGTATTTGAACAGAAGAAGGGCCAAGTCCATTTTATATTAACTAAGCAAACATAATGTTAAGGGATTCCAGAAGAACAGAAGACATAGGTTCTAGAAAAGCTTTAGGGTTGCCAATCTCCAGATGGGCTCTGGAGATATCCCAGAATTGCAGCTGGTCTCTAGAGAACAGCTCCCGTGGAGAAAATGGCTGCTTTGGAGGGTACAGTTGATGACATGATAACCTGCTAAGGTCCCTCCCCCAAACACCACCCTGAAATCTCCAGGAATTTCCTAACTTGGAGTTGACAGCCCCCTAGCCTGTGACTGCTGATGGGAAGAAAAGCCTAGCCCGGCCTGTTCCTCTGGCCTGAGCAGTCATTCAATGTGCAGAACTCTTTTAAATACTTATACTTTGTTCTGCTCCCTGAAGGGACGTAAAGGAGCTTACAGCAGGTAAAAACCAGCCTCCATATAAAACAACAAATTATACCTTGAAGTCATTTGCTGGCTTGTCCAAACAGATGGGCTATGAGCCAAAGCGTTCACATGTAACGTCATGCCCAAGCTTTTTTCACCTGACCAGGAAGGTGAAAAAATAATCAAGAGGGTACATCTAATAAAATGGTTCCTCTCTCACTTCCTGCTTTGCTTATTTATGTTAAGGGTTTGGATAGTGCTCCATTCAATTCCGTGGTTGGCGGATGTTAAATTATAGGAGACAATTTAAACAGTTATAAAGCCAGTTAGTTTAAATATTATCCACCAGGTTGCGAGACCAAGATGGGAAAACACCCCAAAACCTAACCAATGAAATTTCTGGATAAATACACACCAATCCCTGACAACAGATGTTACTAGAACGAGAGATGTTACTAGAACATGAGTCACAAAGTTCTGGTCGAGAGCGATAGGTAAGACAGAAAGGCAGACAAAACCTCAGTAGAGAAGTATTTCTCCCTCAACCATGCCAGGAGGTCTAGAAGAATGTCATAGCCAGGCCTTGAATTCAGCAGGAGCTCACAGGAGCACAGCTCCTGAATCTTTCTGAGGGCCCCCCTCCTCCTCCTCACCCACTTTGTCCATTGAATAGTAGGTGCAGACATACCAATCCCTGGATTAGGAGAGCAGGCAGACAGACAGCCACCAGGGGCTTTGCCATACCCCCAGCAGCACTTATTAACCCCTGGAGAAACCCACACTACTCTTTCTCCAGTTCTCATGTGATTTTGGGCAGCGGGTGGCTTGCTGGCCTTTTGACTGGGGGGGGGGCAGTGGCCAAGGAGAACCCCAGGTGAGTGAGGCCTGGATCTCTAGCCAGCTCAAGCAGGTCTCACGTGCCTGGGTCTCTCCTTTCTTGCTTTTGGCTGATGGGGGACGGCATATGCTAAAGAATTATGCTAATGAGCTCCACAACCTATTTCTCTACAAAATGACCTCTGGTCATAGCTGATGGTTTCAAATGCCAGTGAGAAATCCTGGAAAATCCACAGGGACTCATTTTCCCCAGTCTATCTCCTGGTGAAGGTCATTTGCAAACAGTGAGAAGATGGCATATGTTTTATTGGAGGATAAGGATTAACGATTATGTGTGCGTGTACATCTAGGTTAGACATCAGACAAGCATTGACAGTCCAAGGCTGTGTTTGTGGGGGGGAGGGGTTTGGGAGAACTGCTCACAATAGCTACCTCTGGAAATTTCCCGATTGCTGCTCTGCACAGGTGCAAAGCTGACCAATGTGAATGCACAGATGACCACGTAAAGAAGAGAAGTAAATTGTAAGAAACCTGCTTTTGTTAATCAGGATTAAGGATGCGTATATGTGTTTGCTGGGGGTGGGAACTAGAAGGGAGAGTGGGTTCCCATCATACCTTTAGGACTTAATCTTTAATCATTTTTTCTTATATAAATCTTACTGCTAGCCTGTTCCAGGAAGCAGTTGCCTAAGAAATTCTGGCTCAGATCCAAAGGGCTACTTTGAATGCACCAAAAGTCTTCCACACAGTGGAATTTTGTGGTATCTTTTCCAAACTGTTATTTCGTACCAAAACACTGTAAACTGCTTTTGAAACTTTGGTGTAGCTAATTTGGTGTAGTGTAATGTAGTATAGAGCCACTTTGGTGTAGTGGTTAAGTGCACGGACTCTTATCTGGGAGAACCAGGTTTGATTCCCCATTCCTCCACTTGCACCTGCTGGAATGGCCTTGGGTCAGCCATAGCTCTGTAGTAGTTGTCCTTGAAAGGGCAGCTGCTGTTAAAAGTTCTCTCAGCCCCAACTACCACATAGGGTGTCTGTTGTGGTGGGGGGAGGGAAAGGTAAAGGAGATTGTGACCGCTCTGAGATTCAGAGTATAGGGTGGGACATAAATCCAATATCTTCTTAAACTTTGCTCGGTGTGTTCAGAAGACCCAAGGTTTCCTTTCCATGGCATCGCCAGTTAAGAGGGTTTCAGGAATGGCTCCTTGAGACATTGCAGAACCAAAACAGGGCTTAAGTCTGCTTGCTGTGTTCCTTACCAAGATGATCAACAAATGCTTAGCCTGGACTTCCAGGGGTTGGAAAATGGAGAGCGCTTCTCACAAGGGGAGCAGCCTGGCGCCTCTGTTCAGGGTAGAAAAGGCAAATCAATGCCTACTGCCTACTTTTCTCAGAGAATAGTCCAAGACATGCTTGGGAAACTCTGAGGAGATTTACTTTGGCTGAAAAGAAGTTCCCAAGGGGGCTCCTTTGAAGCTTTGAAGGATCTCTGGTAACGAGTCGCATTCCAACGTCTACAGAGGACCTCCAGAGTCATTCAATTGACTTAAACTCTCCAGAATCCAAAACTTCTTTATTCTACTTAACATCTGAATTGATACAAGGACGGTGCCTACCTGGATAACTACAGCAGAAGGTATAGATTGCTATCTATAATTCCGGGACTAAAATAAGAATTAAATTAGAAAAATATAAGTGGCAAACTGAGTATACTATGTTTATATAAAGAAGAGGAGGGGTGAAGTTGAGAATTTTGAATGTTAAAGGACAGTGTTAGAAATGAGAAAAACTTCAAAAACTGATGAATACTATAAGAATGGAGGAAAAAATACCAAACACATGGAAGGAAGCAGTAATTTCACTGATTCCAAAAGAAGTCAGAGATGTCATGAATGTTCAAAACTATAGACCAATTTCATTACTAAATAATGACTATAAAATATATACAAGAATACTAGCAGAACGACTTAAGCAAAATCTGATGAACTTAATTAAAGAGGAGCAAGCAGGATTTCTTCCCAGGAGACAAATTCGAGATAATATCAGAACTGTTGTAAATATTGTAGAATATTATGAAAGATCCAGAAAAAGAAGTTGAATTGTTCTTTGCGGATGCAGAGAAAGCTTTTGATAATTTGAACTGGGATTTTATGTTTGTGGTGATGGAAAAATTGAGATTGGGGGAAAGTTTTATAAGAATGGTGAAAGCAGTGTACACTGAATAGTGTGCAAGACTTTGTATAAATGCAGATTTAACAGAGAATATGATAATCAGCAAAGGTACAAGACAAGGTTGCCCCCTATCTCCATTGCTGTTTATAATGACTTTAGAAATTTTGCTGATGCAAATTCAGGAAGACAAACAAATTGAAGGATTGAAGATGAAAGGTTTTACCTATAAATACAAAGCATTTGCAGATGATGTAATGTTTATAAATGAAAATCCCATACAAGTAACACCATTGTTACTATGCAAGATACAAGAATATGGAGAATTGGCGGGATTTTACATTAATAAAGAAAAGTCGACAATTTTATGTAAAAATATGCAAGTGAGTAAACAAAATGAACTGCAGAGTCTAACAGAATGTGAAGTTACTTCTAAAGTAAAATATCTGGGTGTGGACATTACAATGAAAAATATTGATCTATACAAAAATAATTATGAAAAGTTATGGCGTAAAATTGATGAAGATATGTTAAAATGGAACAAGCTCAATCTGTCATTGCTAGGTAGAATAGCTGCAATTAAAATGAATGTTCTACCAAGAATTATGTATTAATTTCAAACAATTCCAATAGTGAAGGACAATAAACAATTTAGAAAGTGGCAAAGGAAGATTTCAGAGTTTGTATGGGCTGGGAAGAAACCCAGAATTAAAATAAAATTTTAACAGATGCAAAAAAAAGAGGATTCCAACTACCAGATTTAAAGTTATATCACGAAGCAGTATGTTTGGTGTGGATAAAAGAATGGGTGACGTTATTAAATAGAAAACTTTTAATATTGGAAGGTCATGGAAATTTATTTGGTTGGCATGCATATATGTACTATGGAAAGAATAAAATGGATGGCTTCTTTTCTCATCACTATATAAGAAGAAACTTGTTAAATGCGTGGACGAAATACAAAAAATATGATGAGAGGAAGCCGCTGTGGATTGTGCCAACGGAAGTAATAAAAATATCTTCGGAGACGGTGAAGAAAAGTGGCTATCATATAGTCAATTGTTAAAAATACAAGGAGGTAAGATAGAATTAAAAACGTCCGAAGAGCTAAATAATAAATTTGACTGGTTTCAAATGCAACAAATTAAGAGCTTAGTGGGAAATGATGTTAAAAAAGAAGGAATAAGAAAAGAGCAAACTGAGTTGGAAAAAGTTCTACTGGGAGATAATGATAAGCTGATCTCAAAAATATATAAATTACTACTGAAATGGTCTACTGAAGATGAAATAATTAAATCCCAAATGATAAAGTGGGCAATTAATGTAAATAAAGAAATACAGATGGAATCTTGGGAATACTTATGGAAGAACTCTATGAAGATTTCGACATGTTATAATATTAAAGAATATTGTTTTAAAATGTTACACAGATGACTAAAAAAAATGGCAAAAATGAACAACAAGATGTCAAATAGGTGTTGGAAATGTAAAAAGCATGAAGGTTCTTTCTACCATATGTGGTGGACTTGTGAAAAAGCAAAACAGTTTTGGCAGATGATTCAACAAGAGATTATAAAAATATTGGGATATGAATTCAAGAGACTTCCAGAGACTTTCTTACTGGGATTACAAATGGAAAAGTTTCCAAAGCAAGATAGAACTATAATTTGGTACTTACTTTCAGCTGCTAGGACATTGTATGCGCAGTTATGGAAGCAAGATAAAATACCAGAAAAATGGGACTGGGTTGTTAAAGTTATGTCATGGAGTGAAATGGATAAACTTACAAGAATCTTAAAAGACTATGAGATGGAAGGATTTAAAATGGAGTGGGGAAAATTCAGAAGATATATAGAAAAAGAATGGAAAATCAAAGGGCATTGGGCTATTTTTGATAACAATTAAGTGTTAAAAATGTTAAAAATGAAGAATGAAGGTGAATTATAATAATGAAGTTAGGGTTATATATAAGTAATATTAGAAATATGTATTTTTTTGAAGAATAATTTTTTCTGTGTTACAAGATTCTTAAGAGATAAGGTTACCTTCTTTTTATAAGTATTTTAAATAAATGACACCGGCGGGAGTCAAGATATGGGGGGGAAGAAAGGATGAAAAATAGTAATGTATGGGATAGACAATGGGCTTACTAATGTTTTATTGAATATGAATAGCATATGTTATTAAAATTGTTTAAAAAAAACAAATGCTTAGCCTGACTGGTTGACTCTTGTCAATCTGCTCCTTAAATTCTGATCCATAAACCATTGTGCATAATCTCCACCCACTCCAATGTTCCAAGTTCAGTTCCCACAACTCTAGTTAAAAGGACCTCAGGTCATTTGGGAAAGACCTCTGCTTGAGATGCTGGAGAACCACTGACAGTTGCTGTAGACCAGGGTGGCCACACTGTAGCTTGGAAGTCACATGTGGCTCTTTCACACATATTGTGTGGCGCTTGAAGCCCCCACTGTTGGCTGGCTTGGAGAAGGCATTTGTCTCTTTAAAGAACTTCTCCAAGCCAAGCCGGCCAGCAGTTTGGAGAATGCATTTAAAGTTAACTTTGCTTTCTTTCCATCTCTCCCTCCCCAATCTATCTTCCTTGCTTGCTTGCTTCCTTCCTTGCGGCTCTCAAACATTTGATGTTTATTCTGTGTGACTCTTCCATCCCTCCTTCCAGTGGCTCCCTCAGTTCTTGCACTCTCTTTCCTATCTCTAGGTCTCCGGGTGACCTCTGTGGTGAAAGAGAAGAGCTTGTAAACAGTTGCCTACCTATGGGTCAGCACTCAGAGGCTGACTGAGGCTCTGATGCATTAAGTTCCTTCTTGACCTCTGGGAGCCACACAATATGTGTGAAAGAGCCACATGTGGCTCCCAAGCTGCAGTTTGGCTGCCCCTGCTTTGAGAAGAAGGAAGTAGGCACCAGTAAACAGACCAGTGGATGCTACAGCAACCATGAGCTGTGGTATCTGTAGTTTGGAGATCAGATGTAATTTTGGGAGAACTCCAGACCCCCACCTGGAGGCTAAGGCAACAAAACAGAGTAATGCGGAAAATGGAGCAGGTAAACAGGACAAAGGCATCCGCTAAAAACCAGCCTCTATAAATTGGAAAAACAGTAATATAAAGTTAATACAAATTCATAGAGTGCTTATGAATCAGTACAAAATACTAACATCAGAATGCTGACCACACCCATACCCAAAGTCACTCAAATTGCAAATTGATGCCACTTTCTCCAAAGTAGTGGGTTCAGGAACTGATACGACAAGCCGTTTTGTAGAGCAGGGGTCCCCAATCCCCAGGCCGTGGACTGGTACCAGTCCATGGCCTGTTTCCAAGTGGGCTGTGCAACCACCCGCCCACCCCCCGTGCAGCCTCAATGCCCCCCCCACGCAGCCTCGCTGTCTTCTGTTTATACCACTTTAAGGCTGGGGAAGGTGCCATAAGCACTTTCCACTGAAACAGCCGTGCTGCCATGGTTTTTCTGGCCACTTGGATCAGCTGATTGGCTGGGGCGGGGGGGGGGGGGGGAGGTCGATCTGGAAGGTGCTTCACCTTCCCTGGCCTTAAAGTGGTAAAAATGGGGTGGTGAGGCTGCGTGGGGGCAGGCGGCAAGACTGCGGGAGGCGGGACAGAGGAGGGAGGAGGAAATGGGGGGAGGAGGAGGAGGTGCCACAGGGTGGGCTGGCCAGTTCTGAGGCCAATCCCTGGGACAAAAAAGGTTGGGGGCCTCTGTTGTAGAGAGTCCAATTCTCCAAATACTCCTTTCAAACAAAGCTGATGTGGAAACAAGTTGCAGCTAGGCACAAAACAATGACAGGTTTGTACATGATGCTCTGTTTCACATGAGGCTTCTACAAGCTTCAAAAACCATTATACAATTTTCACTAGAGAACATTGCTTCAAAACACTTAACAGGCTGGTGCCCCAGGCAGAACCCCGCCCCCAGCCCCCCAAGGAGTCCACTTGTGCTTCACGAGAACACTCAGTCTGCCCCCTCCCGTTTCAAAAGGAGCCGGGAAGGGACTGCTTTCTTCACGAGAAAGAAGGAGGCAGCTTCTTCCCAGCTCCCTTTGAAGTGGGAGAGGAGCAGGCTGAATCGCATGTTCTTTCTTTGAGAACACACGGCTTGGCCTGCCCCTTGCCCAGACCTCTCCTGAGTCCTGCTTCAGAGGAAGCCGTGGAGAGGCCACCTCCTTTCTTGCGAAGAAAGAAGGAGGCGGCCTCTTCCTGGCTCCCTCTGAAAGGGTCGGCATGAGTGGGGACAGGGAGGGGGCACCCGCCCCCGCCCCTGTGGTGAGGTGGCAACTCAGGCAGCTGCCTACCTCGCCGACTCCCATGTGCCGGCCCTGCCACCAGCAGAGCCAGAACACCTATTCTCTTGGTGCTTTGTGAAGAACTGGACTGCAGTTTGGTCTGGGATTTTTTCCTCAGAGCCATACCTAGCTAATTTTGCCCCTTAGGCAAGAATATAAATTCGCACCCCCCTATACCATCATAGTAGTTATTGTGATAAAACTGTAAATACCTAAATAACAGAAGTAATAATAATGAAATATTTATTTTAGTCATTATATACTTTTTGTACTTCTAAGCTTTGTAGACTTGAGGCAAGTACCTCACTTCCCCTTGTCCTAGTTCCAGTTCTGTTCTTAAGCAAGCGTGCGTCCTCAGGGTCTCTTAAATACAGAGCTGTTCTACCTAAACACTGCCAGCATCCTGAGTAAGTAAGTTTCCAATAAAAAGCGAGAACAGGTCAGGCATTTAGCAGAACAAAGAAAGGAAAACAGACATGCCCTTGCCCCTCTAGACCAGGGATGGCCAAACTTGCTTAATGTAAGAGCCACACAGAATAAATGTCAGATGTCTGAGAGCCACAAGACATGAATGTCAGATGAGGAAGGAAGGAAGGAAGGAAGGAAGGAAGGAAGGAAGGAAGGAAGGAAGGAAGGAAGGAAGGAAGGAAGGAAGGAAGGAAGGAAGGCAAATACATGGGGAAGGGAAAGGTGGAAAGAAAACAACTTTAAATGCATTTTCCAAGCCAACAAATAACTAGACTTGGAGAAGTGATTGAAAGAGACAAAGGCTTCTTCAGGGTGACCAACAAGGCAGTGGAGGCTTTGAGAGACATAATATGTATGAAAGTGCCACATGTGGCTCCCAAGCTGCAGTTTGGCCACCCCTGCTCTAGACAATGGAACATCCATGGTTAAGATGCAAAATACTGACAATTTATTTTAAACAATAATTGAATAAAGGCATTAAGGGGGAGGGGACCACTCGGAGTCCAGCTCAAACCATTAAGGTATGACACAGAACAGGTCTCTATCGCCTTTCCTTTTTCTCATATCTTATTTCCTGGAGCAGCAAATCTTAAATTATATACTTAGGGACTGACCTAGTGCCAAACACTTCCTTAGATCTCTGTGAAAATGCCTTTAATGCTGAAGGCTCCAGTTTAGCCAGCCAGCTCTCTCTCTCTCTCTCAGATAACATTTATTTGCCATGTAGTTATTGCATGACATTAATTTGTACCTGTGACAGCTACTGCCACAGCCCACATTAGCTTATTAAAGCATAAGTAAATATGTACCTTTTACAAAGAGTGGATCTGTGCCCAAAGTAGATGTAGTAGTATGACTGCATTTGCAGTAAGGAATCTGACTTCAGGGCTGAGGAAGAGGTGGGATGCCACAAAGGAACACCTACTGGACAGACTTTTAAAATAAAATAAGCGAACAGAGAGAATCATGGGAAAGAAGTAAACGTAAAACGCCTAAGCATACTGTGAGGTAATAACGGATACAGCTTAGCTCTAGTATACTGACAATTCAAATTTCCCAATAGTGTGAACGGTGAATAAAAGTCATAAATAAAGAGTCTCCACATCAGTTAATATTTTCTGCATACCAAACAAGCTATAATAAATATATTCCATCCATTTAAATAGAAGAGTTGAAATAGTTCCGTGTTCATATGTTTGTTGTGAAGAAAATTATTATCCTGAATGACATAGACAAATACCAATTATAGTTATTGGCAATGCTCCCGCTAAGCTGAAGAGTCTTGTGAGCAAGAATTCTACTTTGTGAGCTACTGGCATTAAAGTTGTGAGCTGCTGCATGAATTAGTTTGTTCTGGGGCCATTTTCCCTGAGCTAAGGCAGAAATATGGGAGCCAGAGGCTCACACTAACTTAGCTTAGTTGTAAAAGTGGAAGATCTCCAAGCCCCACCTGGAGACTGGCAGGCCTATGTGGTATGGGATTTCGATTGGAAACTTCAGCTGGTTTGACATGCTGCATCTTAGCATTTAGTAAGTAGGATAGCCTTTACAAAAGAGACCTTGTATGAGTTTATTGTAACATTTCTGAAGCAACTGAAACTCCCACAAGGTCTTGAATTGCTTTCTTCTTCCCCCCCTCACCAGGTATCTCCCCCAGCATATAATCTAAATTAACATAAGGCTTGTGTGGGGGTTTTTTTGTAGACTTGACAGTTTGGAGTTTAATTGTCTGTCAGGATATGTTTCCTCATTCTTTGGGCACACACACCCCTAACAAATAATACTTCCACTCCCTACTACAACTAGAGAGGGCTTTGAATTAAGTCTTGGGCAAATGCACACCCCTTGTGTGTTCTTTTGATTTCAAGAAAGTAATCCAAGTGACTCACTGCCAGTTGAGGCTGAAATTCCAGTCACTCTTGAGGGTTTTGATAACTTGCAAAAGTCAACAGGATCAGTGAGAACCTGACTATATATCATTTTTAGGGTCCTCTTTTGGTGGTTTTACTACCTTGCATCACGTTATTGTTTAGTGTTACTGTCGGGAAGTTCTGTGTGCTTTGTCCAGACTCCTATTTCTTTTTATGCTTTAATAAATTGCTGGTTTTTCTCTCCATTTCTCTCCTTCCCAGAGTGAGGAAGTTGCACAAGAATTAGAAGGATATTAAAGTTACAGGACTGTTGGCCATGAGGAAAAGTGGGAAATATATCCAGGGGCAGAGGGGTCAAGGAGTGTTCACTCTGTGCTCAAAGGACTCAGAGCGGGCAGTGTGCTGAGGAAGAGAGTTGAAATGTCAAAGGGTGGAGGCAACAGAGAATACTAGTTAACCTAAAGTGCACAGCTCTATCTGGCTAAGGAGATACCAGGAAGGACAGGGAAGCAGAAAAAGGCAGCTGAAGACAACTACAGTATTTAAAGAAGCTGCTTTTAAGGCTTTAAAGGCACAGGAAATCCTGAGCACAAAACGAAAGTAAAAATTGGCTCCAAACCTCATGCTTCGAAGGTCTGCAGTGCACAGCATGGCACAACAAACTCCTTTGCTTTAAAAGGTACTGAACAATTAAAAACCAGCCTTTCTTTCTATTTCAAATTGGAAAAACTCTAATTTGATGACTGATCAGAAGGAATTAAAATAGTCATGCCAGTGACAACAGTCATGGCCAGTTGATAATTATGCTCTTGTACCTATCGTGGAAAAAAGAGAAATACGGTTTCTCTATGATCCTAGAACTGTCTTGAGGATGGAACATAGTGCAGTTCCTTTGTGTTGTTTTCCCAATTGTCTCTAGGGCTTTCCTCTGCTTTTTGGAAATCCCATCTGACATCTTTGGTCAGGGATAGGTCTTTTGCCAGGCTGCAAATCCCAGTACATGCCCAGCCATGCTGTCTTCTGCCATAGACTCTTTTGACCACAAACATGGGTTTATTTACTCTGCATTGGAATTCAGAAAGAATGTTGCTCTCACTAATGATCTTTATGACAAATCAATACCAGACTTTCATCTAGGTTTGGAATGTGTATCTTTTGTAATAATGATGAAACTTTGAACATGGTTATAGTTCTCTAAAAATGTGGTGGATTGCTTTGTGACATGTTTACCTGCAGCTAGGTGAAATGGAGGATTAGAAATGAGCGATAAAATGCCAGGGCCAGCCCTAGACTGTCTGGCACCCTAGGCAAAGCTAACTTCTGGTCCCCCCCGGCCCCCCCCACTACTAATATCCCTGAGTCATGTGTGGGATGCCCAGTTCAGCACCCCCAGAAGGTCCTAGGCCAGAGGTCCCCAACCTTTTCGGCACCAGGGACCAGTTTTGTAGAAGACAATTTTTCCAGGTGTGGGGGATGGTTTCAGGATGATACAATGGTGCACTTTGTTTCTATTAGTTTGTTGTGGTGGTTAAGTGTGCGGACTCTTATCTGGGAGAACTGGGTTTGATTTCTCACTTCTCCACTTGCAGCTGCTGGAATGGCCTTGGGTCAGCCATAGGTCTTGCAGAATTGTCCTTGAAAGGACAGCTTCTGTGAGAGCCCTCTCAGCCCCACCTACCTCACAGGGTGTTTGTTGTGGGAGAGGAAGGTAAAGGAGATTGTGACCACTCTGAGACTCTGAAATTCTGGAGGGCAGGATGTAAATACAATGTCTTCTTCTTCTTACTACTACTACATTGTAATATATAAGGAAATAATTATACAACTCACAGTCTGGTTGCTAACAGACCACGGACCAGTACTGGTCCATGGACTGGGGGTTTGGGACCCCTGCCCTAGGCAATCACCTAGTTTTCCTAGTGGCAGGGTTGGCCCTGATAAAATGCTTTTGATGGGGTTCATATTCCATGAGCTCAGACCCAGAAACTGTAGGCAAAGCTGAACTGGGGAATGCAGTTACACTCCTGGCAGATAAATACCTTTACAATATTAGCCTCTATTCTGGCAATAGCCTCTATTCTGGCCTCTGAAGTCAAAGGGCTTAGAAAGGGGTGACTCTATTTAGAATTGCACTGTTACTATGCTTTATCATAACACTGGTGGGATTGTAATAGCCACCGTGATTTATTGATTAGAATGTAGGACTAGGATTTGGGAGCCCCAGATTCAAATTCCCATTCTGCCAGGTTACCTTGCTGAGTGACCTTGCCAGTCACACCCTCTCAGCCTAAACTACCTCACAGGGTTGTTGTGAGGATAAAATGGAGCAGGGGAGAATGCTGGAAGCCACTTTGGGTCTCCATATGAGAGAAAAGTAGGGTATAAATAAAGTAAATAAACTTGCCATGGAATTGGTTTGGGGTCACAAGGCATTTGCATGTGCTGAAGACAGGGTATTACTTAGCTTCGGTTAATAGAGGGACAGGGTAGAAAGCGTCATTTTCTTGCTTCCTTCACCACACATTTAAACCCACCGTACTGAGATCCAGGGTGGTGTAGTGGTTAGCCTGAATACAGTGCCATCCTGAGCAGTTATGCTCTCCTAAGACCTCTGCAGTCAAAGGGCTTAGAAAGGGGTGACTCTATTTAGAATATTTGGAAGAGCAGGATTCAAAACCCCACTCTTTCATTAACCTTGCTGGGTGGTCTTGGTCTCTCTTTTTCTCTCTGTCAGTGTAACCTACCATAGAATCATAGAGTTGGAAGGGACCTCCAGGGTCATCTAGCCGAACCCCCTGCACAATGCAGGAAACTCACAAATACCTCCCCCTAAATTCAAAGGATCAGCATTGCTGTCAGATGGCCATCTAGCCTCTGTTTAAAAACCTCCAAGGAAGGAGAGCCCACCACCTCCCTAGGAAGCCTGTTCCACTGAGGAATCGCTCCAACGGTCAGGAAGTTCTTCCTAATGTTGAGCCAGAAACTCTTTTGATTTAATTTCAACCTGTTGGTTCTGGTCCTACCTCTGGGGCCACAGAAAACAATTCCACAGCATCCTCTAGATGACAGCCTTCAAGAACTTGAAGATGGTGATTATATCACCTCTCAGCCGCCCCCTCTCCAGGCTAAACATTCCCAGCCCCTACCACACAGGGTTGTTCTGCGAATCAGATGAGGGAAAGGGAAGCATTGTAAGGCACTCCTAATCCAAGAAAAGATGCCTGCCCGAAATCGGGAGAAAGCGCTCTGCATGTGATCTGAAGAACTCTCTTTTTTTGTTAAGAGGACCGAGCCTTTAACAGGCAGCAGAATTGACCCTCAGGGTCTCCAGCTTGGTGGCCCCCCCTACCAGCCTTCCTCTTGGAGACAGTCTCTCATCCTTCCTCCGTCTTGGCGGGCAGCCGCCTCTGTCTAGACCGCTGTCTTCAAACCCTCCCAGTATTTTCAGCGTCTCTCGAGAAGGGAGGGGGGACCAATCAGCAAAAAGCTTGCAACCCTCCAGCCAATGGGGGCGCTCAGAGGGCCGGCTCGGATAGCTTAGAATGAACACACTGCAGCTCCCGGGTTCCACTTTAGAGTTCTCGTACAGAAGAGGAGCAGCGGAGCTGAATTGGGGCCGAAGGAGAGCCGTTGGCAGCACACAGCATGTGTCACATACACCCCCCGGAGGATCTCTAAAGGAATTTTTGAAAAGCTGCTTCTGGGTGAGCTTCGATTCTGCGAACGCCCCACTCCTCCCGCCATCTAGATGACAGTGGGGCTCTTTGCTAACCCACTCCTTCGCCCCAGCTGCAGTCCTTCATCGGTGCCCGAGAGAGGTTTGTCCTTCCCAGTCAGTGATGCTTGGAGGTGAATCAAACCCTGCTTGGGGTGACCAGGTATCCTCTGTGCCCCCCACCGAACCTCGCCCCCCCCCCGCTTTATATTTCCAGCCCCCTCTCTGAGTCCCTTACCTTCTTTCCTTCCTCGTGTTCTCCCCTTTTCTAAGGGAAGTAAATCTCTTTTCTTCCCCCAGCGCCTACGTTATATTGTTGCTCGGGCGTCCTCCCTTTCCTGGAATCGGTCCTATGGCATGGGGCTTTAACGCCTCAGGAGGACAGGGGCTTCGTTCTCTTTTGAAAATGCCTTCCAGTGCTCTTTTCCGCCTGATCTGAACAGGGAAGAGGCTTGAAAGAGAATTTCCATTTCCTTACCTTTGCAAAACCTGCTGTTTCTTAATTTTCCGGCATAGATCCAGCCCACTTTCCTACGGGAGAAAGGAGGTATTTGGGGGCCGCGGCAGACCATTGAATTTAGATATAGCCTCCCCTCCCCCGCCCAATAGCTGCTTCCACCTTGCAGTAGCTCCACAAAGGCACACCCCGATAGGTCTAAAAAGAGGAGACGGGGTGTGCGTTTTTAGTGCTTCCCCTACAATAAGCAGATGTGGTTCCGGAGACCCATGGGTTTGGTGGGAGAAGCTCCGTAACAAGCGTTGTAAAAGGACTTGCCTTGCGACTTTCATTGAGAATGCTGAATGGAGAACTTGGGAGAGAGCATGAATGTCAGGATCCTGGTGGTGCCGTGTCTGCAGCAGGGCTGCTTCAGACAACGGCTGTGTGCCTGGCAAAGGGAGTGACCTGCGGCTTCCTCACTGCAGCCTGTTGCAATGACTCCCCCAAAGCCTGCAGAATTGGATTGACTCTGAGCTGCCCCGCGCTGCTCGCCTGTCCTCGTTTTCAGAGATTGGTGGCGCAGGCCTGTGCAGAGTTACTCCATGGATTTTGGTTCGTTTAGATTTAGCAATTTTGCGTGGGATTAAGCTGGAAAATGTGCTTTTCTGCCAGCTCCCTTGAAGTGCTGGAGCAGTAAGGGCAGAAGGTGCTATACCTGGTCTGGGACATTTATCCATGGATAGTGGTGCTCCATTTGAAAGAGGCAGTTTGGTGCAGTGGTTAAAGTGCTGAACTAAGGTCTGGGAGAACCGGATGTGAATCCAGATTCCGCCAGGGTGACTTTGACACTGCCTAACCTACCTCACAGGGTTGTTGTTGAGACTATAAAATGGAAGAGGCAAGGATAATGTTGTGTGCAGGGCTTTTTTGTAGCAGGAGCTCCTTTGCATATTTGGCCACACCTCTGTTATTGTAGCCAATCCCCCAAGAGTTTACAGGGCCTACTGTAAGCTCTTGGAGGATCGGCTACATCAGGAGGTGTGGCCTAATATGCAAATGAGTTCCTGCTACAAAAAAACTCTGATTGTACAACTTGTGAGCCATGTTGGGTCCCTGTTGCAGAGAAAATGCAGAAATGTACATTTCAAGGACAACCTCTGCCAGAGCTATGGCTGATCCAAGGCCATGCTAGCAGGTGCAAGTGGAGGAGTGGGGAATCAAACCCGGTTCTCCCAGATAAGAGTCCTCACACTTAACCACTACACCAAACTGGTTTGCCATTGCTTGTCTCTGTGTCATGCCCCTGGTATTCCTCAAAGGTTGTCCATCCAAATACTAGCCAGGGTGCCCTGACCTGGTAGCCCAGGCAAGCCCGATCTCATCAGATCTCAGAAGCTAAGCAGGGCCAACTCTGGCAGGTACTTGGATGGAAGACCTCCTAATCCCCTGTTCCCCTTTCCTGCCAATAAATGTCTTTGATGGGCCACTTCCTACTGACTTTGCCTGCTAGGGATTATCCATTGTACTTCTGCAATTTTTTATGTCTTAAAACATACCATAAGTGATAAATGTAGTAGCAGAATACCTGTAAATATATGTCACAGAATTAGGCTCTGGATTGAGCATCAGTCTCCTGCTAATCCTGTTACTTTAATTTCTAAAATTAATTAGCCTCCATGATTGCATCTTTTGTTTCCCAGGAGACTGCAGAACTCTGCTGGTGCTGTGGCCTCCTGGTACTGATAATTCTATACATGACTTTTGCTTTACATGATGTGATGGACTCAGGAATTTAGCCTGAGAAGCTGGAGAAAAAGCTTGCAACAATTGGCTGGGATGCAGCCATGGTAACTGAAATGTAGTGAAATGAGGGGGCTTGCAGCAGGCAATGCCTCAGGATTTTCAGTTTAGTTGAGTTTTTTTAGTTTTCAGAGAGAGTCTGGAGTGTGAAGACTGGGGCTTAGGCTGGTCAGTTGTGGCATGAAGCAACTGGATAAGGAGCTGAAAACACCCAATGGGGCTGAGTTCCTTGTGGGAACAGAGCTGGGCTGAGCTTCTGTCTGAGAGAGAGTTTGAAATCAGAAGGGGGCAAAACCAAGCACCTTCTGTGAGGGAAACTCTCTGTGGGAGATCTCCCAGCACATCTAGGCAGACTCCTTGTACAAACACTCAGAAGGGAGGACTGGATCCTGGTAGTCAGCAGGGTTTCTCAAGATACAGACTAGAAGACTAGCTGGGCTAAGACACACAGGAGTGAGGGGCTGGTATTAGCTCTCAGTGGTGTGAGTCCTGGGTGCTAGTGTGGATGTCTGTGAGGGAGAATTAATCTGGCATCAGTCAGGAGTTCTTAGTGTGAGTGGAAAAGAGTGTGTGGACTTTTGATATTTTTATGATTTGAGTAGCCAGAGCATAGGACTATACCATCTGAACTGCAAAGCATTCCTAGTGCTCAGTAGGCACTGCCTGCCTGTCAAAGAGTTCTGTAGAATTCTAAAGCCTGCCTGTTTGGTAGTTTAAAAAATCTTATGCTAGGGTTATGTATCTAATTTTTACCTCAGCCTGGCAAATCTTTGTGTTTAGTAATTGATTATTTTGCCAACCATCTGCCTGCCAACTGATTTGTTGTTATTGATCAGAACTAATCAATATTATTTTTATCCCCTCTCCCTTGCTTTTTGTTATCCAATAAATATTTCTTTGGCTTTTGAATTTAAAACCGTCTGGTGTCTATTTTTTAGAGGTCTGACAGGATTTCTGTATGCATGCCTGAGGGAAGGTGACTGAGTACAAAATTTATAGTGGTCACCCTCCCAAGCTGACACTGACCAGTTCCTCACACATGACTTTTGCCTTTTGGAATGTTTATATACTATAAAATTCTAAATAGATAAGGTACCTGAAAGTAGCTTCCTTGACTCTCTGAGTCACCCTAGCTTTCCCTGACGTTCCTTGACTTCCCTGATCCTGGAGATAGCTAGAAAGCACTGAGCTTTATCATGTACATCAGGTCTTAGCGGCAGACTTGACTGACAGTTACATTAGCTCCTATGGGTGGGAAAAGGTAATTAATGTGTGAATTTAGTTGTATGCCAGCCAACCTGCATTATCGGACCAGGTTATTTGGACTTTATCTAGACTGATGTTTTCCTCCTATTCCAGCCATTATCATAGATTAAAATCTTGTTGAAAGTGAAAGACTTTGCGGTGTCTCTTAGATTTCAGAGAGGGGCTAGAGAGATAGACAGGCCAGGATGCTGATCATCCTTCCCTTCTACTGTTCTGACACTGTCCTTTTGATGGGTAGATGGCTGCTTTCAGGGAATCTTCCTTCCTTTCAGCCTGACACCTTTGCTAAAAACTTTGCTATAAGAACATAAGAGAAGCCATGTTGGATCAGGCCAATGGCCCATCTAGTAACACAGTGGCCAGAAAACCCAAGTGCCATCAAAAGGTCCACCAATGGGGCTAGAAGCCCTTCCACTGTGCCCCCCACAAGCGCAAGAATACAGAGCATCACTGCCCCAGACAGAGAGTTCCAGCAATAAACTGTGGCTAATAGCCACTGATGGACCTCTGCTCCATCTGCTTATCCATTCCCTCCTTGCAGCTGTCTATGCTTGTAGCCACCACCACCTCCTGTGGCAGTGAATTCCACATGTTAATCACCCTTTGGGTGAAGAAGTACTTCCTTTTATCAGTTCTAACCCGACTGCTCAGCAATTTCATTGAATGCCCATGAGTTCTTGTATCTTTGTATTGTGAGAAAGGGAGAAAAGTACTTCTTTCTCTCCCTTCTGTATCCCATGCATAATGTTGTAAACCTCTATTATGTCACCCCGCAGTTGACGTTTCTCTAAGCTAAAGAGCCCCAAGCATTTTAACATTTCTTTATACAGAAAGTGTTCCAATCCTTTAATCATTCTAGTTGCCCTTTTCTGCACTTTTTCCAATACTATATCTTTTTTGAGGTGTGGTGACAAGAATTGTACACAGTATTCCAAATGAGGCCACACCATCGATTTATACAGGGGCATTATGATACTGGCTGATTTGTTTTCAATTCCCTTCCTAATAATTCCCATTATGGCGTTGGCCTTTTTTATTGCAATTGAACACTGTCTGGATACTTCATCTTGGCACCATGGGGGCAGGACATAGTCCCTGCATCTCTGTTGATTTTAGCTAGTTAGCCTAGATTAGAATCCTGTCTCTGCCCTGTCTAGAATGGGGTTCCCTTAGTACTAAAAGACTCATATTAGTTTTTGCAAATATAAAAAAGCTCTGTCTGTAATTTTGTTTCTTGTCAACACAGACACCAGATAGGCTGTGCTATGTGCCTTGAGTATTCCACTAATCCAATAATCCGTCACTTATAAACATGCATTAAAAGGAGAATTGAGGGGAGTGGGGAGACCATGCTCCCTTTGACCACCATGACTGAATTCTGAGTGGGCAGTTGAAATATTAAAGAAGTAATTAATCTGTAGTAAACTGTCCTACAGATGCAGACAGGGCAATCTCCTTTCGTTCGCTGTCAGTTCAGCCTGGCTTTCTGTTGGGTTGAGGGAAGTCCTCTTGGTTGCTGTGGAAACCTCTCCTTGTGATATGCTTTTCCAGCCAGCAGGCTCTTCGTAGCAGTGCAGTGCCTGAGGACTATGAAGGAAAAGTCATTTGGGTGCCCAGATTAAGCCTAGTTTGTTACTAAACATGGACATTTTTTTCTCCTTTTGGTTACAGGCTGCTCCAGTCTGACCAGACACTTCTCACCCATCTCTGTAAGTGAAGGTTTCTTTGTCTCAGGACCCTGGTCTGTTCTTCACAGGAGGGAAGTGTGGGGCTGGGGAGAGATCCAAAGGGATAAATTCAAGGAAGGTTTCAGGCTCACAATCACTCTGCCAAAGAACTGGGTGCATTCTCATGATACTAAGATGCAAGCCTTGTTTTGTAGCAGGAACTCCTTTGCATATTCGGCCACACACCCCTGATGCAGCCAAGCCTCTTGGAGCTTACAGTAGGCCCTGTACTAATAGCTCTGTAAGCTCTTGGGGGATTGGCTACATCAGGGGTGTGTGGCCTAATATGCAAAGGAGTTCCTGCTACAAAAAAAAGCCTGCGTAAGATGAATTGTCCACATCTGAAAAGTGTGTTCTGGCCATGGGACAAATATCCACTATGGTCAAGGTTTGCATGGGGCACAGTCCTCGCTTCTGCTAGGATTGCCAGCTCTGATGGGGCCTGAGGGGGGCAGGATTTGGGAAGGGACTTCAATAGAGTATAATGCCATACAGTCCATCTTCCCAAGCAGCCATTTTTTTCCTGGTGAATTTATCTCCATAATCCCAGGAAATCTCCAGCCACCACCTGGAGATTTGGCAACCAGAGTGAGACTCACAGATAGAAGCGGCAAGGAGAGAAGCTAAGCCTGTGTATCTAGAATTTCTTAATCAAGTACAGACAATAGAAATGGAAAAATCTTAAATACCTATTATTAAATCACAATATGCATTCCCACTGGTGGGGTGGCATTCCTTTGATTTTAGGGCTTTCAACCTGCCGGCACAGGGTTCGCTGGTGGGGGGAACCCCACCTCAAAGAGCTCCATTGGCATGCAACGAGCCTGGCATGATGATGTCACACGGAAGTGACATAATTTCACCAGGCATGTTCTAGCATTTTGATTAAAAAGGTCTATGATGCCATAGAGTTTTTTTAAACCAAAATGCTAGAGTGTCCCTGTGTAACATGTCCAGCACAATTACATCACTGCTGGGTGACATCATCATGCTGCGCGTGCTTTGTGCGCATGAGTGAATTCCCTCTGCCAGCTGCCAGGCAGGACCTGACAACCCTCTGCTCCACCAAATATCTGCGAAGGCCTCGCTGCTTTCCCCCAACCAAGTTAAGCCACAGCAGTATGAATGAGGCAGAATCTGTGTTAAAAGAGAAACTTTTTCCTTTAATTTACCCTGGAAAGAGAAGGAGGGGACAGATTTCCATCTGGCTTATCAATGGATGGGGGAAGAGAGACCAGTTGCACATTGTTCATTGGGTTCTTTCCCTAATATTTTGCAATGATTTTAGGTCAAGAAACAAGCCTGTAATGTGTATGTCTGCCTCCCCTACCACTCTCATTGCATTCCAGCTACCTTCCCAGTCATAGAAATGACACTTCCTTCTTGTCCCCCCCCACCACCACCACAAATTAGCTAGGCTGTATCCTGCTCCCAATATTTATCCCCTAGTGTACTAGAATTTTTCAAACGTGCCAGCAGCAGACAGCTGTTCTCATCCCCAGGGTGTCTCTTTTGCCAGCTCCTCAGGCTATTAGTTCTCTAAGCCCCGTGAGACCGAGGGCTTAATTAGCAATCACTTTGATCTGCTTAATAATAGATGGGCCTGGCTCTTACTCGCTGCCACGGCTGCTGCTGCCGCAGCTGCTTTAGCCATCTATCAAGCAGTTTGTCTTGCAGAATTTCTCAGGCTGGGCATCCTTCAGAAGCGGAAAAGAGTGTGGAAGCTGTATGAAGCTGCTGTTTCAGTTCCCTGCCCGTGAGGTTTCCGATGCTGTCAGGGATTCAGGGACAGAGCTCCAATGAAGCTCCAAAGAAGATTGTGTGGGGAGGAGAGGGAGAGATGTGTACATTGCACTGGGGCAATGATGTGGAATTTGTCCTCATTAACTACTACAAACACAGGGTCTTCCCTGGGGGATGTCAGATTCAGGCTGAGAAACGCCTGTAAATTTGGGAATGGAGTCTGGGAAGGACAGGGACCTCAGTGGGGTACAATGCCATAGCATCCAGCCTCCATTTTCTCCAGGGGAACTGATCTCTGTAGTCTGGAGATGAACAGTAAATCTGGGGGTTCCCCAAGTCCCACCTGGAGGCTGAAATCCCTATGTCACTGTTCCATTTACTGAAATATACAATATTCCCTTCTGGCAGTGTTTGTGGAGGGTTAGACTGCCACCAGCTTGAAGAAAAGAATGTCCTGTCTCTCCTCCAAGAGCTTACAAAAAAGAGCCTTGTAAGCTCTTGAAGGATTGGCTACATCAGAGTCATATTCACCTTGACAGGTTGGATGTGGAGTAAACAGCCACTGGAGAAGGTCTGATACTTATGTACGTGTGCATTCATCCTGCGTTTCCAGATGTCTGAACTTCCCTGCTGTGCGTGCAAACCGATTCAGAAGTGTGAACCTTTAATTCCAGTTTTGCCATTCTGTTTTTTAAAACTGGTAGTGCATAGGTGCATGGGTACACATGCACACTCGAGAAATTTTTTTTAAAATGTCATTTTAAAAAGAAGACCAGACTGCTCGCTCTGTGGTTGACGTGCGGCACTAATCTGAACAGTCAGCCACGGAAGAAGTGCACAGCGTGGCCAGATCGGGGTGGGAGTCTGAAAATCTCCATCACACAAATGCGGGAGAATAATTAGCGGCTTGCCCAAACCGCATCAACCTTCCAGTCTGACCTCAAGCCTTAATGGTATGGATTTTTTTTTAATTGCAAATGGCTTTAGGCTTGGCCTCCAAAGAGTTATTCATGTAATTAAATAATGAGCTTGTGTCTCCTGACACCCAGCTACGTTCAGCCTTCCTTTTCAGACTTGCTTCTGCTTCTCTGGTTTCTATGGTGACTAAACTAGCTAGAGTTGATGAAGCGCCAAGTCCCTGGGTTGCCCCTGGGAAGGCAGCTGCAGTAGCTGCAGCTCAGTCTCATCACCCTTTCTCTGTTCTCTTTCCAGCACGGGCTATGTGAAGCGCATCCCTCTTGTGCTCCCCCTCCCCAGGTTGTCTGGAGGCAGCCACTTGGCATGGGGTTCCTGAGCACCAAGAGCTCCCTGTTGGCTTTCCACCTGGGCCTCATCTCTGGCTTTATCAGCACCTTCTACTTCATTGGCAACCTAAAGTTGGAAGGGCGACCCCATCCTGGCACGCTGTCGCCACGTGGCTTCAGGAATACTGAGTGGTTTGTGGAGAAATTGGCTCTCTTTCATGTGGCACACCCGCACCTGGCAGGTAAGGGAGACAGAGCAGGGCAGGAGAGTTTCAAAATGTTTCCCAGGTTGCCTGCATCTGCTGATGGATCAGGAGGTAACTGCAGGGCTGGGTTTGGGAGAATGGATCAAGCCGAAGTGGGAGAACGACAATGAGCGTAGATTTATACCCCGCCCTTCTCTCTGAATCAGACTCAGAGTGGCTTACTATCTCCTTTATCTTCTTCCCCCACAACAGACACCCTGTGAGGTAGGTGGGGCTGAGGGGGCTCTCACAGAAGCTCCCCTTTCAAGGACAACTCTTGTGAGAGCTATGGCTAACTCAAGGCCATTCCAGCAGCTGCAAGTGGAGGACTGGTTCTCTCAGATAAGAGAATCTGGTTCTCTCAGATAAGAGTCCACTCACTTAACCGCTACACCAAGCTGGCTCTCCATGAATGAATGAATCTAATCTGGAATCAGCATGGTGAAGTGGTTAGAATGCTGGATTAGAACCAAGGGAAATTGGGTTTGTGGAGAAACGCCATCTTAGTCAATGTTGGTGCTTCATTGGGAGGGATCATTAAACTACTAAAGTAGGCTTTGGCCTAGCCTCCCTCCAACCCCTCCTCCCTTCCAGAGTTAAACCAGCACCTCTAGGGGGAAAGCCTCCTAGAGGGGCAGGAAGTTCTTTTGTTCTTTTTATTTGAGTTAGGCAGGAAAAGGCAGTCCGCAGCTGGCGCTGAAGGCAGTCATTCACAAGGTAGGGCCAGTTTACACCAGGGATGAGCAGATGCGTTTAAATCCACCTTTATTTGTCCTCTGGTTGCTATTCAGGTGCTGTGCTAAACTTTTACATGTAACTGTTTTTGTTTTTTTTTATTTTCTTTCTCTTCTTATTAAACATTTTTTTTCTGTTTTGAATGCTGGCAGTCAAACTCTGTACCACATAGATCCCGACCGCTTAGACCACGCTGCTTTATGAAGGGGGCCCCGGGGAAGGGGGAAGGCATGCAGTTGGAGAAGGTGCCAACCCTCCAGGGGTTCCCCGAAGAAGTGCTGGGGTCTCTGTGATACCCAAGTACAGGGTGGCAGAGGACCTTGAGGCCTGGCCTCAGAGCTGGAGAGGGGGATTGGGAGTCCTGTTCCTCTCAATCTGAACCCCTAGACTGAGCAGGTGGTGGCAGCGAGCCCAAGTGGCCAAAGGAGAAATAGCTTCCTCCAGGAGTTGGCGACTCAATAGGGAGTTGACGGGACTGGGTCTGAAGGCAGAATCGGGCTGGTTCCGTCACATTTGGCGGCAGCGGTGGGATAAGAACAAACAGAGAACTTGATTGGCCAGGCAATTTTGGGTTTTGATACGCGTAAGCACCCAGAGGAAGCAACAGAGGTTTTGTTTTATTTTCGGGTCAACTGGAGTAGGGAAAGTTTAGTTTAGTTAGGATGGAGCGTGCTAAGAGACAGGAAATCCTGAAGATGACAAAGCCACAGCTCCAGGAAGAGTGTGCAAAGCAAAAGCTGGAGTGTGACAACATGACTGTAGTAGATATGCAAGACCTCCTGTTGGAGCATCATCAGCATGCAGGGGCACCTGCAGAAGGGTACCCCACCCTGTCAGAAGCAACCTTATGGCTACAATTGGAACTGGAGAGAATGCGTATCGAGGCAGACTGAGACCGCAGACGGGAGGAAAAAGAGAGTGAAAGAGAGAGGGATGAAAGACAAGCTGAGATCCGCAGACGGGAGCAGGAAGAGCAATGTCGCCATGAGCTTGAGGTGCTACGTCTGAAAGCTGAACAAAGCAAAAAGATCAAAGTCACCCCCAAAGACTTTGCAGTGTACAAAGAGGGAGAAGACCCCTCCATATACCTCTCCAACTTTGAGAAGGCAGCCAAACAGTGGGGAATTGCAGAGGAAGACTATATGTCTTACCTCTATAGCATCATGACTGGAGAACTTTCAGCCATCTATCAGAGCATGCCTATGGAAGATGGGGGGATAACTTTTGCAGCCTACAAAGCCACTGTATTTAAAAGGTTTAAACTGGGGGCAGACCACTTCCGAAAGCAGTTCAGGGGTTTAGCCCCACAAGAATGTAAATCCTATTCTGAATTTGGTGTAAAGCTAGGTGATCTTGGGAAGAGATGGGTAGAGGAAGAAAAGGCCCAGGATTTTAAGGCTTTGTTTCAGTTGTTGATTTTAGACCAGTTCTACTTAAGACTTCCCAAAGAGTTGAAATGCCTGATAAAAGACAGGAAACCTAAAACCATTACAGAGGCCTCAGAACTGGCAGACGAGCTGGTGCAGAACTGAGAGGGGTTGGATTGGATCCCTTCCCAGTTGGGAAGGGGACAAAAGGGGTCCCCAATGGGTGGGAAGGAACGCCCGGCACCCAAAAGGGAAGGGAAACCTGCCCAGGAAGAGGGTAGGAAATCCCCTGATTTGACTAATCAGGATCGGCCCCAGATTCGAACGTGCTACAGCTGTGGCCGGGCTGGGCACCTACGGTCGGCCTGCCCAGAGCTGCAAGCTGAAACCCCCAAACCCACAACAAAAGCACCAGTCACTCCAAAGGTGAAGGAGGAGTATGTGGCCATGGTAAGCCATGAATGTCTTTTCACCAGAATGGAGCCTGCAGAGGCCTGGAGTGATTTTGTTGAACCAGTAAGGCTTAAGGACCGGTTGGTTTTGGGATATGCTGACACTGGCTCTTCAGTCACCCTTGTGAGGGCAGATCTGGTGTCAGAAGCTGACATTGTCCCTGATATGGCATTCAGAATCAAGGGGGTTCTGGGACCACCCGCCAAGATTCCTGTGGCCCGGATGTCAGTGGAATGGCGAGGATCAGTAGGTCTTATGGAGGTTGGGGTAATGAAGGAACAGACAGTTCCAGTGTTATTGGGCTGGGATTTGTTGGTTGGCCAGTACTCTATCAATGCTGTAACCCGCAGCCAAACCCTCAGAGGAAAGTGGGGGGTGGAAGGCAACTTTAGGGAAGCCACCTCACAACCAGCCAGGCAGGGGGAAATAGCCCAGGTTACTGAGGACGAAGAGAGGTCAGTCACCCAGGAGGGGGAGGACCAGCCTGTCTCAAGCCCTGGAGGAGGGTGTTCCCAAGGGGAAAAGGGGTGTAGCTTTCCCCAAGTGCAGCAAGAGGCTGTAGATGTTCCTAGCGAGGAAAGGAACCTGTTTAGCATAAAGGATGTGCATGCTGAAGAGACAGAGGTGGAGAGTGGAGATTTCACAGGAGGTTCTGAGAGCAGCAAGGCTAATGTGGGCTCAGAGGAGCACATAGCTGAAGGCTTGGGGGAATGGGAGTGGTTCCAGAAGGAGGTCCTGAGTGACCTTAGGTGGGAACTGGTTCACCAAGTAGCTGTGGATCAGGAAGTGGGATCTTCCGAGACTCTCTCAGAACAGGTTGTCTTGAAGCAGGGCAGACACGAGTCTGGGGAAGCTGTGGGACCTTCCAGGCAGGAGGGGGGTCAGTTGGGTAGTGCTGAAAAACCAACCGAGGGGACTGAGAACCCAAGCCAAACCCTTGCTGAGGATTCTGGAAACAGTGGGACTAGAGGTGGCTTGAAGGAACAGATGATAGAAAGTTTGGGGGAGCCAGAAATGTTCCTGTCTGAGGTTCAAAGTGACCCTAGGCTGGAACCACTGTGTGAGGTGGCAAGGGACCAGAAAGTGGAGTTCTCAGAAACTGAGACAGGGGATAGGGTGATGGTTTTCTGGTTCTGGTCACTATACCTGGTTTTCCTGCCACTTCATACTGGTGAACGGAAAGTGGAATGGGAGGGATCCCATGTGATTGTGGATGACCTGGACGATGCTACTTATGTGGTGGCTATGGAGAAGACTGGAAAGACAGTTAAAGTGGTGCAGGTGAATATACCACAGCCATTCTCTGCGAGGTCCATGGTGTTGCATATAAGTAGGAAGGAAGGAGACAAAAAGAAGCTGGAACAGCAATTGTTTGGAGCACCAGAGGTGGTTTTCTGGGAGGTCAGAGTGGACAGAGGGAACATTCCACCAATGAGGGGTAAAGAAGAAGCAACAAAGGAGATTAACAGATTGTCTAGATCAGGGGTCCACAACGTGGTTCCTGCCAAGTGTTTATAGAAAGTAAGCAGGTGGGGCTTTTGTCCAGCAAGGCTTCTGATTGACCATTGGAAATTTGATTGGCTGCACAGATTTTTAAAAATGTTGCTTTGGCAGCAGATCAAGAATCTTCCCTGTGTGACTGAAGGTAAGCAATGGCAGCTAGCTCTTCCTTCTGTGGCAGCCATTTTCTGACTGTGCCCACTATGCTGTCTCAGAACTGCACAGATGCCCACAAGCTCCAAAAGCTTGGGGACCCTTGGCTAAGGTTGCCAGGTCTGTGTTGGAAAGTACCTGGAGTCTTCGGAAGTGGATCCAGGAGAAGGCACAGTTTGGGGAGGAGAGGGCATGGTTTGGGGAGGGGCCTCAGCACTGTACAATGCCATAGAGCCCACCCTTCAAAGCAGCCATTTCCTCCAGGGGAGCTGATCTCTGCCAGTTAGAGATAAGTTGTAAAAACAGGAGCTCTTCGGGTCCCACCTGGAGGCTGGCAACCCTACCTCTGGCCAAATGCATTTAAAAATCCTCCTCTATTAGATTAGGCAAATGGCTGGAAGGCTCTGGGATGGAAAGCTGTAACACTTATTGTTTTTCTTCCTCAGGTGCAGAGAGCAGTTTGTCTGATGATCTGTATGATAAAGTACGCATCCTGTGCTGGGTGATGACAGGTCCCCAAAACTTGGAGAAAAAAGCTCGCCATGTGAAGGCCACCTGGTCCCGCCACTGTAACGTGGTCCTTTTCATGAGCTCAGTCCAAGATGAGAACTTTCCTACTATAGGACTAGGAACCAAGGAAGGCCGGGACCAGCTGTACTGGAAAACCATCCGGGCTTTCCAGTACACCCACAAGCACCATTTGGAGCAGGCGGACTGGTTCCTCAAGGCGGACGATGACACCTTTGTGGTGGTGGACAATCTGCGGTGGCTCCTCTCCAATTACACTCCTGACATGCCCATCTACTTTGGCAAGCGCTTCCGGCCCTTTGCCAAGCAGGGCTACATGAGCGGGGGAGCCGGCTACGTCCTCAGCAAAGAGGCCCTGCGGCGCTTTGTGGCTGGGTTTGACTCCAAGGTGTGCAGCCACACCACTTTCATAGAGGACCTGGCCCTGGGCCAGTGCATGGAGAAGATGGGCGTGGTGGCCGGGGACTCCCGTGACACTGAGGGGAGAGAGACTTTCCATCCTTTTGTGCCAGAGTCCCACCTGACCGAGAAGTTCTCCAAAAGTTTTTGGTACTGGAACTATTGCTATTACCCCATTGTGGAGGTATGTGGTGAGATCTGGCTAGAGGCTTCCTTTGCAGAGCAAAGCTGGCTTTTTTCATAACCAAAGTGGGGGTGGGGGTGGGGACATTGTGTACAGTTCTGGTCACTATACCTCTAAAAACATGTAGCGTTGGAAAAAGTGCAGAAAAGGGCAACTAGAATGATTAAAGGGTTGGAACACTTTCCCTATGAAGAAAGGTTAAAGTGCTTGGGGCTCTTTAGCTTGGAGAAACATTGACTGAGGAGTGACATGAGAGGTTTACAAGATTATTCATGGGACAGAGAAGGTAGAGAAAGAAGTACTTTTCTCCCTTTCTCACAATACGAGAACTCATGGGCATTCAATGAAATTGCTGAGCAGTCAGGTTCTTATATATGTTCTTATGTTGAAATTTGGGTGGAAATTTAAATATATATAATACTTACGTTCCTATCAAACCTACACCTTTTTAATGGCAAATAATGCATCATTAGCATATCAAAGTGTACTTTTTTACATATTTATGGAATTAAAAAATATAAATGCCTTAGTTTTCTGCAAGCAAATTAGATTGGGTTTATACCCCACCCTTCATTCAGAGTCTCAGAACGGCTTGCATTCTCCTTCCCTTCCTCTCCCCAAAATAGACACCCTGTGAGAGAGCTCTGAGAAAACTGTAACTAGCCCAAGGCCGCACCAGCAGGTGCATATGGAGAAGGAGTGGGGAATCAAACCCGGTTCTCCCAGATTAGAGTCTGCTCTCCTAACCACTACACCAAACTGGCTCTCTAAACGCAGAGCTACTTTATACTGCATCACTCCATCAAGGTCAATATTGTCCACTAAGACTAGTTGTGACTTCCCAGGATCTCAAATGGAGATCTTTCACATCACCTACTCCCTGACCCTTTTAACTGGAGATGCCAGGGATTGAACCGGGGACCTTCTGCACACCAAGCAGATGCTCAGCTACTGAGCCACAGTATTGCTGAGCTAGAATCCTTCTCCTGGCTTGTCTGCCAGTTTCCCAATGTACTTCCCAGTCGCTTCAGCTGCTGGTGATGTGTGAATGTCATGCAGTGAGTGAGAAAAGAAACGGGTTTGTTCCCTTTCCATCCTGAACTGACAGCCATTATTGGTACTTTCTTCTTTCGGAAGGAAATTCTGGTGTCCCCACAGATGGTTACTAGTTAAACAGCGTTCTGCTGATTTATGCAGCTGGTAGTGAGAGGTGGAGGAGTGAGAGCCAGTTTGGAGTAGTGGTTAAGAGCAGTGGACTCTAATCTGGAGAACCAGGTTTGATTCCCATTCCTTCACATGCAGCTGCTGGGTGACCTTGGGTCAGACACAGTTCTCTCAGCCCCACCTACCTCACAGGGTGTCTGTTGTGGGTAGAGGAAGGGAAGGAGATTGTAAGGCACACTGAGACTCTTAAGTGAAGGGCAGAGTATATATCCAATCTCTTCCTCCTCTTCTTCTGTTTACAGAGGACCATCAGTGGAGATGGAACTCTAGGGCTGTGATGCTCTGTATTCTTGGTGCTTGGGAGGGGGACAACTGTGGGAGGGCTTCTAGTATCCTGGCCCCACTGGTGGACCTCCTGATGGCACTCGGTTTTTGGACACTATATGACAAGAGTGTTGGACTGGATGACCTGATCCAACATGGCTTCTCTTAGGTTCTTATTGGGAGGAAATGGGAGGCTCATGCATCATGTACTGTGCCAAGAAACCCCATGAAAGGGTTCTGTGTCAGACACACTGCAAAGGCAAAATGGCAAAAGCTGCCTGAGAATCAGAGCTGGGATTGAGTGACCTAATGGGATTAAACGATTAGATTAATTTGGAGTTTAACTAATGGCTGCTGAGCTGGTAGGAATGAGAGCTCATGAGATTGTTTCTTTTCCGGGAAGTTCAGTTCCAGGTGACCCTTTTTCAGGGTTTTCCAATATACCCTTTGCTGTAAACTGAGCATGTGCTAAAGCTTCATCTTCTTACATTCTGTGAGTCAAGAGCAACTTCTGATATTCCTGAAGGAAAGAGGATCAAAAAACACTTTTGAAAAATGAAAGAGGGACGTCAGAGCATGCTGGCATGGCTTCTGTTCGGAGGAATATAGTGCAGAGATCTATAGAATCGTGAGTGCATTCGAGAGAGTGACTAGGAAAAAAAATATTTACTCTCCATGCACTAAAAACTCAGTGTTCTCTGCTGAAATTGACTGGACAGCCCTAACGCAATCTGTCATTTTCTGTTTCTATATGTACATCTAAAGTGGCAAGGAAATGGGGCTTGCCCGATAGAAATATGAAGATGATGATGTAAGGTATCTCCTTATCTGAAACATTGCCCTGGCACTCAATGATAATAATAATATTAATAAACTTTTATTTATATCCCACCCTCCCCGCCAAGGCAGGCCTCAAATGGACAAGAGGACATGAATGTTGTGAGGGCTGAACAACATTTTCGATGTGTTCACCATGGGGACCTGCCACTGTACTGTTGCTAGGGTTGCCAGGTCCTTCATGTCCATAGTGTGACATTATGTGGGCACTCTGTGGGTGCATTCACACACAATAACATGCTTTGCAACTGGAGTTTTACTGTGTAAGAATGGCAAAATATACTTGCAAACAGTTGCCATGTGAAAAATATGCTGTGTCTCTGCCCTATGTCTCTCCAGCAATATTCATGCCTACTCTTATTTACAGCTGTTTGTCTCCCATAGATTCTGTAGCACATTAAGAGAGAAAATGTGACCGATTCCCCACTAGCCTTACCTGCTCTCATTCTCCTCTTCTCCATGGGGCTTCCGTCTAATTTCACACAAGTTGCCCCGAGGTTGCAATTCGCTCCACCTCTTTTGCACAGCAAGCAAGATCTTCTAAAAACCAGTTTCTGTTTGCTGCGCAAAAGAGGCGAAGCAAGTTGCAGCTTCGGGGCAGCCTGTGCGAAATCCAACGGAAGCCCCGCAGAGAAGAGGAGAGTGAGAGTGGTGTAAGGCTAGTGGGGAATCAGTCTGTGTTTGCCTCCCAAAGTAGCATGATGGGATATCTTTTTCAATGTTCAGCTCCTGGTAGAGAACCTGAAGTTAACTGTGGTCATCCTTGTGCTCCACAGGGTCCTCAGTGCTGTTCGGACCTGGCCATCTCCTTCCACTACGTGAACTCAGAGTTGATGTACACCCTGGAATACCTGACCTACCACCTCCGTGCCTATGGTTACCGCTACCGCTACCGTCCACCTTTGCCTGAGAATGCAGCTCGTCTCCAGTCCCACCCACAAAGAGTGCCCCTGGAGGGAACTAATAATACCGCTTTGCAGACTGAGAAGAAAATGTAGGGACAACATAACCCTTGGCAGAGCTGGAGCCCTCAGTGCCAGGGCCCACCTCCCTGCTGCTGACCACCTGACCAGTGGGGAGGGACTTTCTTGAAAAAGAGGGGAAATCTTAGATGCAGTGAGTTTCCTGCAGCAGTCGTTTTGGACCAGAGTGTTAAGAACAACAGGGGAATCGCATATGGCAGCCATTTTGGACTACCATGTGCTGGAAAGTTCAGATAAATAAACCGTTAGGTTGGTTTCCCCAAAGGAACCCAGTCCTTATTTATTCGTGTTACCAATGCAAACTAATTTAATTTAATTTAATTTTTAGATTTATACCCCGCCCTATCCTGCAAGCGGACTCAGGGAGGCTCACAACAACAAAACAACAGAGTTAAAACAATACCATAAAAACAGACATTACAAAACAGGAGCAGCACAGTAAACTGTCTTACAGACATAGGCAGTAAACAGCATGCAGCTGATGGCTAGTAGCATAACACCATAATGGTGAAATGCTGGGAGAAGTGATAACTTTCAAAGGACGCCCAGAGTGCATTCTCGCCTTTCAAAATGCATTCTGACCTTTCAAAGTGCATTCTAGCCTTGTTTCTCTGACTATGCAGAAGTCCCAGACTTTCCATGTGACATCAGCTGGATCGTGGCTTACTATTTTATGTCAACATAGTGGGATGGAGAAACCTGTTTCCAGGATAGTGGGTTAAAAACGGTGTGTGTAGGGGTGTTGTATTGGTAGATCTCTGTTGGAAGTAGCGTTGCCAAATGGGGCCTGGAGTTCTTCTGAATAGCAACTGCTCTCTAGATTTGCAGAGATCAGTTCCCTTGGAGGAAATGGCAGCTTCAGAAGACAGACTTTATGGCATCCAATCCTGGCTGAAGTCCCTCCTCTTCCCAAGCTCCACCCCCAGCAGGAAGATGGAGCAGGGCACAAAAGGACATGGCTCCTGCTGCCGCTAGATGAAGAGATTGCAAGTGTGAGCCAAGAAGTATATTATGGAAGGACTTGGATTTTGTCATTAAGGGAAAACACTAAGAATTCTGGCTGAATGATGGTATTACTGTGGACTGGATCATACCACTACAAGGAAGGGGGACATAGACTTTTTTTAAAGATCTATTTGTGTTCTACAGGAATTGGGAAGGATTGAGTAATGTCACTATAGGGTGAACCCTTGGGTGGATTTGTGCACCCAACTATTGTTGGTATTGATAAATTGCTTCTTGCCAGTAGGGTTGCCAGCCTCCAGGTGGGGCCTGGAGATCTCCCACTTTTACAACTGATCTCCAGCTGGCAGAGATCAGCTTCCCTGGAGAAAATGGCTGTTTTGAAGGGTGGACTCTGCTTCATTGTGCCATGCTGAGGCCCCTCCTTCCTCAAGCCCCACCCTCTCCTGGCTCCACCCCCAAAGTCTCCAGGTATTTTCCAACACAAACCTGGCAACCCTACCTTTAAGATCAATTGGGCTCATGGTGCTCTAACTTGGGAAGATGAAAACCAAATGAGTATTTTGGATGAAAATGAGAGAGCTGCGAGAGGGTCCAATTCTATGAGCCCAAAAGAAGGCTCTCTATCCATTATTTCCAGTGGAGGGAAGGCATTTAAAAGGTGTGTGGTCCCTTTAAATATGATGGCCAGAACTCCCTCTGGAGTTCAGTTATGCTTGTCACAACCTTTCATGCAGGCTCCAGCCCCCAGTGTCTCTTGGCTCCACCCCCAAAGTCCCCAGATATTTCTTGAACTGGACTTGGCAACCGTAGTCCTGATTCATAGATTGAAGACCAAGGGCATTATGGTGATGGTGGTGCTTACTTTTTATTACACTGATCTTACTTTTTATTATACTGGTCATGATTATTTCCACAAAGCTGTGATCTGTTCCTTCTCAGGCAGAATAGGAAGGCCCTGTAGGGGTTTCAAAGCAGGGAAAGCAACAACCTGGCATCACTGTGATATACTGGCGAAGAACATTTAGTAAAACTTTTACAAGTCAAAAATCTTTTGTACACATTATAAAGAAGTACAACTTTACAATGTTACAAAGAAAGGCCCATCCAGTGAGAACCCAGATGTAGGCTCATTTTGTTGAAAGTGTTCCTCAGGAGTATTCCTATTTCCTTCAAAGTTATCAGCCTCTTGTTAAAATTCATTGTTGATACTGGGAGCAAGCCAGGCATCTTAAGCTCTTCTCTAAACAGATGCAAAAGTCTTCTGAAATCGGCTGGCAAAATGCTCTCTGCAACCTCCTTATTTCCTTCAAAATCTCATCCTGGAATAAACCATGGCAATTATAACAAGACACATGACAAGGCTGAATAAAAGTGGATAATTTAATAAATTCTTAAATAAATTATTTTTAAATTCTATTATTGATTATTATTAAGAACTGACCCTGTTTAGCTTCTGAGATCTAATAAGCTCAGGCTAGCCTGAACAATTTAGGTTAGGGCATTTTTTTTTTAAAACTTGATTTATATTTCTAACAACTTCCTATCTCTAAAACAATGGGACGGGGAAAGCAGGGAGGAACTGTTTGTGCAGCTGCAAAAATCAGAATGACTCAGAGCCTTCCCCTTTACCCAGCACCACCTCACCCACTGAGCACAGCAGAGTTGCAAGAATCTATACATCTAGCATTGGCTTTGTTATGTAAGTCTGCTGGCTGGCTGTTATGTGTGCACATCCTGATCAAGAGCCCGCTCCAGGTTTTTTGTTTTTGTCATGCATGCAATTTGTCTGTATGTCCGTCTGGGGTCGTTTTGTAGAAAAATAGGTAGTGGAGCTCATCCAGGGATTTTTATGCAGCTGCACCTACTATTCAATGGGCAAGGAGGCGGAACTCTCAAAAGGAGGAGGTGGAACTCAGAAAGTTCCAGAGCTGTGCTGTGAGCTCCCACTGAATCCGAGGCCTGATGTCCATGATCTAACCATACTCCACCAGGAAACAGAAGAGAGTAAGAGTCCAATAACACCTGAAAGACTAACAGAATTTGTGGCCGGGTATGAGCTTTAATGAGTCCACCGCTCACTTTCCCAGCAGTGGCTCACAAAAACTGATACTCTATCACCAATTTTGTTAGTTTTTAAGGTGCTACTGGACTCTTGCTCTAATCTGCTGCTACAGGGTAACCCAGCTACCCATCTTAGGCTAAGATACAACAGAGCATTTATCTGGTCAAACCACCTTTATCTCTTCACTCACCTCAGCTTAGACCTCTTGATAATATTGGCTGATGTGTTCTGATGTCAGAATAGGCCTCTGTTACACCTTGCAGATGGTGCAGCATGCTGGTCCTGTACTAAGAGTTCCACAATGAAATAAAAGAGTAATCTAATTGGGTGATTAGAGAATGTAGAACAGGGTTCCTAAATAACTGAGCCGTTAAACCGAAGAAAGAATTGAAATGTCATCAAAATCTAGAGACGTCTTCTTAAGAAAGCGACTGCATTGAAGCAACACTCCACAGGAGCACCCACCTTGTGAATTTCAGTTGGACTATTTCCAAGTTTGGACTTCTATTAGTTTGGAAATGTTTTTTTTTTTTTTTTTGGCCCCTTGGGATTTCTGTTACTTTAAAAGGCCCTAGCACCGCCGGCCTCTAGCCTTATCGTATTGTTTATTATGTGTTGTACACAATCCTTATAATATATTTTTGCAAACTGAAAGACGGTGTATTACTTGGTCGCTTTGATCAGTCTACTAATTACACCATGCCCTTCAAGCAGCATACATGTGGCATGCCACCTGTAGATGACCAATCAGATCATACCACTGTTAAGCTAGGTCAGGGGTGTCAAACATGTGGCCCGGGGGCCAAATCAGGCCCCCAGAGGGCTGTTATCAGGCCCTCGGGCAACTGGCCATCATCTGCTTCCTTCTCCCTCTCTCTTGCTTCCTTCTGCATAACAGCTTGCTTTGCCAGGCTTGCTCAATCACACAGGAGCGTCAGAGCAAAACCTCTATTTTCTCCATTGGCTGAGGCTCCTCCCTTGGGGAGGAAGGCAGAAAGGGATAGCTTTCTTTGCTAGGCTCTCTCAATCACACAGCAGAGCAACGGAGCCATGCCTCTCTTCTATTGGCTGAGGCTGGTCCCCTGGGGAAGGAAGGAGCCAGAGCTTCCCTTGCCCAATTCCCTGGACCCCGTGGGAGAAATACACCGAAAGCACCTTTAAGACCGAGTGCTAATGTTTTAAGGGGTTTGTGTGTAATGTGTCCTTTATAAAGCTTATCTCTCTACTACCTAATCATAAATAGGTACACTTTGGAAGCTAAGCAGGTCTGTATTTGGAAGGGAGACCAAGGAATACCAGGATCGCAACGCAGAGGCAGGCAATGGCAAACCACCTCTGAATGTTTCTTGCCTTGAAGATCCCATCCAGGGTTGCCATAAGTCAGCTATGACTTGACGGCAAAAAAAACTGTCAGTGAGGAGAGAGGGGAGGTGGCATGGCATGCTATAGCTCAATCTCATCAAATCTTGAAAGCGAAGGGGAGTCGGTAGTTGGGAGACCACAGTGGAAGGCACTGCAGTGGAAGACAATGGCCAGGGCTTTTTTTCAGCAGGAACACAGTTCTGGCTGGTTTGGCGCCAGGAGGTGTGGCCTAATATGTAAATGAGTTCCTGCTGGGCTTTTTCTACAAAAACTGCTTCTGCTTCTCACTTGCCTTGGAAGCCCCTTATGGAATTGCCACAAGCTGAGTGCAACTTGATGGCACTCACGAACATGTTAATGGGGAATGAAACACATGCTTAAATAGGGGAGGGATGATGGTTCAATGGTACAGCATCTGCTTGGTAAGCAGAAGGTCCCAGGTTCAATCCCCAGCATCTCCAACTAAAAATGGTCCATGCAAATAGGCATGAAAAACCTCAGCTTGAAACCCTGGAGAGCTGCTGCCAGTCTGAGTAGACAATACTGACTCAGATGGACAGAGAGTCTAATTCAGTATAAAGCAGCTTCATATGTTCAAATCACTGTAACTTAGCAAATTCCAAATTTGCTAGATTGTGCCTTTATTTATTTAAGCCTTTATATGGTAAGATGGAATTTTTTAAAATAAGAGTAAAAGAAAACTGCCTCCAATGTTAAGGTGCTTTCGCCTGTTCGGAAGAAGTATTTTTTTTCTTCAGAATCATAAAAATAAGCAGCACTTTTTTTCCTTAAATTTTTTTCCTTTTATTATTTCTGGTGTTTCAATTTTTTTCCTTGAAAAATGTGTATCCCAGGTAAGAAACACTATTCAAACAAAGATTACATCATAGGGTGAAAATTAATACACATGGAACAAATTCAACAAAGATGTCTTTTATTTGGAATAGGAAAAGCTTTCTACCTTGAGTGCACGGAGGTGGGGGGGGGACAAAAATAAAGAAGAAAATGACACTGGGGGGTGGGAAGGGCAAAGTAATGATAAAAAGTAAGAATATTTGATTTCATGGGATGGACTGTTTACAAATCTATTTACATATTTTTAAAAGACATTTGTGGGCTTTAAAAATGTCTGTTTACACTGTGCTCCTCCGAAAATTGTACCTTACTTTTGTCCCTCTCTTGGTTTGGAAGTAACGGTATTGGGGAGGGGGGGAGAGATGGAAAGGGAGGTTTTTATATTAATCCACTTGCCTTGGAAAGTAATAAAGTAATTATTGTGCTGGTCCCAGAAAACCAGTGGAAGCACTATCTTTTATTAGGCCAACACAGGCCAGTGTAACTCTAAAGCTTGCCAGCATTTATTCCAGCCAAAGTTGCTCTAATAAAGCACGGTGCTTTGTCCACTTTCTCATAGCTTAGGGGAAAAAATTTCAGAGACACTTAGGAGGAAACTTTGGCTGTCAATCAGGCTAACAGTGTCAGGAAGAAGGAGCTGGAGATGGGAATTATATCTTGTCATCTTTAGCACCATTGTGTTTGGAGGATAGGTTTCCCCTCCAATGACACCTTTGCTCCTCTGTGGTTGGCGCTGCAATCACATACAAGAGCTAAATTTAGTGTGAGGTAGCTTAAAATATGGAGGAAGGCTTGAGAGATGACCCTATGACTTCCTTTTGTGAAGAGGGGGAGAAGGTATGATGGTGCCGGGAGCATGGTGGGTGAGTGGGAGGGAATCAGAGCAACTGACAAAAGCAAAAAAAAAAAATAATAGACCACAAAGATCAGATCAACTTGTACTTTCCAACGTAGGTTTTTATATCAATTGATGTTAAAAAATACAGACTTGTTTTACAATAATAGCACCATCTTTAGTATTATACACAGTAATCTTGCTTGTGATACACACCCAACCGAGGGTGGAGGGGAAAGAATTGGCTACAACCTGTATTTGGGGGACATCAATGTCTTGTAGGAGAGGGCCCTTCATGCATGCTAGTTAACTTCCTACCTCCGCCTGACCCAAGAAAGACCTTACAGGAAGACAATAAATAAATAATACTATTGCTCGTTGTTCCTTTTCATTTGTTTTTTCCTTTGCTTGCTTCATGGTTGGCCCACGTGACGGTGGCCTTATAGAAAGAGTCCAAAGTGTGTGTGTGTGTGTGTGGAGGGGTGGCATTCTGGGAAGAAAGGAAGAGAGTTTGGTTCAACTGTTCAGTGCAGAAAGTCCTACAAGTGATTGGGGAGTACTTGGGTCCTTTGGGTTGGCTCTCTTCTTTTTTTGCATGGTACTGGACTGGTTTTTTAAAAAAATATTTTTAAAAAAATTTGTGTTTCATTTTTTACAAAAAGCACACGGGGCCAATGTCAACACCAAATTCCTGATCGGCTCCACCAATGTCCATAGGTGCGATGTCGACAATGGGCAGGCGTGAGGTCTTCTGAGATCTGTATTCAATGATTGTCTTCCCCCATTTGCCAGTGTGTTTCTGGAGGAGAGGAAAGATAGAAGGGGGGGATTATTTTCAGAAACAGGATCAGCTGCTCAGGAAGTTGAAAGAATAATACAGGACTAGAAGCAGCAGGGAAGGATTAACCAAATATGTTAAAGTGTGGGACCTTTTACTGTAGTATGAAAGACCTTCACAGGTTTTTTCCCAGTGGCTGCAGCCTCCAGTTATTGCTTTATCAAGGAGGCACAGATGGAAATAACCCTTTTCTCACCTGCCCTTTCTCACTGGACGCACACACAAACACACATCAAAGTTGCTTTTACTAATGCTGGAGAAAGCTTACAGTTTCCCTGTATTTTTCCTCCAGCAAGGGTCAAAGCACCTTGGGTTGGGGAGATGGAAGGCAATTAAAAGACTAAAGTCTTCTTTCATAAGAGAAGCCATGATGGATCAGGCCAATGGCCCAACACTCTGTCACAAAGTGGCCAAAAAAACCCAGGTGCCATCAAGAGGCCCATCAGTTGGGCTAGGACACTAGAAACCCTCCCACTGTTGCCCCCCCCCCCCACACACCAAGCACCAAGAATACAGAGCATCACTGCCCCAGACAGAGTTCCATCAGCTCCAATACTGCTCTCCTTCTTGGATAAAACAGTCCTTGGAGCTGCATTTGCAAATTAAGAGACTGTTATCAAAGATTTCAGGTTTTCACGGCTGGTAACATCATTAGGGTTTGTAGAATCTTTCGGGATCAAGTGCCGTGTTCTACTGGAGAAAGTTTTCCTTCCAGACGTTTCATTCTCAGCTGCGGAGAACATCCTCAGTGGCGTTGCAGCCGGAGCAGGCGCTCAGACCTTCTTGGCTGCTGTGCATTGAGTGGGGCCAGGGCTGCTGGAGAGCTGCTATTTCTAGGCTGGAGGGGGTGTGATGAAAGGGCAATTGGTTTGTGGATGTGCCCATTGTTTGGTGGGGCTTCCCGGAAGGGTAGTGATAAGGAAACTGACTGTTGAATGTGACCATTGTTCCGTGTTAATTGCTGGGAGGGTTGGAAGGGGTTTGAAGATAAGGAAGATGGTTGTTGACTGTGCTGATTGTTCTGTGGAATTTGCTGGTTGTTCTGAGACTTTCTGCAATTTACAGTCTGTAGGGTGTTTTGCAGAGCTGGGTACCAAGATTGGTGGATGAAAATGCCTTCTTCCTTTCTGTTAATATTGTGCTGGTGTTTGTAAATCTCAATAGCTTCTCTGTTCAGGCGGGTATGATAATGTGAGACCGTAGAAAGGACTTCAGTTCTTTCAAAGTGGATGACGTGGTCTCCTTCTTGAAGTGCATGTTCAGCTACAGCTGATTTTTCTCACCGTCTCACCGAACACAAGAGACACTGTCACTTGTTTCAGCCAGAAAAATCAGCTGTAGCCCCAGGAAGCCCCACCAAACAATGGGCACATCCACAAACCAATTGCCCTTTCATCACATCCCCTCCAGCCTAGAAATAGCAGCTCTCCAGCAGCCCTGGCCCCACTCAATGCACAGCAGCCAAGAAGGTCTGAGCGCCTGCTCCGGCTGCAACGCCACTGAGGATGTTCTCCGCAGCTGAGAACGAAACGTCTGGAAGGAAAACTTTCTCCAGTAGATCATGGCACTTGATCCCAAAAGATTCTACAAACCCTAATAAGAGACTGTTGTTTAAAATTAACATTCTTATATAGCTGAGCCCTGAGATTCCACCTAAATGTGCAGTTGGCTGGTCTTGTTCTGGCTGCTAAACACCTTTGGAGGCTGGAACAAAACCAACCAAGCCACTTTGATTTAAAAACACGAGGGTTTGTTTTGAGTTTTTTATATTTGTGCCCATTTTACACTCTTCTTGCACAAAATCACATCAACCCAATTAAGGAGAACTTGCAACAGCTCCTGTAAACTCCCAAACACCCCATCTTCATGTACCCCTTACCGTGCATCCATCCTGCAAGGCACTGTATGTGAACCTGCTGTTTCCTTCAGGTCTGATTTCCACATCGTTGGACCCCTGAATCAGGAGAGCTTTCTTAAGATTGCCAGTAGCCTCGTCCATGTAGGCAATGCTGTTCTTGCAGTGGTAGGTGAGGTTTTGCGAGCCTTCAGTAGACAAGAGGCGCAGGAAGGTCATCTGGATGTTGGCAGTGTTGGGAGCCAGGTTGTCATCTCCATAGCTAAACTGGAAGGGAATACGGCAGAGATTAGCAGAGACCCTTAGAGAAGAAAGATCAAGTAGCAAGGAAGGGATGGGAGGGGCAGCCAAGACAAGAGAGGGCATCATGAGCAGGAAATCATCTCAGCAGGAAGGCTAAAGACTGATGTTACCAGCTGGATTAACTGAATGCACAACAGACTTCCTGGATTGCACCAGCATCCGTCTATGATAACAACATTTTGTTCTCAATGCTCAGGCACAAGCAGGACAGAGAAGCAACTGGCCAACTTCACTGGCTTGTATTGCAGTCCAAAAACTTAAGCACTTTCCAAAAGATAGGTTCAGGGGGCAGCTGTGTAGGTCTGAAGCAGTAGAACAAGGTAGGAGTCAAGTGCACCTTCAAGACCAACAAAGTTTTATTCAGAATGTAAGCTTTCATGTGTGCTTGGAGCACACGAAAGCTTACGTTCTGAATAAAACTGTGTTGGTCTTAAAGGTGAACTTGACTCCTACTTTGTTCTACTTTCCAAAAGAGAGAGTGACAATTTCCACTGATTCTCTCTTCCCACTGTAGATCCCCCCTCTACTGTCTCCCAGGTATAGAATTCTGGGAAACTCAGAGGGCTGCAACAGATGGGAATCAGCAACAATTCCCACTCCCTTTTATGAAAAATTAAGATATCAGAACTGTGTGGTAGACAGAGACCACTGTCTGCAAAACTCACTAAATTTTGACTAGCTCTAGCTAGGCCTTCGGTATATCTCTCACACTTAGAAGCTGTTAACTCTTCATTTGAGTAGGATTATATTTCCAAGCTCATTCATTTTATCTGTTTGTTAAACAACTATTGTTGTTAGTGTATTTTTATCCTGCTCTTCCGCCCAGGAGCTTAGGACAGTGTTACAACATTCTCCCTTCCTCCATTTTATCATCAAAGAACTGTGCAAGATGATGAGTGAGGCACATGGAAAATGACTGGCCTGAGGACAGCCAGTGAATTTCATGATTGAGTAGGGATTTGAACCTGGGTCTCCCCTGGTCTTAGTCCAACACTTTCTGAACACATCACACCAGTTCTTATACATTTACACCCCACCTTTCATTCCTTTAATGGAAGCTCAAAAAGTATCTAGCAGCATCTTAGGGCTTTTCCACATTCTCATTTTCCTCACTTGTGTGTTCCAGTTGCTTTGGGGTTTTCATTCTGTTCCACACATGTTTTGATCCCTCTACTGGTCAATTTGATATTACATGGCTTCATGTCCAGCATAAAAAGCTGCAGTTTCAAACTGCAGGGAGAAAATGGCAGACATAACGCTATGTAATATTGAATCCACCACTAGAGGGAGCAAAATGTGCAGAACAGGAAAAAAATTCCTGAAGCAACAAGAATGCACAAGCGAGGAAAATGTGAATGCAGAAGAGACCCTAGAGAAGTTATGGCTACAAAACATCACATGGCTGATGGACAGAATTGATTAGGGGATTTGATAGGCTGCGGGAAAGGGACAGTCCTGAGTTTGGACCTTCACACAACTGAGTGAACATCTGTCTATGGGCATCCCAATCCTTAGATCTAATTCTAGCTGGGGAGACTTACATGGAAACCACCATTGATGGTCTCTCCAAACCAGATGTGCTTCTTCTCCTTGCTCTTGCTTGTCCACCAGTTCTTCCTGGGGATGCTGCTAGGCTTGGGGTAGACACACGTCTCACCAGTCTCCATATTGCAGAAAACTTTTATGGCATCCAAAGTACAGCCCTGGTTGGGGTCAATCCAGTAGTCACCTGCCAAGGGAGGAAAGCAATCAGGAGAGGGTTTCCCACTCACAAACCAAGAAACACCATTTCTTTGCTTCTGGCTATTCCACATTAAGGTTGTGTCTCTTCGTCACACTCTGCTTCCTGCTTCCTGTATTCTCCTGGTCCTCTGGGCACAAAAGAAGTTTAGGTGACTGTATTAATATATATACTGCTTCCTCGCAGGGGCTTTTGCCCGGGCGGAAAGCAGGAAGTTGTTGAGTGCAATATGGATGGCCACATGACATTGTGTTCATTCCACCTGTTCATTGTGCAAATGCCACCTGCTCATTCCACACCTGTGTGCTCGAGTTGTGGCATTTCTGTGAAATGGATTGCAAATTAACTGTTTCAGTCTGGCTCAGAGGAAAATCTATGGAGTGGCTGCAGACCAGTGGACAATTAGCCTATTGCTTCTAGGGGTAAGGCTAAGCTCCACTTTCAAAATGGCATGGGAGAACTCACTTTCATGCAGCAGCCCCTTTTAACCCTTTAACTGCTGTTTTCCCCTTCCCCTGCTGAGCTGTCCTGAGTGTTACAGAGAGACTCAGTGGGAAGAGGGAACTTGAGAAGAAAGGGTGGCGGGTGCAGGGCTGTGGGGGAGGGCCCAGTGTGAGGTGCAGAAACAGAGGGAGTTGGTGTGTGTGGCTGGAGGGCAGAGGCAGAGAGGGTGGTACAGGAACACAACTGTGTATGTGGATGCATTTCCCACTAATTCCTGCTGCTGTGGTAGAGGTGGGTAGTCATTCCCCCCCAATGTGGAAGCAGCCACAGAACAGAATGTATTTTTTGTTCCCTTTTGCTGCTAATTAAGATTGTTGCTGAATGGACTTTAGAAGTACCTGAATGTGAATGGAAAGAAAAGATGAGTAAAACAACATAAGCCAAGGAAAAACTGTATCCTGGACTCTGATTCAGTGGGTTAGCAGAATCCGCATGTGATTCTCTGAATGTTAAAGTAGCTGCTGAATTTGTTCACAATGGCTGATTTTCATTCCCTATTATTCGTCTACACAGGGGTGGGGGTTTGTAGAAAAAGCCCAGCAGGAACTCATTTGCATACTAGGCCACACACCCTGAAGTCACCATTACTTAGCACAGGGCTTCTTGTAATAAAAAAAAAAGCCCAGCAGGAACTTATTTGCCTATTAGGCTACACCCCCTGACACCAAGCCAACCAGAACTGCGTTCCTGCTCAAAAAAAGCCCTGCATCTACAAATATATCACATAGGGCTGGTTCTAGGTTTTGGGGAGTCCTTGGCAGAGTTCCTGGGCTGCCCATCTGCCCAACACCAGACCCACTCATGTCTCCCTTTCCACTCCCCACATCTGTGCCCTTCACCTGCCTATGCATCCTTCTTCCACTCACAAGCCTTCCCACCATCTGTGCCCAATTGCCTGTACCCCCTGCACATCCTTTCCCTGAAAGTATTGGCTGGTACATGCAGCTGGCAGTGCTCCTGCTATGGCAACCATCAGGAGTGCAGCCACTGTGCACCTCTCACAGGGCCTTCCCCAGTGACACTGGGCAGCTGGAAGCATGGATGTTGGAGCCCTTCAAGCAAACAGATGGGGGCAGACACATGGTAAAGGAGGTGCATGCATAGGGTTGCTAACCTCCAGGTGATGGCTGGAGATCTGGTATTACAACTGAACTCCAAGTGACAGAAATTAATTCACTTGGAGGAAATGGCCAGTTTGGAAGGTGGACTCTACAGAAGGAGGAGGAGAAGGAAGAGTTGTTTTATACCCTGCCTTTCACTCAAAATGGCTTACAATCTTCTTCCCACATCACACACCCTATGAGATAGTGGGGCTGAGTGAGCTCTGAGAGAATTTGTGACTGACCCAAGGTCACACCGGCAGCTGCATGTGGAGGAGAAGTGGAGAATCAAACCCAGTTTTCAGATTAGAGCCACCACTGTTAACCACTACACCACACTGACTCTCATTTGTCCCGCTGAAACCCCTCCTCTCCCAAAACCTCGCCCTCCTCAGCCCAACCCCCAAAACCTCCAGCTGGCAACCCTATGGGCACGTAGGAGTCAGTGGCAGTGGGCCCCAACAGAAGCTATGGGACCTAGCAGCTGCCCCACCCTGAACACTGTATGTGCTGCACTGACCACACAGGTGCCTACTCTAGCAGATATCTGGAAGCGCCCCACCTCTAATGGAAATGCTGAAATGGCAACCTCTCCTTGCTGTCAACAGTGAAACACACCCACAGTGCTCTCTGGATTAGTGATTAGGTTGAACAACAGAAAAGCCTGCCTCCCAGATCCACAAATTGGGCAGTGGTGCTCCCCAATGCACTCACCGCTCTTCCATTCTGGGTGGCAGAGTTTCAAGTCGCGGCAAGTCCGGGCTGGGTTCTTCTTAGAGCCCTCGGGACTTCGGATGCTTTCGATCTGGTTGTTGAGTGATTTCAAGGTAGCGTCAACCTCAACATCGTGCTGCCGCAGGTTGCCAGAAGCCTGATCAGATCGCATGTAGCGCAGAGGGTCGGGGCCTTTCTCAGTCTGGCCCAGGCCAGCAAAGGCTGACATGTCAATACCGGGCCCAGGTGGACCAGGAGGGCCTGGAGGTCCAGGGTTTCCAGGAGGACCCTGTGGGGTTAGAAGCAAACAGCCCTTGAAATCCTTGCAAGTCAAGAGGAATTCACTGCTATCCTATGTTTGCCCATGTCTCACTTACTCTCTCTGCATCCACCTGTCTTAGCCACTGACATCCAAAAGGGTGGGCAATGCTTAAAATGACATTTCTCTCTTTTTTGTATTTTTGTATTAAGTGTGTGTGTCTGCACCTGGAAGTCATGGTGACCTCTGGTGACTGACCCCTACTGGGGGCCTGGAGGATATTCAGAGAGGTGGCTGAATAAAACCTGCTCCTGTTCTCCCGACTGCTGATATTCCAAGGAGGTCTCCCATCCAAGTAATTGCCAGAGTTGGCCCTGCTTAGCGTCCAAGATCTGTGAGACTGGGCTTGCCTGGGCTATCCAGGTCAGGGCTACAGTGACATTTCTGAACGGTGCTGCTTTTGGTTCTAGAGGTTGAATCACATGACCTTTCCAATTCTAATTTCACACGGTTGTGAAAATATTGAACTCAAAATGCCAAAGCTGATATTGGATTATCCTAACAGGACCCTGTGCAGTTGCCGTTGACAAAAAAAGCACACAGCATGTAGGGATTTAAGGCCATCAAGGGAAGAATGATTTGGGCCGCTCTGTTACTTCTACCTAGTTTAGCTCCATAGAGAGATTCAAAGGTGAACAAAGTGGGGCAAGCAGATATCGAGGTTTGGGATGAGGAGCCTTTTAACTTATGGCTTCCTCCAGTTACTTACAGCAGGACCAGTTTCTCCACTGCGACCACGAGGACCAGGAGGGCCAATGGGGCCAGGCATTCCATTAGAACCATCTTTGCCAGAGGGGCCAACAGGACCTGGGGGACCCTAGGAGACAGCCAAAACATTTGAGTGAGAGCCAGGTTGTATATCAGTGCCAGCATCTATAAGATGGACTCCTAAAAAGAATTGTACAGGAAATTAACAAGCCACGAGTGACAGATAGGTTAGGTTCCACCTCTCCCTACTAGTGACAATCAATGGGAGCTCACAGAATTTTAGTGAGAGAGGTGCAATTGAAGAGAGCTGAAGACAGCAGTTATGGAGTTGACAGGAAGTTGGCCAAGTGAAGTTATGGAGAAGAGCTGCTTAAAGCTGACTGAAAAGGGTCCATTTGTAACAAAGAATCTGAAATACTGGGATAGAGAAACAGTTCAAAAGTTCAATTGAAAAGAAACTTTGTAACCTCTACCTGACTTTCTTCAGAGTCATATTCAAACAAAAAACAAAAGTTAACTCCTTGTTTTTTAACCCTGTAGGATCATTGTCTCACAGAAAGAAACACACATACAAGCAAAGGTCTCTGTCTACATTTATTGTAGGATATGAATGAATGCTGGCACCTTATGAATGAGATGGTGTTTGAGTCCCCGACCTCAACAGCTCTGTGCAGTGTCTGTGTGAGGGGCTTGGGCTACCCTGTCAGGAGATGTCTCCGTGAGACAACGAACTTGGGATATTTTTAAAAAGGTAAGATGGGTAATGATGTGGAACTGCCTGACCTACCTGTAACCATGAACCTGTGGGAGAGAGGTTGCAGAGGATTGTAAGCTCTCTGTGGCCGTTTTCCCACTTAGCGTTTGCTCCCCTTATTCCCCGGCGCAATTATCTCCGGATCATTTTTCTCATTTTCCCACTAGTGACTCTTTGCGGAGTCGCCTTCCCTGAAGCCCCGGCTCAAATCGTTTTCCCACTGGCATCGACTTGAGTTCGATGCCCTGTCAATCATTTTTTTTTTTAAGCGCAAGTCTGGTTGCGTAATGACGTACTAACGTAACATCGAGCTGCTCCCTCCCCTTCATTTCGTGGACAAACCGCATCACGTGTGCTGCTGCTGCTCATGGATTGGCTGCAGCTGTAGAATCCTCCACAGTCCTTTATGTATTAACAGAAGCATTCCTAGCACTATATTCCCCCCCCCCCAATTCTGAAGTTGCGAAATATCGCAATAACGAAGAGAGAGAAATCGAGGGGTTTGTGTGTGTGTGTGTGTGTGTGTGTGTGTGTGTGTGTGGCAGCTTCTTCCCTTCGCTCCCTCCCGGGTGGCGAAGCTGGGATTTCCTCCGCTCTCTTTCCCCTCTCCGGCTGGCGCTTGCAACGGGGGACCTGACTGATTCCTGCTGCCAGAGCTCCCCCCCCCCGCCCCATTCTCTCCTTCCCCTTCTGTGGCGGGTGTGAAGAGCGAGCTCCGTCTATTTTCTAACCGAGCGGAATGTAGCCAGGGAGAAGAATGCAGGACTCCAACTTCCCATTTTATACATGGCGATTTTGTGCAGGTCCAGAAATCCTGGTGGCACAGCTGAGGGAGGCATTCCGTTTTTAACACACACACATGAACGCTTTGGCCCGCACCGGCACTAGATTCCCCCCCCCAACAATGGAGAAGCGCCGCCGCCGCCAAATGTCTCTGGGCGGCTGGGCTCCCTTTGCCAAGGCGGCGGCGGCGGCAGCGGGAAGCCGGCGGGGTCAAGCGGGGCGCAAATGGAAGTGAAGTGGGGGGGGGGTTGAGCTGGGGAGAGTCGAAGCTGCCGGGGCCCCTCCTCCGGCCCGCTGAAACCGCCTCCTTCCCGCTCGCCCTCCCCAAACTAGACCCGAAACGAACTGGCTGGAAAAGGCCTGCTGGGGGGGCTGCCGCGGTCCCCCCACCGGGGCCCCTAAAGGGAGAAGAGGCCGGGGATAACGCAACAGCGAAATAACGCAACTATTCCAGGAGGGGGTTTTTTTTCCCTTTGTTAATTTCGAAATATCGCTATTACGCAAAACTGTGAAGTTTAAAAAAAAAAAATGGCCGCGCCGGCACTTCGGGGAAGCGCCGCGAAAGGCTGATGATTGGCCAAGGGGGTGGATGGGGTGGGAGGACGGAAAGGGAGAGGGTGCCGCCCACAAAGCAGTCGATCCGGCGTGGATGGATTTCCCACAGCAAACTCCGCTGAGTGGATCCGGAGTGGATCCGGAGGTTTTCGGAAACTCCGGCAACATGCTGAAAAACATACTCCGGCGTAAAATCCCTGTAGCGCCGGAGCAAACCGCAGCGCCGGAGCAACATGTGCGAAATCCAAGAGAAGATTCGGAGGTAAATGGGGCGCTACGACGGAGCAAACGCTAGTGCGAAAACGGCCTGTGTGTGACAGTGACAAAGGTCATCACACTGTGATGTTACAAAGCTACGGAAATCCAACTGAGGGCTTCCCAAGCTACCTCCTTCAACACGGAGGCTCATAGTTTCTATATGCTGCATCTCAATAGATAGACAGACAGATAGGTAGACAGACAGACATGTAGCATTGATCAACTGTCATCACACGTTATGTCAGTTTTTCAGATCTGACAGGGTCATACAAAACACCCCCATGAGGAAATACACATGGAATTCCCCCCCCCCCCTTTAATGAACACTACCTCATTTCAAGTCACCAAAACATTGAAAGAGAGAATAATCAAGAGCCACTCTTCTTCTTTCTCTAGAAGTCTCTTCTCTCTAAATACGTTAAATTGTCCCCTAACCATTCCATACCTTTGGGGCACTTGAAGATATTAGACTTAAGGGTCTAGAACTCTGGGCTTAACAATCCCAAAATTCTAACAAATGAAAAAGTTCAAGTTCATTTGATAAGTTACACACCACATTCAAGTACCATGTGGTAACATCTCCCTGCTCCTTAACTAATGAAGGGGATTTTTCTTATATTTTGGAGGTAAGTGGGCAGACTTACCCTGGGACCAGAAGGACCAGCAGGACCGGCAGCACCTTGATCTCCAGAAGGACCCTAAGGAAGAAGAGGGGAAAATACAACACAATAATTTCTCATCCTTACATGGGTTCTCCGGCTAAGGTCTCCCAATTACCCTTACCAGCACACTACAAGAACTGTTTGAGAACCATTTTACTACAAAGGTTTTCAAATTCCCTCCTCCCCTTTTCAGGTAACCTTTTCCACATTCACATTATGCTGAGAAATCCCCAGGGCTTTTTTAATAGCAGGAACTATAGCCAATCCTCCAAGAGCTTACAGTGCTCCTAGTACAGGGCCTACTGTAAGCTCTTGGAGGATTGGCTACATCAGAGGTGTGTGGCCTAATATGCAACGGAGTTCCTGCTACAAAAAAAGACCTGAGAATCCCTGTATGTTGTGGAGCATAGATAGGCATGTTTTACAATGCAAATTAATTTAATCAGATCTCAGTGTTGCCCTGTGTGAACTGACAGTGCACCTTAGAATACATCTATGGGTATTTGAGAGGAAAATCAACAGAGGTGTGTCAACTGTATTTCAGGGAAGTGTGTCTTCCATTGTTGATCTTCTTGCTATGGAGCCCCCAACAGGTTTCCAAGAAAGCTGCAGCTTCCCTGGAACCCAGGTGGAAAACCATTGCCCTGGGACATGTTCCTTCTTGAATTTTTCCTATATATATGTAATGTGCCATCACATTTCAGCAAACTTATGGCAACCCTGTAGGGTTTTCAAGGTCGGAAACTGAGATGATTTGCCATTGCCTTCCTTTGCATAGTGACCCCAAACTTTGTCAGTGATCTACCATCCAAGTACCCACCAGAACTGACCCTCCATAGCTACTGAGATCTAAAGAACCACCCTGGGCCATCCAAGGCAGGGTTTGAATTTTACTACAGAGAAATTAATACTCTTGTGGCATCAGTTTGTTTTTAACCCTAACCCTGTAAAATGCAGGTACAAGACTCGGGGCCCTCCTCTACCCGTGTCAAGCCTAGAAGGGAGCCACTTGAGCTGGACCCTACCCTATTTTGTGCTGACACCCAAACTTACAGGAGGTCCAGGGAGACCCTGCAGGCCGGTGAATCCTCGGTGACCCTTCAAGCCTCGTTCTCCTGACTCACCAGCTTCACCCTTGTCCCCACGAGGACCTTGTGGACCCTGGAAGGAGAGAAAGGAAGACACATTTCAGCCCAATCACCAAGAGGATGGCAAAACTTGTGCAAACCCTTGATGAAAAGATGTAACCAAGAATGGGATACTGATGCTATATGTTTGCGGCCTGCACATCTGAGTGTTAAGACTAAGATCCTTGCAAGAGTCCAGTATATCACCTTAAAGACGAAACAAAATTTGTGACAGGATATGAGCTCTTGTGAGTTCCTGCTCACTTCTTCAGATATCTGAAGTGAGGAGTGATTCACGAAAGCTCATTTCCTACCCCCAAATCTGTTAAGTCTTTCAGGTGCTATAGGGCTCTTGCTTTTTTCTGTTACTACAGACTAACATGACTACCCATCTTAGGCTAAGATACAACAGAGCATTAATCTGGTCAAACCACCTTTACACTGGCTCTGCATTCACCTCAGCTTAGCCAGTACCTCTTGATACTATTGGCTGATGTGCTGTGATGTCAGAATGGGCCTCTGTTACACCTGCAGATGACTCAGCATCCTGGTCCTGCATTTGCAAGGCCCTCTATGACATCAGATGGCACATGTCGTTAGTAGGTGGATGGTTGCTTTAGACCAACACGACTGCCCACCTGGATCAACCCTCATGCATGTTAACTCATATAATGCAATGAATGGCATGGATGCCATCAATTGGATTGCGAAATTGCTCATTTGCGTTGTAACGCAATCAAGTTAAGTTTAAGGGAAAAAATGGCGGAGAGAGAACATGTCGGAGGTAAACGCAGTGCTAGGTTCTACGGCTGATGATTTTGCTTGCGATGTCAAAGGGGGAGGGAGTGGGAGGACTAACAGGCAATGGTGGGTAACGCCCCCAAAAGCTGTCGCCGCGGAACGGGATTGATTTTCCCACTGAAAGGTTCAATCTGCAGGTTTTCGGAAAGTCCACAAAAATGAGCATCGAGATACTGCGGAGTGAAAACTGTAAAGCCACAGATCAAAACGAGGATGCGGGGCAACGTGTGCGAAATCCAACAAATGACCTGGAGGAAAAAGGGATGTCACCGCGGTTTAAACGCTAGTGCGAAATCGGTTCTTATCTCTGTTAGCATCAGCCCAGTGCTGGATTAAACCCTGTGGAGGCCCCTAGGAAGCTGAAATCTTAGGAACCCCCTTGCAAATTATCTCAGAGTCTGAGCACCCGCCCCGCTCTCTGCAGCCTTCAGGCACCTTCTTAAAAGCCCTATTTACTAAGCTGCAGGAGAGAGGCAGAGAGAGGCAAACCTGATGACAACGCCAGCAGCAGCTGCACCAAGCAAGTTAGGCAAAGAGCGGCTCAGTTGCTGGCTGCACGTGCAGGCTGGGAGGGTTGCAAGCAGGGGGGAAACAGGGGGAGCCGGTCCAGGGCCTCTAAAGGTGTGGGGGCCCATAGACCGGTGTCTATTTGGTCTAATTGTTAATCTGGCTCTGCCTCAACTCCCTTCTCCATCTACAATAGCGGGATGATGATCACACTGGCTAACCATACAGCACTGTTGCAAGGATGACAAGATGTGTGTGATACTCCTATACATCTCGGCAGGTAATTCTACATTACTGATAGGATGATAACTACTAGATTAAATTCTAGGGAACTGTTGCACCTGATGATTCTCTGGCTGGAGAAGGAAGACGAATGGCAGGTATTCCTGTCTGTGAAGTGTGTGGACACTATAGACAAGAGGCAACTGACTCTGAAGTACGTTTACCTGTTGGCTTCTATTCCTATGAATGCAAATGGATTTATTACTTGGTACTTTTTTATCCTACGCTTCTTCCAAGGAGCTCAAGGCAGCATGCATCACTTTCCTCTCCTCTATTTTACTCCCACAACAACCCTGTGAGGTAGGTTAAGAGAGACACAGAGTGAATGACAGGCCCAAGGTCACCCAGAAACCTTCATTGCAGAACTCAAATTTGAACCTGGGTCTTCCAGAGAGGGGAAGAGAAACTAAACCAACCAAGCAAAAACCTATTCTAAACTTCCTTTGGCGGTTCTTCCAGCTGACACCCTACCCATTACACTGTGCTGGCTGTCTCAGATACATGCTTTAAGATCTGGACCTAGCTTCAGGGTAGTTCTTGGAACATGACAAGCACTCTGCATAACATACTGTTGTCGTAATACAACCACATTTGAAAAACATACACTTTTCACTGACTGATGATTATGACAATATTTAGAGGTTCAGAGAGGTACCCCAGGGCCTGGAGTAAAATGTATTCTTGGGGCACCCAAAAGCAGACAGCAGAAAGCATAGGCCCAAACTAGATGTTATAGTGGCCACATGTTCACCTGTGGCTACCAACATTATTTCAAAGGAGAATTTAGCTATTTAAAAAGTGCTGCAATAGCCTGATCAGGCTGCTGCACAATGGTATCAGGCGATCTCGTGTTGCCATCCCCCTGTACCTTTTAAAGTGTCAAAACAGCGCACGAGACGCCATAACGGATGCATTGTATAATTTAGTATGCAGTATTTAGTGATGATAAATTCCTTCATAACCATAAATGCCAATTCACTAGACAAGCAGAGAGGTTCTGATTTGACTCTGAGTGACAGATCTGAAAGGCAAAGGTGATCACAGACAGACACATCCTTGTCTTGTCCACAAACCTTAAGACAATATGGACCAATACATTGGGGGTCCCCACCCAGCCTTCTGGCAAACTGCCACCCATCAGTACCTTAGCAGTGCTATCAGCTCCTGTTTTGAGCAGAGGTTCATCAGTGTCTATTAGCCACAAGGTATAGATGGAACTCTTTATCTGGGGCAAGAGTTGCTCTGTATTCCTGGTGCTTGGGGGGGCAACACTGGGAGGACTTCTAGTCTTCTGACTCCACAGAAGGACCTCCTGATGGCACCTGGGGTTTTTTGGCCATTGTGTGACAGATTGTTGGACTGTATGGGCCACTGGCCTGATCCAAAATGGCTTCTCAGCTTAGAAGAAAGTATGTTGAGTAAAAGAGAGGTACTCACAGGCATGCCACGTGCCCCTGCAGGACCGGGAGGACCCAATGGGCCTTGAGCACCCTAGAGAGAGCAAGACAAAGACAGGTTAGAAGCTCACTTGGCACCATTTCCATTTATACTGTGATGGACAGGATTTGGATGCAGCATTTTCATTACTGGTAAACCACAGGGCTTTCTTCAAGGGTGGAACCAAACTAGACTATTTTTCTCTGCAAGCAGGAAGAAAAGCAGTTTGAAGTGGGCAAAAATGGTGCTGGAGGGGAAAAGGTCAAGGAGGGTCCATCCCCCCATTTTCTGTTGACATTTGCAGCCTCCATGGCTGTTCTTTTGAAAAACAAGCAAACACAAAAAGGAAAATGTCAGAGGAAACCTACAGACTATAACATTCAATTTGGGTTCAGACTGCGAAATCCTAGAGGATCTAAATGTTCTGGAAGTATAAGAGTTTCAGCTAGGCCAGAAAAACGAGCTACATGTATGAACTCAGGAAAGCTTCTATGATCAAGGTCCACCTAATGCAACCTTTGGTTCTAACACAGCCAGAGAGATGCCTCTGGAAGTTCACAAGTCAAGAATGAAGGTGATGCTAGTGCTTTATTATTTGTCCTCAGGGATACAATGCCTCTGCACATGGAGGTTCCATTTAACTATCATGGCTAACAGGTGTTGATAGACCAATCTATTGTGATGTTGTCCAATTCTTTTGAAGCTGTATAATTTATTTAAGTGAATTTTTGGGTATTGCTTTGCTTTGAACATATGAAGCTGCCTTATACTGAATCAGACCCTTGGTCCATCAAAGTCAGTATTGTCTTCTCATACTGGCAGCGGCTCTCTAGGGTCTCAAGCTGAGGATTTTCATGCCTACTTGCCTGGACCCTTTTTGGAGATGCCAGGGATTGAACCTGGGACCTTCTGCTTACCAAGCAGATGCTGTACCACTGAGCCACTGTCCCTCCCATGTGGAAACCTGAACCCATCATAGTGATTAGGTAGCTCTGGTTTCCAATAATATGAGAGAGGCAGAGAAAATGGAAAATACCATTTCGGATCCAGCATAGTTCTTCCATGGGCAAGATTTCTGTCCATGGAATGCCACTTTTCCTTCCCCCAAAATGTCCCCCATGTAACTCGTGGGGGGCTTTTAGGCTATAGCAGGAGGGAAAGAGAGGTAAGGAAGTCATGCTCCATTAGTAGAAATCCTTCTATCTACAGAAATACGGCCCTGGATCCCAGCCAACATTAGTTTATTTAGGGCAGCCATTCTGAAGTTCTTTCAGTTGGGTGCCAACCTCATGATAGTCTGTCACAGTGGGTGCTTTCCCTCATTGTGAATTCCCTACATTTCCCAGAATCCGATGAGGCAGCAAAAAAGGACAGAAAATATCCATACATTTTGGCATGTCTATCCACTTCTGTGATCACTGGAGGACTAAAATTACTCGTACTGCTGCTTGCACAAAGAATTTAACTATGCAAACTGGGATAAAATTGGAGTGCCTGCATTTTTTACTAGAGAGGCAGAAAGAAAAGCAGCAAAGGCCATGGTGCTTTTGGGTGGAGGGAATAACAAGAGGTCTGCCTAGATGGCACTGTGATGTAAACAAAGTGCCTAGGAAACACTAGGAAGAATGTGGGGAGAGAGATCTCTGTCACAAACACAACAGTAGCAATCATTCCGGTAGAGGACACTGCAATGGTGGAATCAGCTGCCGGAGGAGGTGAGGGCCCTGCGGGACCTTGTTCAGTTCCGCAGGGCCTGTAAGACGACCCTCTTCCGGCTAGCTTACACCTAGCTGAGATGAGAAACTAAGTGTAGCTTTACCAGACTCCTGTTATACACTTTTTTGGAATGTTTAATGGTTTTAAGGTTTTAACAGTTTTAAATGTTTTAATTGTTTATATATTCAAATACTTGTTTAACTTTATGTTTGACTAATTGTTGGAGCCACCCTGAGCCACTTGTGGGAAGGGCGGGATACAAATCATAAATAAATAAATAAAAATACTTGGGGGGAGAATTGCAAACCTGAATATACCTCTGGCTCTACCACTGATCCTACTGTAATGGAAGGGGAGAGGAAAAATATCTGTCCATAGGCAGGTGTGGAATTCTAGCAGGAGCTCCTTTGCATATTAGGCCACACACCCCTGATGTAGCCAATCCTCCAAGAGTTTACAAGGCTGTTTTTTGTAAGTTCTTGGAGGATTGGCTACATCAGGGGTGTGTGTGGCCTAAAATGCAAAGGAGCTCCTGCTAGAATTTCGCCCCTGGTCATAGGTATACTTGGAAGAAGCACTTGTGACAAAATCTGTTAAAAGATCAGGAGTGGGACAACTGAAAGCATCAGAGTTCATCTGAAATACTCACAGTGTTTCTTAATCCTACTGTAGAATTCTCCTGGAGGGAAGAATAATCTCACTCCCTACTGAACGACTCCTGGATACTTACTGATTCGCCTCTGTCTCCTTGCTTGCCAGTTGGACCAACAGGACCTGGAGAGCCAGGTGGGCCAGGAGCACCGGGAGAACCGAGAGGACCCGTCTCACCACGATCACCCTTTCAGGGGACAAAGATGGAGTATTAAATCCTAAATTGTCATCTTTTTTTCATATCCTGTTGGGATTGGGGTAGAGGGCAACATTAATTGATGCATCAGACACTGGTGAAGTGCCTTGAGGAGGGTTTCAGAAAGACATTTGTAGAGAAGAGACATGGAGCATCTTTGATTGTCCACCACTAGAGATCAAGAACAGAATGTGGCCATGGGTCATAGAAACAGCCAGTTTTATGACATGCACACACTCCCCCCTCCCTGTCACATTCCATAATTCAGATGGATTTTGCAGATAATGGAAAGTTGCCTAGACCTGTCCTGTGTCTCTGTTAGAGAAATATGGATTAAAAAATGTCTTAAATCCAATTGCCATAGTTTACCTGGCAGAAGGGTGTCATGTTTGGTCTATTTTCAGGGTAAGGAGCTGAGGGGCAGAAGGGGTGTATGAGAACACAGGGATATCAAGAATACGGACTGCTGCCCTGGGCACAGAGAATAACAGTGCTGAAAGCAGGCCTGGGCCCACCTAGATTATGCACTGAGACTGCAGCCGCCTCCTTATTGGAACCACCTAAAGTAAAACATGCCACTGAGTTGCAACCGGCTCATAGCAACCTCATGAAATTCCACCTGGTTTGCCATTGCCTTCCTCTGCATAGCAGCCTCAGTCTTCTTTGGTCATCTCCCATCCAAGTACTGATGCTGCTTAGATTCTGGGCTAGATGAGACTGGATTACTCTGGGCTGTTAGGGTCGTTACTTGGAACCACATATTTGTAGAGTCATTGAAAAAGCCAAAAATTGGACATGGCAGGGTTGAGGGAGCCCTTAAACTAATCCTTGGGAAAGACAGCAGCTGCAAACTCCCTGTTGTGATGCCTATTATGTCCATTACCATATCCCATGACAGTGACCACCATCTGAGGCACTACATTTGTCTACCCACTGTGCCTCCAAAGTCAATACGGGCAAGTTATTCTGGTTAGATGTTACAACAATCTTTACATTCCTAGAATGTTTCTGTCTCACATAGCAAGAAGAGTTTTAAGGAGTAGTGGCTGTATCCAGTACCAGACCACTACAGAAGGTACATTAAATGTTAAAAAAGTCCAAATAATCTTTAAAAGGTTTAAAGTATTTCAAGGTAACAGCCAAATTAATCAAAGTAACAAATTAATGCCAAAGGGTTTTTTTTTAGCAGGGACGCACCAGCTGGCTTGATGTCAGGGGCGTGGCCTAATCTGCAAATGAGTCCCTGCTGGGCTTTTTCTACAATAAAAACTGTCTTCCAGTAAGGCTTTTAACCTATGGATCATTCCCAAGGCGGAAAAATAACCACCAATCACAGTAGAAGTTCTATTTGTCTCCCAGCCAATAGGGCTGCATATTTTTATTCCCCACTTTTCTCCTCAGTCTCAATTTATCAAACTGTATTTTATTTTATTTCTCTTATCTCACCTGAGTGTAATCCACTGCTTATCCAACAGTGTACACGTCACCAGACTCCTTCTTTATACTTTGCATAACTTTAATCGTATTTTGTTTTTACCACCTATTAGCACAACTGATTACTGACCACCCAGCCCTTTTTACTAGATGTTTCTTTAGGACAGACACTTACCTTCACTCCAGGAGAACCATCTCTGCCTGGGGGACCATCTGAACCAGGGTTACCCTGAGAATGTGAAATGAAATACATTTATTTCTTCTGAGCCAGGAAATGCCTGGATGGAGCTTTCTAAACAGTGACACCCCCCAAAATACACTGCCATAGATTTCAGTACAACAGCGGTCCCCAACCTTTTTGATGCCAGGGACCAGTTTTGTGGAAGACAATTCTTCTACAAACTGGGGTGGGGGGGATGGTTTCAAGATGATACCATTGTGCACTTTATTTCTATTATTAGATTGTAATATATAATGAAATAATTATACAACTCATGGCCTGGTTGCTAAAAGGCCACAGACTGGTACCAGTCCATGACCCAGGGGACCCCTGCTCTACAATATGCATTATGGGACAGAGAATGCAACTCTGAGGGCCAGATTTGTGCTACAGCTGCCAGTGGCTAACCTATAAACCAAATTTGATTTATGGCTATGATTTTAACCTCATTTACATGGAAGCGATTTCCTCTACAAGCTGAGAGACTGCAGACCCAAGTAACCATGTTTGGGTTCAGGGTGTAAGAACATTCAATTAGAATGTCTGCTTGCGGAGAGGGTGGGATATAAATAGAAGGTAAATAAATAAATAAATAAAATACTCTAACGCACATCTCTAAAAAAGTAAGTATAGTATGGAAGAATTGTAAAAGAAACTAGCCCAGTGACGGGCCAGCATAACGGAACAGAATAGAGCGCTTTCCCCCCATGTAATTACAATCATTGCTCATTTTTAGTCTTTTTTATTTAAGAAAATCATGACATTTTGGAGCATCAAAAATAGCTATTTTTTCTCCTCTTTCTTTGTTGCAGATTACAGGCCTATATGAGCAAGCAGCAGCAGAATGGGAAAAACATACCCCCAAAGAAATATGAGTTCCCCCTTGGTTTTCCAGGTCTTCCACATGACAAGTCAGTGTTGTTGCTCACTCACCTCCCGTCCAGGTTCGCCGGAGGGACCAGTCAGACCAGGTGGACCAACTGGGCCAGGTGGGCCTCTGTCTCCAGGACCTCCAGAAGCACCCTGTTTGCCAGGCTCACCCTGAAAAGAAAGGGAAACAAAGACAAATAAGTCCAAGGGCAAACAGATCTTTCCAGTTGTCTTAAGTCCAGTGACAAAGTATTGGCTTGAAGAAGCCTCTCTCAAATCCTGCTGTTCTCCAAACACCTGAGGGGTAGAAACCATTATTTGATATAAAAAATGATGTTAATTAATGAATCCCATAAATAGGATACTATGATATATGCCTACACAACCAGCATTAAAAACCTGCCAATATGGAATTAAATAAAGGGAGGTTTTTTTATAGTGCTGAGTTGGTTTGATGGTACAGTGAGCCTAGTACTGTCAATTCTGACTGGCAGAACTTTTCAGAGTCCCAAGCAAATGTACTTTCCTAGCAGTGAAGCCTGAATTTCTTCACCTGATGCTGTCAGGGACCGAATTTTGGCTCTCTCATCTTTGCAAAGTATGTGATCTATCCCTGAGTGATTGTGCACCAAATAAGTATCTCCACATCTAACCCTGCTGAGAAAAAATGTGTCCATTAAAGGTGACCCTTTCTTTCTCTCTTGCAGGAATCAAATTCGTTATATATTACTGGGGTCAGTCTATGCTCAGTCCCCAAAATACACTTAGCTAAACCTTTCTAGATTGCACATTTTTCGTTAGGCGTTAACACTGATACAAAGTTGCTTTTTAAAAACATAATTCTGCATGAGTGTGCATGAGTCCTTCTATGCAAGGACTTCACCACTTCAGGTTTTCACATTGGCTGTTACTCTCGGCTAACCTTTCACTATTTTGTATATGGAAGAGGAACCATGCTCATCACAACGTTTTGCTTTTCAGGCTCTACTACCTCAGCTTATGACAAACTTTCTGTCGGGAGGTGGCGGGCTCTCCTTCCTTGGAGGTTTTTAAACAGAGGCTGGATGGCCATCTGACAGCAATGTGGATCCCGCAAATGTAGGGGAAAGTATTTGTGAATTTCCTGCATTGTGCGGGGAGTTGGATTAGATGACCCTGGAGGTCCCTTCCAACTCTATGATTCTATAAGCGATACTGTAAAGTCATGCTAATTTTCATAAAGAAAATCAGATGCCTCTCCATTCTGAATGTCAGTGTTTCAAAATATGTATCTTTTTAAAAATGACAAATTCCCAAGAGCCAGAATGTATGAATGACTTAAATGCAGGACTCGTTGTACTGAACGCTCAATTCACCTGAAAGAAGGTCAGGTTACAGGGACTGCAAATACTTGAGAATCTTTCTTTCTCCTCATGCTTTAAGCACAGGAATAAAGAACTCAACTGCCTCCTGCAGGGGCAAGCAAAGCCCTCAGAGGTTAAAAAATCAGCAAATACTTGGGCGAAAACTGAAATGTTGGTGCCCTTGAACAGGCTGTGCATGTCACATCTCAACGTTTCTCTGACTTGAATGCCCCAAATCACTTACAGAAGGACCAGGCAGACCAGGGAATCCTCTCTCGCCACGCTGACCAGGGAGACCAACAATACCTCTCTGCCCCGCCAAACCTTGAGGACCAGGGGGGCCATCAGCACCCTGTGGGAAGGGGGGAAAAGCACAGGTAGCAGGCAATTTCCACAAACAGCAGCAGCAGCAGCATTGGGTCAGACAGGGGAAAGACAAGGCAAATACATACAGGGGGGCCATCTTCTCCAGATTCTCCCTTCTCGCCTGGGGGGCCAGCAGGGCCTTGCAGACCATGATCACCGGCACGCCCAGTTGGGCCTGCATCGCCACGAGCACCCTTGGGACCATCTTTACCAGCAGAGCCTGGTGGGCCTGGGGGACCAGGATTGCCCTAGGAAGAAAACACAAAGGATTATATGGAGGAAAAGTACATAGCAGAGGTGGCCAAACCTGCTTAAAGGAAGAGCCACATAGAAGAAATATTATACATTCAAGAGTCACAAGACTTGAACATCAGATGTTTGAGAGCCACAAGGGAGGGAGGGAGGGAGCAAGTAAGGAAGATGGGGAAAGGAGGAAGGAGGGAGAGGTGGAAAGAAAACAACTTTAATTTTAAATGCATTCTCCAAGTCGCCGGCTGGCTTGCCTTGGAGAAGTGATTTAAGGAGACGCCTTCTCCAAACCAGCTGATGGGGTGGTGGAGGCTTCAAGAGCCACGCAATATGTTTGAAAGAGCCACATGTGGCTCCCAAGTCAGTTTGGCCACTCCTGGTATATAGCTTGATCCAGCCTGATATGAAGAACTACACAACATTTTTTTTTAGTAGTGGTGGGGATGAAAGTCCAAGAAAGAGTCCAAAGGAATGATCTGCATAAACACTAATTCTCTTGTGATGGGGCATGACTCTGTTGGGGGCAGAAAAGAAATGTTAGCTGCCAGACTGTGGGGACAGGATAGACTTTTTTGGCTGCAACATGAGCTGTCATTTTTTAAAAGAAAAGGGGGTTCAATCCTCTGCCTTCTAGATTTCTTTGATGGCTTCCAAATATCGGCAGCCCCACAGACAGCGAGGATTTTGTTCTGTTTTTTTCTTACAGGAAACTCATATAAGAGGTATCGGTGCTGTCGAGGCTGGACAACTTGCAGCCCAGCACATGGGAGGCCCAAAAGACATCTGCAGCTTTTCATTTGAAATGTATGTTACTATCTAAACAGAGGGAGCCACAAGACCAGTATGTCTTCAGTCAGATATGACCTAACTGCATGACTGATGAGAGAAATCAAGGGGTCCGTACAGTCTAACCCACTAATCATGAATCTAACCACACTACTTCATATGGGCCCGGGGTACCTGAAGGAACCCTTTCTACCATATCCCCCCCCCCCTTTGTGGAATCTGAGACCATCAGGGTAGGACCTCCTTAGACTTACTGTGCCTCTGGAGCTTAGGGAGGGGGCTATAAAGGCCTTCAGGAGGGGAAGGCAGCATGGTATAGCCCAGGGGTGGCCAACGGTAGCTCTCCAGGCGTTTTTTTCCCTACAACTCCCATCAGCCTCAGCCATTGGCCATGCTGGCTGGGGCTGATGGGAGTTGTGTGCAAAAAACATCTGGAGCTACTGTTGGTCACCCCTGGTATAGCCTGATTTTGTCAGATCTCAGTAGCTAAGCATGGTTGGTACTTGGCACTTCAGGGCCTCTGCTTCTCAGTTGCCTTTAAATCTCTTTGCAGGGGTCATGTAAGTTGGTTGCAAACTGAAGGGATTTAGTGTTGGCTCATGCCATCTTTAAACTTTGCATTAAATATCACTGATTTCTGATTTTTATCTCAGATGTACAAGTGCCTTGCTATTGGAAAGTGGCTAAATCTGTTTCAATGTGACTATTGCTTTTACACATTTTTTTACACTGGAAATCCACCTAAAAGTCTTCCAAATAAATTCTTGAAAATAGATCTTAGGACTGTTAATTCCTGCAGATAATTGAACAATACCTGCATTTCCTTTGAGATGAGTATGAAGCTATTACCAAGGCATAAGCATGCACTATTTTTCCAATGTCTCACCTTCAGTTTGACAAATTCTACCACCTCTTTTCAGGGCAACTATTGAATGAGTGACTCCTTATTTAATTTCTGTGCATTTCGGGTATTTTTTTTTTCAAAATTATTTTAAATTCTAATCTTATTATCGAAAAGCCTTCCTGCTTTTTGTTTCATGTGCACTCTATACATGCGTCAGGACTTTGGCTAATGGCTTGATAAAGTTAAAGCCAAAAATCTCTTCCCAGTTGCCAGTAGCCCGAACAAATAAATCTATGCTGAATAACCAAGAACTTACATTGGGGCCTGGTGGTCCAACTCGTCCTGCTGCACCAGGGAATCCAGTGGCACCCTGATAAGAGAAGAAAAAGCATTATGAACAGAGATTCTCAGAGAAGATTCCACCCAAATTTTAAGCAATAGTTAGTGGCAGAGATACTGCACAACCATCCTCTTGGTCTCCAATTTGTTTCAGGCTAACAAAGTCTTGGAAAAAATGCTTGTTGAAATTTCAGCCTGTTTGGAAAGAAGCCCCTTTGCACACTAAAGGAATTATCACATCCATGCTATTCCTCCCCTGTCTTGTCTCAGAGCCTAACAACAAAAGCAAGAAACACAGAAGGGTAGGGAAGAAAAAAGGCAAAATCACTGTGTATAAACATCCAAAACAATCTTGAAAAAAATCAACACTTACTACACTCACAATTTAACACTAATATGCTTCTATAAAAGTTCAGATAAATCACAAGCAAGCACAGAAAAGGTGCTGCACAGTATGGGTAGTCCAAGCCGAAAGTACAACTGGTAAAGTTCAAAAAAGTGATACAATCAACAATATCTTTCGTAGGAGGACATCTTCCATTCCAGCACTGCTGACTAGAATCCACTAGGGACCGAAGTCCAACAAGTATATAAGAATCCACTAAATGAGCATCTCTGGATATTTGGACCTCATTTTCGCAGAAAGCTTCATCTAAGCTTAAACTTCAAAGAACTACATCTCTTCAAATTCCAATGCTTCTAACTCTGTATTCCCTCCAGTAAGGTTCAAGCATATTAAATGCTGACTTTTTAAAAATTGGTTTGGATGTTTATACACAGTGGCTTTGCCTTTTTTTTCTTCCCTTGTTGCAAAGCCTGACAGGTGTTAGACATCAGAACAGAGGAAAAGTGCTTCCAACTGAGGGCACTTGGGTGGGGGATCCCACCACCAGTACATGGATTGCCCACCAGGCAAAGTCAACTCACCCCAGAGCCATGCAGGCCAATAATGACTCAAATTTGGGGCTGGATGTAACAGCCAGAATTCCCAAGGGTGCTTAAAAGCATCAGGCACGGCAGTTAGCCCATACCCAGACAGGATGCTGACTGCTAATAATTTACTTCATGCATTCATTGCAAACCTTGCTTGTTCCCTAGAAAAATCAATTCACAAAGGTTGAATCCACACATTACTGGATATTACGCTATCATGGCACAATTGTAGTCATTTGCAACTGGACTGGCTTGTCTACACAGAAAAATCTAGGTCCAAGTGAATGCTCTTGTGCAATGATAGTGCAATATCCCCTCAAGTGCAGATGTGGCCATTTTAAAAGCCATTTATGAGAAGCTGATTCTGTACTTAGGAAAACACTCCAGAGGCAAGAACCAGACACCAGCCAGGATTAGACTGTGATTCTGTCCCCTTCATAAAGGTTTACGGAAGAGCGACTTTAACTACAAGTGGCTCAAGGTTTCACACAGTGCCCACCTACTCAAGAGCCATTAACTGGCAATGCCTTTAGTAGATCCTATGAATTTACACATGCCAAACATGAGATGTGCCATTAAGTTACCAGCCTTCTCCCTACATATGGAAGACTCTGACCAGGCGGGGTGTCTAAAGTGTGGTCTAAAACTTTATTTCCCACGTTACACATTAATGGTCATGTCTCTGACATGGTGACACATATACACCACTGCACATCCTGTCTGCATGCACTCTCTCCTATATACCTTCCCCTTCTTCCTTAACTGAGCTGACAGAATAGAGGCATGGACAAAGCAACAACCAAGAAGGAGCTCAAAAAGCATGCAACCCTTTTATACCATGACCCTCCCCCCACATCCTTTAGAAATATTTGACTCGGGCCAAGGAGATTGGAAAGGGATCCCAATTCACAGGCACCAGCTGGCAGCTTCAAGGATGTGGCAATTGGAAAGAGGCAATTGTATTCAGAGATCAGCCGCTCCTTTGCCAAGTGGGATAATCGTTGCCGGCTGCTCTCCATGGTGCTGAACACTGACTTGTACAGCTGGTGTTTTAAGCTACTGTTGACAAATTAATCCAAGGTATTAAAAAATACCCAGTCTGTTACAACACAATTATCATTATGGCGGAGAGACACATTGGCACTCATACCAGAGTGATTTACAAGGGGAAGAAATGGTCCAGATTGGGACAGTGTCCTGTCTGTCCCATGATGCAAAGGAACACAAATTATTCTCAAAACACTTACCGGGGGTCCCTGCGCTCCACGTGCTCCTTTTGGACCAGTCACACCAGTTGGACCCTAGGGAGACACAAAATGTAAACAGGACTAGATGTGGATAAGGTTGCCACTGACTTTTCATCAGTGGTTTATGTAACACTGATTTAAGACAAGCAACTCTTCCGGCTTCATCAGCCTTCTTGGTTGACCTCCCTGACTCCCTTTTGGTGTCCAGCATCTCCCACTCTTCTTGCATGATGCTAACCACACACACACACACACACACACACACACACAAAGGTTGCCAGTTTCTGACTTCCAAGGACTTCCAAGGAGCAAGATATTCTGTGTTGAGATCCTTTGCAAACCTTCCTGGGAAATTACTCCTGCTAATTTCATTTCCCTCCTAGAGCTGCCCCAAGAAAACATTTCAGCCTGCACAATATTGCATGTCTGGAGAGGTCACACTGGGAAATGAGCCCTGTTGGAGGAGACCAAAGGTCCAGCATCCCATTTCCAACAGTGGCCAGCCAAACACTTCTAGAAAGCCACCAAGCAGGGAGTGAAGGCAACAGCCATTCGCCCTGTTGTTTGTTCCCAGCATTTGATCTTCAGGGGTATAACTGCCTTTGAACATGGGGGTTCTATTTAGCTATGATGGCTAATAGCTCTTGGTAGAAGTGATCTTTGTGAATTTGTCAAATCCCAATTGACTTGAAGACAACATTGGATTTATATCCTGCCCTCCACTCCGAATCTCTGAGTCTCAGAGCGGCTCACAATCTCCTTTATCTTCCTCCTCCACAACAGACACCCTGTGAGATGGATGGGCTGAGAGGACTCTCACAACAGCTGTCTTTTCAAGGACAACTTCTGCCAGAGCTATGGCTAATCCAAGGCCATTCCAGCAGGTGCAAGTAGAGCAGTGGGGAATCAAACCCGGTTCTCCAAGAGTCCGCACACTTAACCACTACACCAAACTGAATGGGGGGGGGGGGACTTAATTAACTCTAAATCAACAGACACCAATCTATTTCTCTGCTCTTGTAGACTTTAGAATCCAACTCAGATCCTAAGCTCAGCCCACAGTGCTCAGCCTTGGTTTCAAAGAGCCAGCATCTCCCTCCAGTATCTCAAACTATCTCCACCCAAGTTCTTGAGACTTGCTGAATGCCACCTAAGAATCAGGAGTCAGATTTACTAACTTGTGGACCAGGAGCACCAGATGGTCCCTGTGGGCCTGGGGTCCCAGCATCTCCCTTCTGTCCAGATTCTCCTTGTTCGCCTTTAGCACCAGGTTGGCCATCAGCACCCTGCACAAAGGAGGAAAAGTGACAGGTTGAGACAGGCATTCAAGGAGCACATCATAAAAGGAAAGGAGCAGAAGAGTCATGAAATACCAGACTGTACTCACAGGTGGGCCAGCAAACCCAGCAGGGCCAGGAGCACCTGGTTCACCACGGTCACCCTGAAACAGAAATCGCAGTTAGAACATAAGAAGAGCCCTGTTGGATCAGTTGTCCATCTGGTCCACCATCCTGTCTCACATGACGGCCAACAACAAGGCAGAGAAGCTGAGGCCTTCATAAGAACATCAGAAGAGCCCTGCTGGATCAGACCACTGAGGGCCCATCTAGTCCAGCATCCTGTCTCACACAGTTACCAACCAGTTCCTCTGCAGGGCCAACAACAGGGTACAGAGACCAAGGCCTTCCCCTAATGTTGACTCTTGGCTCTAGGGTTCAGAGGATTAGTGCCTCTGATTGTGGAGGTTCCCCTCAGTCACCATGGTTAGTGGCCATTGATAGACTTATCCTCCATGAATCTATCTAATCCACTTATAAGAACAAACCCCTTGTAAGAATAAGATATTGCCCTGACCTGGATAGCCCAGGCTCATCAGATTTCAGAAGCTAAACAGGGCTAATCCTGGCAAGTACTTGTAGGGGAGACCTCCAAAGAATACCAGGGCAGGGAGGCAGAGGTGGGCTATCAAGCCACTTCTCAGAATGTTCTCCATGCTCCAATAGGAGTTGCCAGAGGTTGCCATAATTTCCAGGCATAGGCACAGAGAGAGAGAGAGAAAATGCTACCCCTCCCCAATAAGTTATCTATGGAAAGAGCCAAAGACACAAAAAGAAACAGCTAATCTTCCGAGTGCATGTTAGACCTTGCATTATTAACATGCAATCCCCATATGCAGTGGGAGATCTAGAAGCCCCCTGCTAAGATCCTCCAGGACAAAATAGGCCAAGATGGATTTCTTTCCTTTTTAACATAATTCTCCTGGAAAATCCATAATTACATCACACTTACGGGGGCACCGCGGGCACCTGCAGCACCAGATGGGCCAGGAGGGCCAGATTCACCCTGGAAAGGACAGAAAGGAGAAAAGATAAAGCAGAGTGAAGTCAAACAGACAGGGATTTGATGTCACAAGAAAACGAACCATCTTCTAGGAATATTCGGGCAGGGTAAAAAGGTTTAAGATCTAAGATGCCAATGAGAAATGTTACTTCCACCAACAGTATGAGGAAAATGAGATTATACAGCAGTTTGGGGCATTGGTCTATAAAGCCATGGGCAAAACATGGTCTTCTCTATATCAAAATTATGCCTAGATGGCTTATTTATTTAAAATATTTATATCCCACCAATCTCCTTAGTCTCAAGGCAGCTAATAAGTTGAAAGGACATAAAAACAATACACAGGTTAAAAACACATGGATTACTGAATGGTCCTCCCAATCAACCAGTCTTAGATATTCTAACAGATATTTCTTGACCTCACTTGTCCTTTCTTGAGCAACTGTACGGCATATCAATAATTTTTTAAAAACTCAGTATGACAAGGTAGCTGCTGCAGCCCCAAGCCTTCTCACCTTCTCTATGGTCCTTCCACCACTCTGAGTACATATAATAAGCACAGCACAGTTATTCATCTTACCTAGAGGAGTCACCCCGGCACACCAAGCCTCTGAACTACATTTGTGCCATCACTTTGTATTACAGCACTCACAGGTTACTCTCCTCACTGCTATCTCATCTAAGCAACTCCATGTAAATTTATGAAGATGGCAGGATCAGATAATATCATGAATTTATCTATTTTATTCTTGAGCAAGTTGGACTGTGGAGCAGGCCAAGAACAGACCAAGAACTATATTTAAGTACATGCATGTGAGATGAGAGCAAAAGGACTAGATGACTCAAGCAACTGAGCCAAGCAACATGATCCATAAGGAGGCACCAGCCTCTCAAACTTTATACTGGTTTCACCTGCCAAATTTGAGTATTTTGTACTCCCTTGCTCATGCCAAGAAGTTTGGGGCTTTGTGGACACCAGTGTTCTTCGTTTCATTGTCATGTAATAAATTCCTTTTCTACCACGCTACCGTTTCTCACAATTTCTAGTAAACATGCATTTCTGCCATATCTAGACTACAAAAGCATATTGGTTTCAACATCAGCTGAACTGTCACAGCTTCTCCCAAAGACAGTTGGGAATTGTAGTTTGGTGAGGATGCACAGCATTTTAAGTTAGAGATTTTCTAGTTCCCCATTTTTTAAAAAACCCCTACAGTTCCCAAGGTTGTCTGAGAAAGGAAATGGTTTGTCAAGCAGGTTCACATATGAAGCAGATACAGCTCTGACTTCTCCTGTGACTGAAGCAGACAAGACTATTGCTGGGATAGAGGATGAAGAAGCAGAAACAGGATCTCAAAGCCTTTCCTCTCCATTTAATCTAGACAAGTATAACCAAGCTTCTCTTACCTTCTCACCATTGGGACCAGAAGGACCAGGAGGACCAATGGGACCCGTCAAACCCTGGCAAAAGGAAAATTAGGATTAGATGTGCCAGTGAAAAAACACTGCTGCTTGTTAGATCATCCGGCTTTGCTGAAAGTTTCAGAACAAAACATCATCACAGTCTTTCCCAAATGTAGGACATCTGAGACAGGCGATAGCACATTTCTTTGTTACACTCAAAAAGATACAGATTTTTCTCATTTGGTATTCAGAATAATAGGTGGATATCCTCCTCTCATCTGTGGGGTAGTATTTCTTCCTTGTATCCTACTCTTCCCTTTGGACAGTCTTTAAGAGCTTAAAGGTGGGTCTGTTTTGCCTGGTGAAATTTCTAAGATTTTTCTAGGCTCATCAGCTCTAGCAAAGGTTGCACTGGGGAATCCAAATGCAACCTGACTCTTTCTCTCGGGATGATGTCCCTGCTCAGGTATTAGGGGTTTGTGTGTAGAACTCATGCTACAGGAAGCATCCAAGAGGCACACAACAGAGGAAGCATCCAACACAGTGGCTCAATTCTTCAAGGCCCCACCCAGCAGCAACCTATTCTAAGAACATAAAAGAGTCATTTTGGATCAGAGCAATAGTCCTTCACCAAGTCCAGTATCCTGTTTCCCACAGTGGCCTCAGAAGGAAGAGCCACAGAGGTCAAGGAAGGGCCACTGAGGTCAAGCCCTTCCCTCTGTTGCTACCTCCAGAAACTGGTATGAAGAGGTTGACTACCTCTAAACACAAAGGTTTCATCTAACTTCTATAGCCAGTAGATAAGGATGAGCACCAACTGAACCATGAACTGTGATTTGTGCTAAAAATGGCTGATTCGTGGTTCGTTCCGAACTGGTTCATTTGATCCCAGTGCGCTCAAACACAAAAACAAACCGACCTTTTTTCTTGGCATATTGTTTGGTTCATGTTTGGTTTGTTTTTCTAGACAGCCTGGCATTATTACCCAGCCCCCTGCATTTCTAGTCAGTGAAACAGACTAGACAGGGGGGGCACTGCTTTGGGGGGCTGCAGCTCTGCCCCCTGAAATCCAATTCACACAAAACTTGGAGAGCAGATAGAGAAGTATCTCCCGCAAGTTTGGCATCTCTAGCCCACTCAGGGGCTATTCTATGCCTTCCTGAACTGAATAAACCAACGAACCATGAATTGTTCAGGAAACTGAGAAAAAAACCCCCACAAATCAAACTGAACCACTGAACTGGACAACCCAACAAACCACTGTTTTCATGTTCTGTGTCCATCCCAACTAGCAACTATTGATGGACCTGCTGCCAAAAACTTGTCTAACAGAATTTGCATTCTGCGCCTAGGCTCATAGTTCAGGAGTTGACAAGATTTTTTTGAGACATATGCACTTTTGAGAGTCAAAACCCTTGAAAGCTCCCTCTGATAAAGGCATCTTTGACCCTCAAAAGCTTATGCTCTGAAAATCTGGTTGGTTTCTAAAGTGCTATTGGACTCAAATCTAGCTACTTTACTTTCCAGTTCAGTAGAACACAGTATGTGTTACCAGGCCAGGAAAAACTGATTGAAACTAAATCAACTTCTACAATGTTGTCTGTTTTTCTTCCTGACAGCTGTGATTCACTGGCAGCTCTCATTGTAAGCTCTTTCTCTGTCTGATCCTCCTTACTTAGCTCTCTGCCAGATCATATATCATTCATGAATGGATGGAGGCAGGGAAGCTCCTGGGGAGTCAAGTGCTCAGCTGATAGATGTCTCTTTCTCCCCCTATTGAAAAAACCCAGGTTGCTCACAATATAACAAGCATAGCCTGGTCTCCAACTTTATTTTGCAGGAAGATGTAGTAGCGAATTTGCTTCCACAAAGGCAAAATGGAGGAGAAGGAGGAGGAGAAGCAGAAGAAGAAGACTGCAGGTTTATACCCCGCCCTTCTCTCTGAATCAAGAGACTCAGAGCAGCTGACAATCTTCTATATCTTCTCCCCCCACAACAGGCACCCTTTGAGGTGGGTGGGGCTGAGAGGGCTCTCACAGCAGCTGCCCTTTCAAGGACAACCTCTGCCAGAGCTATGGCTAACCCAAGGCCATTCCAGCAGGTGCAAGTGGAGGAGCGGGGAATCAAACCCGGTCCTCCCAGATAAGAGTCCGCACACTTAACCACTACACCAAACTGGCTCTCAGAGATTATCTCAGATTGCCTCCACTTCTTTTAAATGCAAATACAGTTTCAGCCACTAGTAGAACAAAATTTGAGTCCAATAAAATGTTAAAGACCAACAGAATTTTTCAGACTATAAGCTTTTATGAGTCAAAATTCATTTAATATCTGATGAAAGATTATTCCCTGGAAAATTCTGTTGGACTTTAAGGAGTTGCTGTTTTAATAGTGATCTATGTTTCTTAGATTCTGATAGGTGAGGCATTTTTTTGTTTTCTCAAATAAAATTGGAGGCATATTTGAACACACACACAAGCAAACTTTCACAAATACCTGATTCCGCAAAGCATGTGCAAGACCCTCCCTCACAGGAGTCCACCCCTGTGTTTCTGCATGAGATACTGTTCTTGCAGAGTGACCCACTCTCAGAGGAAGATAAAAAGGAAGATGGGGAGGAAGAGGAGAAGGAGGAGAAAGAGGAAGAAGAGGAGGAGGTGGTGGTGGTGGAGGAGGAAATTGGATTTATACTTTGCCCTTCACTTGGAGTCTCAGAGTGCTTACAATCTTCTATCCCTTCCACTCCCCATAACAGATATCCTGTGAAGTAGGTGGAGCTGAGAGAGCTCTGAGAGAACTGCTCTGAGAGAATTTGTGACTGACCCAAGCTAACACCAGCAGCTGCATGTGGAGGAGTGGGGAATCAAACCCAGCTCTTTCAGATTAGAGTTAACCACTACACCACACCGGCTCTCAAATCAGAAGCTACCCATTGACCCCTACAAGAGTCATTGCCTCCAGACAGGGGCTTATTCAGATCAATGACTTAGAGATTCCACAGGCGGTCTCCTCCCTAATCAGCTAATGCAGCTGTGCTTCTGCAGCAAGGAAGATAATTCCGCATCATCTCTGCACTGCAGTGAAAAATAGGCACATCTGGATGAATGAGTCATGCAGGGAACAGGGGCAGCTTCCTCTGAGAGGGATGTGGTTATTCTCTGTAAGCATCTCTCTATTGCTGAGATGTAGCTGAATTACTAGTTCCCTTATAGAGGACAGTGGAAGCAAGCAAGATCAAAACAGTCCCATCGTGCAGAGACACAGTGAGTGGCTTCCTTTGTGTGTCAGTCCTTTTGACCCAGGGGAACACTTAATTGTTTGTATTTCTTATAGTGCACTAGCATATTCTCTTACTGTGCCTGCAACTGATTAATGGCAGCTCCACTACACTTTGTGTAGTGTACACTTTTATTGTGTATTTACACTATCAGTGCAAGTTCATACATAATAATTATCCAGTGTCTTCCTTGAGAATTTCATCTTAAAATATCACTAACCATTTGCAAATACTCCATCTATGTAGCAGAGGTTGGAATTACTCATTCATACTGCATTCAGAGCCCAGATGTTCATCACTTTGTCTCTAAACAATCTAACATGTTATTTACTGAATCATCCAAAAAAGATCACTTTTCTGTCCAAAATTCACGCAAGTCAGACTCAGAATTCAGTCAGAATGGCCAAAAACATCTGACACTTCTTCAGCAGACTTTGAAAAACTTCCTTTCATGGTATGGGAAAGTATTCTGTAAGCTTAACACTTGGTGAATATTCTATAACTTAACACCTGATGAACATCCATTAGCTTAACATTTGGGTAAATAGTAGAAAAGAGCAAGAGTCCTGTAGCACCTTAAAGACTAACAAAATTTGTGGCAGGGTATAAGCTTTCATGACAAAAGCTCATACCCTGGCACAAATTTTGTTAGTCATTAAGGTGCTACAGGACTCTTGCTCTTTTCTACTGCTACAAACCAACAGGGCTACCTGTCTTGATCTAGCTACTTCTTTCCTCCTCTGACTAAACTCTCTAATGGACTAATGCTGCCATCCCAAGTGGACTTACACCATTCTAAGCCCATTGGTGTCCAGGTACTTAGAAGGGTGTAACTCTGTTTAGGATTCCATTGTAATATGCTTTACCAAGACCTCAGAAGCCAACTCCTGTCCAGAGTCTCATCATGCTTTGCCTATAGCTCACCATATTTTATAATTTCCTTTGCTTCTCAAAAGGAGAGGAGGAGAAGACTGCAGATTTATACCCTGCCCTTCTCTCTGAATCAGACTCAGAGCGGCTTACAATCTCCTATATCTTATGGAAGAGAGGTGGCAGATCAAGAAGGAATAAAAACAGAATTCTTTAAGTATTATGCCAAGTTATTTAAAGGTGTTAAAATAAGGAAAGGAAAGATGGATGAGTACTTACAAAAGATAAAAATAGCACCCTTAGCAGAAAATATGCGAAAAGTTTTGAACGATCCAATTGAAAAAATAGAAATTGAAGCAGCAATTAATCCAATGAAAAATGGAAAAGCACATGAGCCAGATGGATAGCTAAATTTTTTAAAACCCTCAAAGAGGAGTTAATCCCGAAACTTCAGAAATTGATGAATATGATAAGAACAAAAGGGAAAATACCAAATACGTGGAAGGAAGCTGTTATTTCGTTGATTCCAAAGGAAGATAGAGATGTTACGAACGTAAAAAATTATAGACCAATTTCATTATTAAATAATGACTATAAAATATATACAAGAATCTTGGCAGAACGGTTTAAACAATATTTGATAAATCTTATAAAGGAAGATCAAGTGGGGTTTCTTCCCAAAAGGCAAATAAGAGACAATATCAGAACTGTTGTAAATATTATAGAATATTATGAAAAACATCCAGAAAAGGAAGTAGCATTATTTTTTGCGGACGCAGAGAAAGCATTTGACAATTTAAATTGGGATTTTATGTGTAAATGTATATCTGCTATGTATAAATGCTGATCTTACAGACGACATGATAATTAGTAAAGGTACAAGACAAGGTTGTCCACTTTCCCCACTGTTGTTTATAATGACTCTTGAAATATTACTGATGCAAATTCAAGAAGATAAAGAAATAGAAGGATTAAAAGTAAAAGGATTTACTTACAAATACAGAGCATTTGAAGATGATATAATGTTTATAAATGAAAACCCCATACAAGTCACACCTTTGTTGTTAGCCAAAATACAAGAATATGGGAAGTTGGTGGGACTTTGTATTAATAAAGAAAAATCAAAACTTCTATGTAAAAATATGCAAATAAATAAGCAACAAGAATTGCGGAGACTAACAGGCTGTAAAGTTACCTCCAAGGTATAATATTTGGGTGTGGAGATAACAATGAAGAATATTGATTTGTTCAAAAATAATTATGAGAAGCTATGGCGTAAAATGGATGAAGATATGTTAAAGTGGAATAAACTTAATTTGTCACTGTTGGGTAGAATAGCCGCAATTAAAATGAATATTCTACCAAGAATAATGTATTTGTTTCAAACTATTCCGATTGTGAAAGACAGTAACAATTTAATAGATGGCAAAGAAAAATTTCAGAGTTTGTTTGGGCGGGGAAGAAACCAAGAATTAAAATGAAAATTTTAACAGATGCAAAAGAGAGAGGCGGATTTCAATTACCAGACTTAAAATTATATCATGAAGCAGTTTGCTTAGTATGGATAAAAGAATGGATAATGTTATTAGGGTTTGTAGAATCTTTCGGGATCAAGTGCCGTGTTCTACTGGAGAAAGTTTTCCTTCCAGACGTTTCGTTCTCAGCTGCGGAGAACATCCTCAGTGGCATTGCAGCCAGAGCAGGCGCTCAGACCTTCTTGGCTGCTGTGCATTGAGTGGGGCCAGGGCTGCTGGAGAGCTGCTATTTGTAGGCTGGAGGGGGTGTGATGAAAGGGCAATTGGTTTGTGGATGTGCCCATTGTTTGGTGGGGCTTCCTGGAAGAAGCTGAGAACGAAACGTCTGGAAGGAAAACTTTCTCCAGTAGAACACGGCACTTGATCCCGAAAGATTCTACAAACCCTAATGATGTTACCAGCCGTGAAAACCTGAAATCTTTGATAATGGATAATGTTGTTAAATAAAAAACTCTTAGCGTTGGAAGGTCATGGAAATAAATTTGGCTGATATGCTTATATGTATTATGGGGAAAAAAGATAGACTTTTTTTCTCTCACCATTATATAAGAAACAGCTTGCTAAATAAATGGATGAAATATAAGAAATATGGAGATGAGAGAAAACCATTATGGATAGTGCCAGCTGAAGTGATAAAATAACAGCTGAGATGGGTGAAGAAAAGTGGTTGTCATATAATCATTAAAAATACAAAGTGGCAAAATAGAATTGAAAACTGCTGAAGAGCTGAAAAATATGATTGGTTTCAAATGCAACAAATAAACAGCTTGGTGGAGAATGACATTAAAACTGAAGGAATAAGAAAAGAGCAAACAGAAATGGAAAAAGTTCTGCTTGGAGACAACGAAAAATTAATTTCAAAATTATATAAATTACTTTTAAAATGGTCTACGGAAGATGAAGTAGTGAAATCTCAAATGATTAAGTGGGCAATTAATGTAAATAAAGAAATACAGATGGAAACTTGGGAATATTTGTGGAAAAACTCTATGAAGCTTTCGACGTGTCAAAGTATTAAAGAGAACTGTTTTAAAATGATGTATAGATGATATATGACTCCTAAGAAATTGGCAAAGATGAATAATAAGATGCCAGACAGATGTTGGAAATGTAAAAAAATGAAGGTTCTTTCTACCATGTGTGGTGGACTTGTGAGAGAGCAAAAAAGTACTGGCAGATGATTCAACAAGAAATTTCTAGGATCTTGGGATATGAATTTAAGAAAGTTGCAGAGACTTTTCTGTTGGGATTACAAATGGAAAAATTTCCAAAAGAAGATAGAACTATAATTTGGTACTTGCTTTCAGCTGCTAGGACATTATATGCGCAGTTGTGGAAGCAAGAAAAAAAATACCAGAGAAATGGGATTGGACTGTAAAAGTTACAACATGGAGTAAAATGGACAAATTAACAAGAATTTTAAGAGACTATGATTTAGAAGTTTTTAAGATGGAGTGGAAAAAGTTCAGAAGATATGTAGAAAAAGAGTGGAAAATAAAAGAACATTGGACAATTTTTGATAATGATTAAGTCTTAGAAAAAAGAATATTATTTTTTGTTTTTATTAGTTAAGGGTACCTTTAAACATTAGTACTTGAAGTAAATAACACCAGCGGGGGTCAAGTAACGGGGGGAGGGGTGGGTAGAAAGTAATATATGGGATAGATTAAGAAGCTATTAATGATGCAAGGAATATAATTTGTTACCATATGTTACCAAATAAAATTGCTTTAATCACAATCTCCTATATCTCCCCCCCCCACAACAGACACCCTGTGAGGTGGTTGGGGCTGAGAGGACTCTCACAGCAGCTGCCCTTTCAAGGACAACCTCTGAGAGAGATATGGCTGACCCAAGGCCATTCCAGCAAGTGCAAGTGGAGGAGTGGGGAATCAAACCCGGTTCTCCCAGATAAGAGTCCACACACCTAACCACTACACCAAAGCAACACATATGAACACATATATATATATAAAGAGAAACAACAGATTTATATATATATAAAGAGAAACAACAGATGGATACTTAGTTATTGGGTGCACTTGTCAGCGTTACCAGCTTGTTTCAATAAACAAGAAGTTTGATGCTCAAAAGATAAGGAAAAGTTAAGGGCTGGACTTACTCTGCCTCCGTCCTTGCCAGGTGCGCCTTCTGGGCCCTTCTCACCAACATCACCCTGTCAAAGAAAAAATGACAGTAAGAAACCCATCAAAACTGGTCATTCTGAGAGCCATTTCAGTTGGTGAGAACAACCAGAGGCAGAAATTATAAAACCAACAACCAGAGCAAAAGCACTTTTCAATTGCACTTTGCTGCTGACTGTGGTACTGAAATCCCTAAAAAAACAGCTGTAGGAACCCACAAAGTGGCATCACTTACCCTGTCTCCCTTTGGTCCAGCAATACCAGCCGCTCCTCTCTCACCGGGCATTCCCTGCAGACCTGGGGGTCCTTGAGATCCAGGGGCGCCAGAAGGACCGGTTGCACCCTGGAACAGAAAGAAAACAAGGCCACAATCATTAGGCTGCTGCTTGGGTGAGAATCACAGTGGATTTTCAGAATCAGAGACAAGATCCCTCATATTTCTTGAAATGAACACCCACATTACACCACATCATGGGACTGACCAGGCAAACACACGTATCCCTTTTGAGCTGACATGACTCCTGCCACTATACCATTAGTTGCAACTCAATCTGAAAATGTAGCAGGAGAAATTTAAACTGGCAGACAGGCAAGGGGTAGCAACTGCAAGACCTTTGTGTATTTAGCCACCTTTTCATAAAGAATCCAACTCCTGCTGAGTCCAAAGTTGACTGATGGGGATATCTCTCAACATGCATACTCTTGCCACTCAGAGAGAATCTTGGCTATTTTCTGCATACTGTTTCTATGAATGTGCTCAGCTAATATGTCTAGAGCAGCATTTCCCATTTGCAGGGTTGTGACCCGGTACCGGGCCACGGAAGCCTCAATACTGGGTCACCAGGGACGGCCCAACAGCCCGCTTCCCCCTCTTTTTATCTTTGGCGCTGAATGCTGTGCTGCGCTTCAGTCCCTGCCTCCCAAGCTGCCACTGCCTGCAGCACTCAGAGAGCACTACAGACACTGCAAGCTGGCCAGAAGTCCTCCCTTGTCCCTCTCTGATGTTTGGAAACATCAGAGAGGGCAGGGAAAGCTCCTGGCCGGCATGCAGTCTCTGTATTGCTTCCTGAGCATCCTCAGCCTGGACCACAGGGAAAGAACTGGGCCATGGGGGGAAAGTTTGGGAAACCCTGAGGATTCAGAGGCTTAAGAGCTTTTTTATTTACAGCCACCCATCAGAAGTGAAGAGTGTGTGAGTTGCACTGGAGAACAGGAAACTATGCAAGGACCTACCTTGGGTCCATCAGTACCAGGAGTTCCAGGCAGTCCACGAGGACCCTGCAAGCCTTGGGCACCTGGAGATCCACGTTCACCTGGGAAGCCACGTTCACCCTAGGAGAAAAAAGAGGTCAGAGTGAGAAAAGGGGCCAAAATGCCTCTGAAAACATGCTCCACTCTTAAAACATGTATGTTTCTTCTAGCATGCTGCACTTTCATTATATACTACTTACCCGGGGGCCAACCAGACCTGAAGCTCCAGCCTCTCCTGGAACACCCTAAAAGTAGACAAAAAAGACTCAGAAAAGAAGATGGAATCTACAGGTCCAGCAACCAGACCTGCTTGTTATCAACTGTGAGTGGATGAATGGCTGTTAAAAAGCAGAACCCTTAGATCAAGATGGAACCTTGTGCAGTTCCGCAAGGCTGTCCTCTTCCGGCTGGCATTCAATTGACTCAGCACCGGTACTTAAGAAAAGTAGAAGAATGCCATCGCCACCAGAATAGCACCAACTCAATATTCCGTTTTCTGTTTTAACTGTTTTAATCATTTTATTACCAAATGTGTAATTTTAATACTTATAAATGTAATTGTTGTGGGGTTTTATGTTGTGAGCTGCCCTGAGCCTGCTTCGGCGGGATATAAATCAAATAATAAATAAATTATATCCCACAGTGAGATTTCCCTGATCATAGAATCATTTTCAGATTTCCCCCTTAAACATTATTATGCTTGTAACTTTATATTAGGAGAGGGAGAAAAAGTAAAAACGTGAAAATGTTAAGATAACCAATAAGAGAAAGCAAGAAGCAGAAGTGTCCTTTAGGGGAGGCAGCCCTGTGTTTCCAGCCACATGTGGCAAAGTTCTCTTAACTCTGGAGAGGTCTCCAGCTCTATACTACATGTAAATATTGCCTTAAACAATCAAACAGTCTATGCACTCAGAATGCATGGAAAAGGGAGAAATCTTTTGGCATGAAAAATGAAGTTGCTCCAGAAAAAGTTCTCTTGTATTTTCATAATGTCACTAGAGATTATTATGGTTTTTTAAAAAAGAATCACAACACACATTCTTAAACTGTTCTGGGGTTTTTTTTTGCAACACTGAATGCCAAGTCTTTTGCCTTCACTCAGGTCCCATTGCTACTCCCTAAATGGCAAAATGGTAGCAATGTTTCTTGACCACCTTGTCTTCTTGAAATACATCCAGCAGACTCAGTTCATAAACAAGGAAAGGTTATTGTTTTGGGGTAAGTAACTGTGCAGTGAACAACCTCCGACTGAAGAGTTAACTCCCTGCTGAGTTCTTGTTCTACCCACGTTATAATAAGGGTGACCCTTGCTATCCCCCATAGCCTTAGGAGTTTCCTGTATCAAGCACTGTCAAGTGTACACACACATAAATTGCAGTTCGTTGCTGGTGGATAAAAACGTTAATGTCTCACCAAATAGCTCAATGTGCACTCTTTGATTTGCAGCAAAGACACATGGATGCTACAAGCTTGTATCAATATTATACTGGTTTAACTGCCATGGTTTTCCTCAAAGGATCCCTGGAACTGCAGGTTGCTAATGATGCTGAGAATCCTATTAGAAATCCCTAACACCCTTTCCCGGAACTCCAATTCCTAGTATTTGAAGAAAGTACCTTTGACCCTTGAAGGTTTATATCCTAGAAATCTTGTTGGTCTTTAAGGCACTACCGGACTTGAATCTAGCTACAGTTCCCAGGGTTCCTAGGCACAAGGAATGGCTATTAAATCTGAGTTGTTGGTATGTCCTTAGAAACTATAAACCTGACTGATACTTGCAGGCATAATATGGTCACTAGCACCAAAGAGCTTCAATATGCTTTAGTTTGTGCTGGATTGTACTCAGTGATGGCACCAGGGCACACAAAAGTCAGGACCTCTGCTACATTACCATTCTGGCTTTGTTGGGGACAAATAATGGATCTTTCCCCAAACAGTCTCCTCCAATGGTTAATTGCCCTTTCTGAAAAAAATACTTAAAATCTATGATTTATGCTTTTGACCACACTCTCAGTTAATAAAGAATATGTAAACTGCAGTGCTTGTGTGAGAAAGGAGGAGCCGTGGCTCAGTGGAAAAGCCTCCGCTTTATATGCAGGAGGTCACAGGTTCAATCCCTGGCATCTCCAGTTAATACGACCAGGCAGTAGGTGATGTGAAAGACTTTTGTAAATGATTTCTGCCTGAGACCTTGGAAAACTGCTGCCAGTCTAAGTAGACAATACTGACCTTGATAGACCAAAGGTCTGATTCAAATAAGGCAGATTCATGTGTGAAAGTGGGAGTCTCAAAAAAGAACACAAGAGATCCCCCAAACTCAGTCATAGCCTAACCTACTGGAAAGCTAGGACTCCAATCCTAATTCAGAATCACATGACACAGAAAAAGACTGCCCTGTGCTGCATGGGGGTCCATCGCCTCTTACCTGGTCACCTGGTTTTCCACCTTCACCTGGAGGGCCTGGGGGCCCTGGAAGTCCCTGAAAGCAAGAATACCCAGTGTTAACATAGCTTGGTAGACTGTTAGACAACAGCACCCTACCAAAGGAGGCAGTTTGACCAGCTTGAGTATCAGGAAAAGTGGAAGGAAGCATTTAGGAAGGGATTCCCTGCCTTCCAGACCCCTTGATCAAAGCTATGCCGGCTTACCTGGGCTCCCCAGATGCAAAGTGAGCAAACCCACACTATTCCTATAGCACAGAAATTCTGTCCCAGAGATTCTCAAAGTGAGAGGCATATACCACTGGGATTTGTGAACAGCCATCAGGGAAACAAGGGGCTGTGTCAGAAACCTGGATGAAAGTTTCTCAGACAGTAGCCTCAGAAGAATATGCAGCCCAAGGACATGGATAAATCTTAGAGGGCTGGTCACTCTTTATGTTGTGTTTATTTGCTTCCAGCACAAAGAACCATTCATCATTTCAGTGGTTAGGGATCTCCCCCTAATTCTAAGCTCACCTGTTTAAGCCTATAGCTGCACTCTAAAGCAGAGACAGACTCAGCTGGCAGGGCTGGGAGAAGAAGTTCAGAAGGGGAAGAGATAAAGCACTGTCCTTAATGGGGCGATGCTCTGCTCACCTGGAATCCGGAAGGTCCTGGGGCACCCTGCTCGCCTCTCTCACCTGCTGGACCCTGAGAAGAAGGAAAAAGGGATTCAGTGCAGGCCTAAAAGAGTTGTATCCCTAGAAGAGGGAAGCAAGGCACAGAGATTGGGGAACAGGGCTGATCTTTGTAAGCTGAGAGGGCTAGAGCAGGGGTGGCCAAAGGTGCCTACAACTCCCATCAGCCCCAGCCATTGGTCATGCTGGCTGGGGCTGATGGGAGATGTAAGCAAAAAACATCTGGAGAGCTACCATTGGCCACCCCTGGACTAGAGGTTTATGGCTTTGTGAGATGTAAAATGTCGATCGATCAGTCAATCAAGTTTATTATGGTCAAAAGACCAGCAAGGATAAAAACAGATAAAGACAGTTTTAAAAATTTATATATAAAAAGTAGAATCACATATAAAAAGAAGATTTTTAAAACACTGATATATTTTTCAGCCTTTATAATTTCCTTAGTCAGACAGTTCCACTGAGAGCTAATACACAGAATTTTGCTACCACGTAAGATACAAATTTCAGACAATCTTCTAACAAGTATATCCAAAGAGTTTCAGGGCTGAGGTCAATATAATATTGTAGTAACTTAAATCTGGAGAGTAATGGGATAAGCATGTGGAGCCTTTCTTCTTGATAATATTCAAGAAGAATATAAGAGTATATGTGTAATAGACTCAACCACATTACTCGAACAAGGACAACAGCGTTGCTACATAGGCAGGTGAGAAAATCTACCATGTAAAACAGTGGAGGGAAATGCATTGAATCATGCTCTTGAAAAATCTCATCTGTATTTCTCAAAAGCTATATCCGAAATGAGGGTATGTGTAGCTTGGTTCTTTTTTCAAACTCCTGCAAATTAGAGGAAGTATTGCCTCATCATTTTGGGATTCTGTATCAGTTAATCTTTGAGTGATAAGAGCTTTTGCTTCATTCAACCCCATGTCAAACAGGGCTTCTGGTTCCAAGCCAGTCAGTTTAATGTTGTCAACTATCTTTGATGACCATACAGGAGGATAAGGGTCGGAGGCTAACAACAAGGGAATTAGACCCTTTGGTTCAGAATGTATTCTTAACTAGTAATATATTGCATATTCCCAAATTTTTAATTCAGCTTTGGGCAGACCAGCTTCTTGACTAAGGATAACATCAGAAGTACATCTGGGTGCGTTAAATAGAGATACAAGAAACTTGGATTGAACCAATCCAAGGATCTTAATATAGGAGGAGATGTAAAATGTATTACAGCAAACACACAATGGGGAAGGGCTAGTAAGATTATTCTTCGATCCTAAATATGTTTACTTCAAAGGGAGAGAAATGGACACAGCATCTAAACTGGCACATAGGGCCACAGATATCACCTATTTATTATATTTATTCGCTACCTTTCTACCATACAGAAATCAAAGCAGCTGACAATGTAAATAAAATATTTTTTTTAAAAAAAAATAAAAGACTGCAATTTAGAATCTCAATTAGGACTGCCAATAACTAAAAAATAGTCAAATGCAACCCTAAACAAAACTATCTTTAACTGCTTCCTGAAGATCAAAAGTGAGGAGGCTGGGTGCATCTCCGTGGGGAGGCTGTTCCATAATCGTGGAGCTGCCACTGAAAATGCCCACTCTCATATGCCCACCAGACAAGCTTCTTTAATTAGTGGAGCAATCAGGAGGGCCTTACCCTGTAATCTTAATTCCTGGGCAGGAACATATGGGAGAAGACAGCCCTTCAGATACCCCAGTCCCAAGCCATGTATGCCTTTATAGGACAAAACCAACATCTTGGCTTGGGAGCAGAATGGTAGCCAGTGTAATTGCTGTAATGTTGGGGTCACATGTTCCCAGGAGCTGACCCCAGCGATCAGTCTAGCCATAGCAATTTGCACTAGTTGAAGCTTCCAAATACTCTTCAAGGGTAGCCCCAACTAGAGTGCATTGCAATAGTCCAGTCTGCTACTGATTGCCTAAGTTGTATCACTCTGTAATTTTCTCCCCTATAAGGAACACGTAGGGGAAAAACAAACTATTTCCAACAATCTTGTGCAACAAGACAAAGACTTTGAGTGTATTCACCACATGAGTTTTCTCCCATTGATTGTGATCAACAGAACAACCAAAAGGAAGCCCCATCAATTATCTTGCCCCACCCCCTTCCCTTGTCCTTAAAAAGGCTCTGTCCCCTTATGGGTAGGACAATACAAGACCAGGGTTCTGACTGGTATGTTTTCAGCTACTGTGTCTACAAACACAATATTCTAGAATATCAAGAGTCAGAAAATACTCACTGAAGGTCCAGGTGGCCCAGCCGCTCCTGTTTCACCATCTTTACCAGGAAGACCCTATAAAGGGAAAAAAACAAGAATCTTGGCTATCTCTCACATGCATTTATCTTGTCTTTCCACCAGGATAGTCTATATAGGGTTCTCCAGCAGACATAAACATACATTTTATCTTAAGAACATAAGAGAAGCCATGTTTGATCAGGCCAATGGCTCATCCAGTTCAACACTTTGTGTTACACAGTGGCCAAAAAACCCAAGTGCCATCAAGAGGTCCCCCAGTGGGGCTAGAAGCCCTTCCACTGTGCCCCCCCCCAGGCACAAGAATACAGAGCATAACTGCCCCAGACAGAGAGTTCCAACAATAAGCTGTGGCTAATAGCCACTGACAACTCTTGTGAGGTAGGTTAGGCTGAGAGAGATGGTCACAGTTAACTAGTGACACATTTGAAGCCAAGTCTCTCTGTTCAAAGACTACTATTCTAACTACTATACCTTTCTTATTTAAAGGATTAATATCATTCTTTCTTCTTCCCTCCACCTCACCCGCAAAAGAAAATATGCCAAAGTTTAGAGAGCTGGAATCAGAAATGGGTTGCATGAAATTTCCTATTTTGTATGGCAGTAATTGTATGGCTGTGATGCAAGCCAGCCAGTTACAGAAATCCTTTCACATGCTACTGCTAAGCTGCTAAGTAAAATGTTAACTGCTGGGATTCTTGATTATAAAGGAAAAAATACTGCTAGATTGTGCTAAAATACTCCATCTTCACTGCTTCCACCACAGACACCTCTCTGCTATCCCATAAGCCCTTAGAAAGAGCCCAAAGTTTGAATTTGGGCAGCCAATAGCAGCCTGAATTGTCAGGAAATGTTATGAGTTTGCAACTCTAGCAAAACTTCTAGGATCTGTCATGTTGTGGTATGCTCCCTTGTTCCCCACTGAGGGCCGGTGGGATATCCTGCAGTATTGATCTCAGACCTACAGGAGTGCAGTGAATTCTTTAAAATCACATGCATGGCACTAAAATGCTCTTTGTGTATAAAATTTTTGAGAGGAGATGTCCTTTAAATTTCCTAGAATGCCTGCATAGTTATTATGGAATAGTTTTTTGCCTCCTTAACAACATGGGGGTCCCCTAAAACAGCTGCCTGAAATATTTGGAAAGGTAGTGTGTGTTTTTTGCTGACAAATTGCAACCAACTTATGGCAACCCTGTACGTTTTTCAAAGCAAGGGACCTTCAGAGGTGGTTTGGTATTGCCTGCCTCTGCGTTGCAACCCTGGTATCCCTTGATGATCTCCCATCTAAATGCTAACCAAGGCCAAACCATCTTAGAATCCAAGATCTGGTGAGACAAGTCCAGCCTGGACTATCCAGGTTAGAGTGGAAAGGCACATAGGTAGGTAATAATTTTTCTTTTGTCGGCATGATTGATTTTAGTGACAATAAGATTAGACGCTAGCTGGATTTGTTCAAGAATGAGACGAACTCTCTGCCAGGATAGCCCTAAACTGTGAAACTAATCACCACCACCCCCAGTTTCTACCCCTTTTACTTAGTCTGTGCTCAGGTTATGTAGCAAATGAGCTGTGGGTGTCCAGACTTTCAACACATGAGAATACTTCTATGCTGAATAAATGTCACACTGTGGTATCTTGGCTAGGCTGAAGGCTGCATCTGTGCCAGTTTGGTGTAGTGGTTGGGTGTGCGAACTCTTATCTGGGAGAACCGGGTTTGATTCCCCACTCCTCTACTTGCAGCTGCTGGAAGGGCCTTGGGTCAGCCATAGTTCTGGCAGAGGTTGTCCTTGAAAGGGTAGCTGCTGTGAGAGTCCTCTCAGCCCCACTCACCTCACAGGGTGTCTGTTGTGGGGGGAGAAGATATAGGAGATTGTAAGCCGCTCTGAGTCTCTGATTCAGAGAGAAGGGCGGGGTATAAATCTGCAGTCTTCTTATTCTTGCTTTATTTATTTGCACAGGTGAGTTGCAAGCATATCATGAGAACACAACACACCTCCACCACCATCCAGGTTATCTGTGTTGCAGCTCAAGTGTACAGCAATTGTGTGGTGATGATAGTTTGATCTTTTTCAAACTGGCACAGAATGATTGAGTTGTCAGTGCTTGGAATCAGGAGAGGAAGAGGAGGGCTTTGTGATACACATTGTGTGTGGAGTGGAAATATATGCAAACCTACTTACACGTAGACCAGGAGCACCAGGAAGTCCCTTCTCACCACCTTTGCCAGGTTCACCCTAGACAGAAAGAAAACAAAGATGGCAACTGAGGAGCTTCTGGTCAAATCTGAACATTCCACCGGACAAGCAGTGGGAACTCTACTAGACAGACTTTTTTTCACCCATCCACTTCTGTTTTGATGGCGTCAACATGCATGGTTTTATGGGACAAATGGGTCAAAGCAGGGAACAAGCGGTTGCTTCAGCAAAGCAAAAAAACACAAATAAGCTGTGACAAACACAATACTTCCCATGCCTCACTGCATAAATTCACCTCCCTCTTTTGTTCCTTCCTGATGATGGAAATTGTGGACATGGAAAGGGTTTCCAGTTGGATAATGTCTTATGGGCTGTATGGAGACTTTTCTGCTGGGTCAACAGCTAAAGGCACATTTTGTATATCACAGCTATTTCCCATTTCTCTTTGTAACCTTCTTGGTACCCCTGCTTAGGCCATACTTGTCAATGGATATCACTTGCAGGTTGACTTACGTTAGCACCTTTAGGACCTGGGAAACCCATCACGCCAGGCTGACCACGAGCACCTTGTGGACCAGGAGGGCCAGGTCGTCCATCTTCTCCTGGGGCACCCTAGTGAGAGAATTAACAACTTATCTTAAAAAGTCAGAAAGTCAAAGAACGGGTACCAGAGAAGGTGCACCTAACTAGCTTGAAGTGCTAATCTGGTCCAGAAGAGAGCTCTGGATTTGCTTTGGAATCTGAATGCTTATTCCTCTGTGGACAACCAGCATCAGCTTGGCGCCTACTATTAGCTCTTCCACCCTCTCACTCCTGTCTAGTGAGAAGATTCAACTTCCCAAGGACAGTTCTGAAAAGCTAGCCAATGTTGCATTAACATCTATCTACTATGCAATGACACTCTGTAAAAAGGCACACTTTCAGCATCAGTATCTCCCACTACAGGTATGTAAAATATCCCAATATAACCTAAAACCCCACATCTACTGCTCTCCCACACTCTATATCTGCATATTGCCTTCAAAACCAAATCCAGCATTTCTACTGTTTCCCACCTCTAATCCAACCTCCTCCTCTTTCCTTTATCCCCACATTAAGTTGCCATCTTTTGTGCTCCAATAACTATCCTTCTCTTTATCCAGTGATCCCTTCCTCAAATTTGGTTTCTGCCTCTTTTCTCTGAACTTCAGCCCTCCCTGCTATTCTGGATGAGACACAAAATAATCAAATTTCACTTACAGATGGGCCAACTTTGCCTTGAGGACCAGCATCTCCAGGACGACCAGTGAGACCCTAGATGCAAGAGACAGGCAGCAGACAATCAAGATGCTTTCTTAACCCTTTCCCTTGAATTGTTGCCCGCTGACCCATTTATTGATTACAAGATGGGGTCAAAAGCAAAAACTGCTGCACCGATTTAGATTAACCATAAGGTGGTTGTGGAATGTTTAACAAATGATTTGGTCCAGCTATTGGTTTAGGAGAAGAAACTGGCAAAAAAAAAATTATGGATCCCTCTGATTTCCTTTGAGAATACCATGGTGGCAGCTTCCATGAGCAGATTAAAAATCCCTAGTTTGAATTTTGCAGTATCACTGCCCAATTGTTTGAAAGAAATTGAGTCATCATTGTGTTTGTTATGACCTGAAGCCTCAACTCTCTAATTCTAAAGCCCTCCATGGATATTCAAAATCAGGATTTAACTAATCAATAATGTGTCACTAAAAAGCAGAGCTTTTTTTTTGTAGCAGGAACTCCTTTGCATATTAGGCCACACATCCCTGATGTAGCCAATCCTCCTGGAGCTTACAGTAGGCCCTGCACTAAGAGCCCTGTAAACTCTTAGAGGATAGGCTACATCAGGGGTGTGTGGCCAAATATGCAAAACAGTTCCTGTTACAAAAAAAGCCCTGCTGAAAACTGAATTAGACATGCCCACAAAGGACCCAGAGAATTATCTGAAAGCTCACAGTGCAGTTTTATTTGCTCAGACCTAACAGATCAGGCACTGTAATCAGTTTGGATGAGAGACCATCTGGTAGTTGTGCATACACTACTTTCTACTCCTCAGTGAAAGAACCGGAGATATATATGGTAAACAAATACATTCAAGAACAGTCATAATTGGGAGTGGTGTGTGGCCTCTGCTTGCTCCCAAGCCTCCAGACCATGGCCTGATTTCAACATAGTGTTGAGGCAAAAGAACTCACTTGTGGGACTTTGTATTTTCAAGGCATCTCATTTAAGCTGGGTACCAATGTGGCTTTGCATGGGTATTGCCCCGATTTAAACTCAGTGCAAGAGAACCTCCCATTGGTAAGTTCTTCTACTAAGTTAGTGACACATCTAAAATCAACCCTTGGGCCTTGGGAAATAATAGAGGAAATCCAGACCCTATTGCTGTTGATACTCTATCAGCATGTTCTCCATCTCTACTCCGCACACTATAACACAACGGGATTCCAGCACATTCCTTGGAATAGTAATGGGAGGAAATGGTGGATCTGTGGCAGTGTGGAGTATTACCCTGATATGAAGCTGTTAAAGAACCAGTATCCTCTCTTATTTCAGGAGAGGCCTGATTCAAAGGAACATTCAAAACTGGAACTTCCCCATTCGTACTAGCACAATCAATTCTACAGTATTTATTTTACCACCTTATTTTCCTGCTTGTATAAACAAGGCATCACAGACACCATGCCCGCCATTTTGGGCAGTGGCTGCACCTAATTTAGGTTGGGTTCGTAAATTCTTGGAGATTTGGAGAGTGGAGTCTGGGGTGAATGGGGTTTGGGGAGTGGAGGGAACTCAGTGGGGTGCAATGCCTTAAAGTCAAAACAGCACTTTTATCCAGGGGAACTGATCTCTGTAGTCTGGACTGGAGATCAATTATAACACAGGGAGATTTTTAGGCTCCACTGGCAGGTAGGTTCCTGAGATTTTATTTCACATGCAGTCCAGCTCTTACAGACCCCCAACATTTGAAGACAATTAGAGACAGACAGGATATCCCTCCCATTTTTTTTTTTTTGGTCTAAAGTGCAGACAGACTCTAGGTCCAGCAACGGGGCATAGAGGTGAAAGCCTTCCCCAATATTGCCTGCTGGTACTGGGATTCAGAGGTCGACTGCCTTTGAATATGAAGGTTCCCTTTAGAACTATCATTACATATGCTAAACCAACTCTCACTGAGTATAGCTGTGCATCCACAGTGTTCCAATGTATTTCTCTTTTAAAACAGTGTATCAGAATGTTTTTTTGTGTGTTGACATGCTCAAATGAGAGATGTGGGCTGTTTGCCTCATTACATATACTAACCCACCTTCCACTATACTTTAATGCATCCTGTTTTTCTAATGGCTAACAAATATGTATTTCTCTTTTAGAACAGTAAGTAAGTAAGTAAAATTTTATTTGTATCCCGCCCTCCCCCGCCGAAGCAGGCTCAGGGCGGCTAACAACATTTAAAAGTGAACAATACAATAATAAGGCATTAAAATCACATTAGAACCAATCAATAGTTAATTAAAAATTTCTAAATCTAACACTATTAAGTCTGGCGGTAAGCAGTATCAGAATATTTGGTTTTTTGGGGTTTTTTATTGATATATTCAAATGGGGGATATTGGCTGTTTGTCTTATTGTGGGAAGGGCGGGATATAAATCATAAATAAAATAAATAAAAAGTATATACTAACCCATCCTCCACTGTATTTTACTGTCTTCCTTTTTTTCTAATGGCAAACTATAATGGATGTTATAACCTCTTGAGAAACCATGCCCTCCATTTAAACTAACAAAGCCAGAATGTTACTGAGATTTATGGCACTTCACACCTACAACAGCAGCCTGCTTTTTATCACCCTCCAGTGTTGTTTCAGCCCTGCTTTGTTCTAACATTAACAAACACAGATCCCTATTTGTGATTCTTTTAATCTGCTAAAAACATTCCTATGATTCTACATACCAACTCACTGCCCACTTATATTAAGAATTGCTGCTTGCCATTCCCATTTTGTCTGATGAAGTCTGCTTAAGAGCATACGAAAGCTTACATTCTGAATAAAACTTAGTTGGTCTCAAAGGTAAACTTGTCTACTGCTTTGTCCTATAAAATTATTATTATTGCTATCTGTTTTAACTGTTTTGTATGGATTCTTACAACCAGGGGTTTTTCTCTGGCGGATTGCAGCAAAACAGAGTTCCGGAGCCTCTTTGTGGAAACAAAATTCTTTAAAAAAATGTTTAAAAGTTCAGGAAGGGACACCCCTGTGTTTCTCCTTCAATTCCTTCTTGAGAGTTCCAGCACCAATTTTTCCAGAAAAAAAAGCCCCGCTTATGACTGTTAACTGCCCTGAATATTTAATGTTTAACAGGAAAGCAAGATAAAAATATGCTACTGAAACAAAAACCCCTAAACACATTGATGAATTTAATGGAAATGACTTCCCGAGTTAAGAGTGCATAGGCTTACAGTGAGATGCCTTTGTACCTGAAGCAAAAAAGCCAGTCATGACTCTTCTTTATTCCCTGCTGGCACCCTCCCTGGAATCCGCTTCAGACACAAACAATCAGCGCTTTGTGGGGAGCCCAGCCCTTCAAACAACAGCTGCCATTTTCAAGTTCAAGGCTGAACTCTGAGGAGCCTTGGGCCCTGCTGCTTATTATCTCAAGCCGAGGCTTCTCCATGAAGGCAGCCTTTCTTGGGATGGGAGGGAATATTTCCCAGTGATGAGGGGGTACCAGACTACCTTGTCACTGCATCTGAAGATTTTTGGGATCCTTTCACACACCCTGCCCTCCCCCCATGACGCCATGGGGCTGTCCAGTTCCATTCTGCATCTTACCCTAGCACCAGGCAGGCCAGGCTCTCCCGGACGTCCAGGATCTCCGGTGGCTCCTTTGGGACCCCCAAGGCCAGGAGGACCACGTTCCCCAGGAGCGCCCTGTTCAGAGAAGAGTAAGCAAGAAATTCATTACCCCAAAGTCTACTTGTCAGGCATCACAACAGAATCCTCCCTGCCGGATTGGAACAGATGATGTACAACCCAAAGGCTTCTGGCCAAATCCAACACTTCAACCCCTTCTGACAGCTATGCAAGTACTATAGAAAAAAAGGGGGCTCCCTGTGTTTAAGCAAAACTATAATAGGAAACACGTCAAGGTGAAACTATACTATCAAAACATTTCTATGTAATAGGAAAAACCTTTTGGCCTCTACTTCTGAGTAGACTGTACTTCTAAATAAACTAAGATGAACAATATAAATGTGCACAAAGGCACTTTAAAATCCCAAAACTTCTACCTTTAAACAGACTGCAATATGAAACACAAGAGTGCACGCAGGCACTTTGACATAACCTCTTTTCCCAAACAGTCTGCACTAAAATGAATTCAAACAGTCTGCAGAAAGGTAAATCAAAGTGCGCACAGGCATTTTAAATTCTTTCATCCAGAATGCACACAGGTACTTTAAGAAACAAATTATCTGACTTCACAGTCTTGCACTCTCAGTCCACTATTGTTTCAGTGAGGTGTAGGATAAAGAATAAGTACTCATGCACATAAAGCCAGTCCACGTTAGCCGGTGTCAAATGTTTCGTTGTCTATGCAAGTACTGCATGCATTTACAGAGAAAGAAACAAAGGACACCCTGCAATTTAAATTCACACTAAGCACCCTCCCTCCCTTGACTGATCTTTCATTCACCTGAGAGGGAAAGTAGGGTCAGACACTCACCTTGGGACCAGCTAATCCATCTTGACCTGGGAAACCACGATTTCCAGGGGAACCCTAAGAATAAGAAAATGATGAGAATGCAATCAAGAAAGTTAAGGAATGCAGCACTCTGGGGAATAAAAAATGACTAGCAGTAAGTTAAAAAAGGAATCTTTAACACCTTCCATATCAGTGAAAAATAAACATGCTCTCATTGAAAAGCAGCAACAGGTTCAAGAGCTGCCAAGAATGGAGCAGAAGGCGGATAGAAGCCTACATTTTTCCTGGGCTGCTGCTTGGAGTCATCCTGAATCTAAATAATGCAACCATTATGGATTGTAAGTCAGGGGTGGCCAAACTGTGGCTCGGGAGCCACATGTAGCTCTTCCACACATATTGTGTGGCTCTTGAAGCCCCCACTGCCCTGTCAGCTGGCTTGGAGAAGGCATTTCTCTCTTTAAATCACTTCTCCAAGTCAAGCCAGTTGGCAGCTTGGGGAATTCATTTAAAGCAGTTTCCTTTCCACCTCTCCCCCCCCCCTCCCTTACGGCTCCCAAACATCCGATGTTCATGTCTTGTGGCTCTCAAACATCTGACATTTATTCTATGTGGCTCTTACATTAAGCAAGTTTGGTCACTTCTGTTGTAAAGTTGTAACTCTCAAAGTTTACACACCAGTAAACCTTAATGGCTTCAGGGACACTTTGCATATTGTATTGCTATAGTTAAGGGGTTGTAACAGTACCACTAAAACCATAAAAAGGTGAATGAGGTTTTTAAAAATGCCTGTCAAGGAAATGTGACTAAGGCTGATTCCGCATTAAGGTTGCTCCAGGGCAGGCTTCTGTTTCTTCAAGGAGCAAGCTGGCGATTTTGCACCAGCTGTTCTGCGCTGCCATTTTGCCCCAGGACAACCTGCGTTTTGCCATGGAGCAGTGTAAACCTGTTTTTTCAGGTTTACGCTGCTGCGCAGCAAATCGTGGGTTGCCCTGGGGCAAAATGGCAGCATGGAGCAGCTCGTGAGAAATCGCAAGTTTGCTCCAGGGAGAAATGGAAGCCTGCCCTGGAGCAATCTTAGTGCGGAATCAGCCTAACTGTTGCTCCCTTTGGAGAGCAAGCCAAGGTTTGCTTATGTAAACATGAGAGATGGCCCTTGGGACTGCTGAGTTTGCATCATAAATAATATCTATACTGGGAATCTCAAGGAGAGTCTTCAGAAAGAAGTATGGTGGGTATAGTGATATCCCAAGGATTGTGTCAGTGTGGCAACTGCATTTAAAAGATGAGGCCATTTTGGATGCTGCACCAAATCGTGAGACTGTCCCTCTGCTCTGCCTTGGGTAGCTATTTCCTGGGCTCAGTAGATTGTCTTTGCTACCCTCACTTTCATGCTAGCTGGCAATGGGGTTTCCTAAACTTTGCATTTCCATAGCCCAGCTGCAGACTCTCATCTGTCTCTTCTTGGCCTTTTACATTTCAAGGCTGAAATGTTCTTGGTCCTCACCAAGCTTCTTCCCTTCCACTTGCATGCTTTTCCTTCACTATTTAAACAACTTCCAAGCACACTTCCTACCTTCCTTCTTCCATTTTCCTCCTAGTTCTCTGAGCCCACCCACAACTCCTCCTCATGGCAACCCAGTACCTGTGAGGAGAGGCTGTGGCTCCTAAGTGTGCCTGTCTTACAGTACAGAGGCCAAAGCCCTTCCTAGGGTTGCCAGGTCCCTTTGTTGCAACAGCCGGGGGAGGGGGAGGGATTCCAGGATTTCCCCAGCGCAACGATGTCACCTGGAAATGATGTCATCACGTCGGAGACATCACACAATGACGTTCTGGTTTGGGGGCAAAATTCTATGGTAAAACCGGCTTCGAACCATAGAGTTTGGGGGGACATATACGGGACATCATAAATAGATCTCTTTTGGAGGGGCTTTTTCCAACCCCTCTGAAGGAGGAAGTGGTCAGCCCCCGCCTGAAAAAGGTTACATCAGATCCGGCCGAATTGGCACATTACTGGCCGGTCTCAAATTTGCCCTTTTTGGGCAAAGTTATAGAGAGGGCTGCGGCGTTGCATTTGCAGATGCTTCCACCTTAGATCCTTTTCAGTCCGGCTTCCGCCTGGGCCACGGGATGGAGACAGTGCTGGTTGCCCTCATGGATGATCTCCGGCGACATCTGGATCGAGGTGGTGTGGCGGTACTGCTGTTGCTAGACCTATCAGCGGTGTTCGATATGGTCGATCACCGACTGCTGACCCGCCGCCTCGCCGATGCAGGGATTCAGGGGTTAGCCTTACAGTGGCTTTTCTCTTTCCTTGAAGGTCGGGGACAAAGGGTGGCAATTGGGGGAGAGCTGTCCCAGAGGCACCCACTTAATTGTGGGGTGCCCCAGAGGGCAGTTCTCTCTCCAATGTTATTTAACATCTACATGCGCCCCCTTGCCTAGATTGCCCAGGGATATGGGCTGGGTTGTCACTAGTATGCTGATGACACCCAGCTCTATCTATTGATGGGCGGCCGGGCTGCCGACGTCCCTGTAGATCTGGACCAGGCATTGCAAGCCGTGGCTGATTGGATCAAGCTGAGCAGGCTGAAATTGAATCCAGCGAAGACAGAGGTCCTTTGCCTAGGTCGCAGCGGTCCAGAAGGAGGGATTCCCCTTCCAGCTTTTGACGGGGCGCCACTGGTACCAGTGCACGAGGTCAGGAGCTTGGGAGTGCTACTGGAGTCTTCCCTGACAATGGAGGCCCAGATAGCTGCCACTGCCAAATCCGCCTTCTTTCACCTTAGACGGGCGAGGCAGTTGGCCCCCTTCCTGGAGCGAGGCGACCTGGCAACAGTGATTCATGCGACGGTCACCTCGAGATTGGACTACTGTAATGCCCTCTACATGGGGCTGCTCCTGTACCGAACCCGGAAACTGCAGCTAGTGCAGAACGCGGCAGCCAGGCTGCTGGTGGGACCACCTCGGTGGGAACATGTGCGGCCTAGGCTGCGGGAACTGCACTGGCTGCCAATTGTATACTGGGTTCATTACAAGGTGCTGGTTATTACCTTTAAAGCCCTATATGGCTGAGGACCTGCCTACCTTAGGGACCGCCTCTCTCCATATGTTCCCCAGAGAGCACTGCGCTCCAGCTCACAAAATCTTTTGGAAATCCCTGGGCCTAAGGAGGCCAAACTTAAAACAACAAGGGAGCAGGCCTTCTCCATAAAAGCACCCCAATGGTGGAATCAGCTGCCAGAAGAGGTGCGGGCCCTACAGGATCTCAATCAGTTCCGTAGGGCCTGCAAAACTGCCCTCTTCCAATTAGCCTTTTAAGATGGAACCAGAACTAATATTATGCTATCTTGGATAAATAGAGATTGTAGCACCATTGTATTGTTTTTAGCTTAATTTTAATATTAATTTATATATTGTATCTATGCCGTTGTTTATTGATTTTATTATCTGTTTATTGTTATACCATGATATTATATCATGCTTTGTAAGCCGCCCTGAGCCTGCCTTGGCGGGGAGGGCGGGGTATAAATAAAAACTTATTATTATTATTATTATTATTATTATTAAACCAGAGCATTGCTGTGTGATGCTTCCAACATGATGATGTCACAAAATGATGTAACTGCCTGGGGGTGGGGTTTCCCCTGTTGGCCAGTGGTGGGCAGAAGCTCCAAAAACCAGGGGAACCTCCCACTGGGACCAGGGGACTGGCAAACCTAGCCCTTCCCCACTGGCAATGGTTCTCTGTATCCCCGGCAGGAATATTCCACTCTGTATAACCTCACTTACCCTCTCTCCAGGTGGCCCAAGTGGTCCGGCAGCTCCTGGCTCACCACGAGCCCCTCTCTTGCCTTCTTCTCCTGCTGGTCCAGGAGCGCCTTGTGGGCCTGCAGGGCCCTGAAGAAGAAAAAAAAAAAACAGTCTTAATTATTCTTAATTACCATTTGTCTTTGTATGCTAATGGTCACTGTAATTAAATACAGACTTTGCCCAGAAGTGCCCACAGAGTACAGTTGTGCAGACAGGAAGCAGAGTCTTGACAAGAAGCAACTATGGATTGGGAGGCAGCAAACAGAAGCTCTTTAGCTTGCCCTTTATCCTGCCCACTTTTAGTTATTGGAAAGGGGGCTGAACTTATTCATGGTCAGCTGAGTCTTAATGCTCAAGTCGTAATACTCAATACTCAAGTCTGTGGTACCAAATGACTTCATTTTAGCAGGTAATACCTCTAATATTAAATGTTCAGGGAGCATGAAATATGTCAGGGTGCTTCTGGGGACTGGTAGAGCTCATTCAACATTTAAATAAATGTGAGAGGGGAAAAAAGACAACTGTGTGTTGTATTACATGCCATCACGTTGCTTCTGACTTAAGAAGAAGATACTGGTTTTATATCCCGCCTTACACTCTGAATCTCAGAGCGGTCACAATCTCCTTTACCTTCTTCCCCAGCCCCCAACAGACACCCTGTGAGGCAGATGGGGCTGAGAGGGCTCTCACAGCAGCTGCCCTTTCAAGGACAATTCCTACGAGAGCTATGGCTGACCCAAGGCCATTCCAGCAGGTGCAAGTGGAGGAGTGGGGAATCAAACCCAGTTCTCTCAGATAAGAGTCCGCACACTTAACTACTACACCAAATTGGCTCACTTAAGACAGTCCTATAAGTTGATAACCTCCAAATGTCTTATCTTTAACAGCCTTGCTTAGATTTTGCAACCCAAAGGCCGTGGCTTCGGCTGAAGCAATTGAAAAACCCAGGAAAACTAAAATTCAAAAACAAATCTTTTTTGTAAAGTTAAGTGCGCAGTGCGTATACTATTTTCTTCCTCAGATAAGACAACTTCAGAAGTTAGGAAATGAAAGTTCAAGCTTCACGGCTGTTAATTGGATGATCATGACTGTAGACCTCAGAAAGATTAGAAAGCTAACCTTTGTTTAAGGTTAAGCGGTGTACCATCTCTAATTTTCTGTATGCATAGCACAGGGTAACCCTCACCAGATCTCAAAAGCTAAGCAAGCTGAGCCTCAATTAAGATTTGGATGGGAGACCACCAAAGAAAACCAGAGTCACTAAGCAGAGGCAGGCAATAGCAAACCCCTCTGAATGTCTCTGTGGGGCCACCATAAGCCAGCTGCAACCTGACAGCCATAAACAAAAAGAAATGTACTTTCACAAAGCTTCTGAAATTCTGCCAAGCCAGCTCTTTGCCTATCCCCTGCCTGTTGCTGGGATACAGGATGACACTTCAGAAAGCCTTAAAAAGACAGGGCTCTTTCATTTTATAGCCATACTGATATTAAAAGGAGCTAGCCTTTGTATCTATGCTTTTTGCTGCAATGCAGCAATAACAACCATAGTCAATACAGGCCTTTTTAAATGACCAAGTAAGACTGATGTGTGTGCATAGCACAGTCTATGCAATACGATCCGTTATCAGTTCAGATATGGAAGTCTGGATATGTGATATGTGTAACAGAACATTTACCCCAACAAGGCAAACAGCAGCACCCTGGGACAAGTTTTGATCAGGAAAATGGTTCAAAAGAAGGCTTTAAATCCTTCCTCCCTTCATGCTGTGGTCCTGATTCAAACTGGGCTGGTTTGAGCATCTGAAAATTAAACTTAGAGATGAAACACTGGGAGTTCTAGCTATGGAACTTCCAGCATCCTGTGTACATGAGCTAAGGGAAGATGAATCTAAAGGGCAGTTTAAGATTGAGACTGACCAGCAGGCAAAAGGCCTGTAACAAGCTAGAACAGGACCAGAGGAGGGTGTTGAAGATGGTGAGGGATCTGGAGACCAAGTGTTGAAGGAGCAGGGCATGTTTAGCCTGAAGAGGAGGCAGCTGAGAGGTGATAAGATCACCATCTTCAAGTACTTGAAGGGCTGTCATATTGAGGATGGTGTGGAATTGTTTTCTGTCGCCCAGAAAGTAGGACCAGAACCAATGGGTTGAAACTGAATCAGAAGAGTTTTCGGCTCAGTATTAGGAAGAACTTCCTGACAGTTACAGTGGTTCCTCAGTGGAACAGGCTTCCTCAGGAGGTGGTGGGCTTTCTTTCCTTGGACAGAGCCCAGATCACCATCTGATAGCAATGAGGATCCTGTGAATTCAGGGGGAGGTATTTGTGAATTTCCTGCACTGTGCAGGGGGTTGGACTAGATGACCCAGGAGGACCCTTCCAATTCTATGATTCTAACTGGAATACAGACTACCTTCTTCATAAAGCCACACCGTTAGATACTTACGGATTCGCCCTTGGGACCCTGTTCACCTTTGAAGCCTGCGATGCCGGGTTCTCCCTGCAGAGAAATACAAAAGAGCAATCAGAAACCAATTAGATGTTTCATATGACAAAAGCCTGGGTCTCCCAGATCCTAATCCTGGTCTCTCACCACTACCCCTCAATGGCTATCCCTTGCAGTGATCATGATCTGCCTCTTCTTTTAGCAGCCACAGATATATAATCACTTCCAAGCAGGCTGAGTTCAGTCTTCCCCTGGTGTTTGCCAGATAAAGTCACCAGGTGACCAGGAGTAACCATAAATCTAAGATGATAAGATGGGCATTGTGTGATCAGTGGAAGAGTCTATGTCAGGGGTGGCCAACGGTAGGTCTCCAGATGTTTTTTGCCTACAACTCCCATCAGCCCCAGCCAGCACGGCCAATGGCTGAGGCTGATGGGAGTTGTAGGCAAAAAACATCTGGAGAGCTACCGTTGGCCACCTCTGGTCTAGGTAAACCAGTATTCTGTTTTCACCAGGAGCCAGCCAAATGCCTCTGGAAAAGCCCACATGCAGGAAATGATGGCAAGAGTCTTTTGTCTGTTGATTGTTCTCCTGCAGCCGATACATTGCACTGCATTTTGAATGTTTGCATTTATTTATTCATATCTCGCTTTTCTCCCGTTGTGACTCTCAAAGAAGAAGATGACTGCAGATTTATACCCCACCCTTCTCTCTAAATCAGAGATTAAGAGCGGCTTACAATCTCCTATATCTTCTCCCCCTACAACAGACACCCTGTAAGGTGGGTGGGGCTGAAAGGGCTCTCACAGCAGCTGCCCTTTCAAGGACAACTCCTGTGATAGCTATGGCTAACCCAAGGCCATTCCAGCAGGTGCAAGTGGAGGAGAGGAGAATCTGGAGTTCTCCCAGATAAGAGTCCACATACTTAACCACTACACCAAACTGGCTACACCAAAGAGGCTTAGAACATTGCTTGCCCCTTCTCCGTTTTATCGTAACAACCCTGTCAGGTAGGCGAGGTTGGGAGATGTGCCCAAAGTTACCCAGAGAGCATCCTCGGTAGAAGCTGAGATTCAAACCCAAGTCTGACACTCTATCCACTATGCCACACCAGCTCTCTTTGCTTCCAGATCTGGAAGTGCCATGTGGCTGTCATGGATGATCAGTCCCTCCTTGAAAATCCCCCTTTAAAGCCACCCACGAACACTTCTTGTGGCCCTGAATTCAAAAAAGAATTATACATTGTGCAGTAAAAGGATTTTCCTTAGACTTATGAAACTGCATGACTCCGAATTCTTGTATTGTGAAGAACAGAGAAAAAAATTCTCTCTAATAACTTTTTCTACATTATTCATAATTTTATCAACTCTCTCATGTTTCTCCCTTAGTAGTCTTTCACCTACACGAAAAACACCTTAGCTGTTTCCTTACAGGGATGGTAGTCTCCAACCCTTTTTGCTAATTTTCTACCTCTACCCATTTATTTTTATAAGATCTATACACAGTACTCAAAATGAGGCAGCACCACAGCCTTACACAAAGCTGTTATAAAACTGGCCAATTTATCCTCAATTCCTTCTCAATTCCTTCCCTAAAAATTGCTTACTAACCTTTGTATGTCAGTTATCCCTAGAATGTCATCTTGTTAACTGTATTAGATAACAATGCAATTTTAAGCAGAGTTACACCCTTCTGAGTTCATTGAAGTCAATGGGCTTAGAAAGGCATAACTTGGCTTAAGATGGCACTGTTAGTGCTTCAAAGGCCCTCTCTGAAAGTAATACATTCTTCCTGACTTTGCTCCGGGCTTTGGATTCACTCAGAAACAGTGAGGTTTTTAACCTTTCTGCATGGCAAGAGACTGATCAGGACCCCTGGAATCCTCTGTATATGCTGGAAGACTTGGGGAAGGAACAGGTTCAGTGACATCTATCAATAACAGCTGGCTGCCAAGACCAGCCAACATTTGTGGACCCAGCCACAAAACTGTGAACTCAGCCACATTCTCCCTCCCATTCATCCAGTTCTTTGATAAATCAGAGATCAAAATGCAGGGAAATTATTTTTATTAACAGTGTAAAGATGGGACATGGAACACTGCTGCCCTAAACAGTTATACTGTTCTAGGTCCACTGAAATCAATGGTCTTAGAAGAGCCTAACTCATCTTACGGTTCACTTGCCAACCTCCAAGTGGGGCCTGGAGAAGACCCAGAAGTCTCCAGACTATAGAGATCAGCTCCCCTAGAGAAAATGGCTACTTTGTAGGCAGGGGTGGAATTCTAGCAGGAGCTCATTTGCATATTAGGCCACACACCCCTGATGTAGCCAATCCTCCAAGAGCTTACAAAAAAGAGCCTTGTAAGCTCTTGGAGGATTGGCTACATCAGGGCTGTGTGGCCTAATACACAAAGGAGCTCCTGCTAGAATTCTAACCCCTTTTGTAGGTGGGATTTATGGTATTATGCCCTGCTGAGGTCCTTCCCCTCTCTAAACCCTGCCCTCCCTAGGCTCCACCCCCCCCCAAAATATCCAGGGGTTTCTCAACTCCAAGTTGACAACCCTATTTTATGGCAGAACTATTAGGGTGCAGGGTAGTTGGTAGGCTCTGGATACCGTAGGATGGCACTGTCAGGATGCAGGGTAAGTGGCAGGACCATGGATGATCACTTAGGAAAGTTAGGGCACCTTAACTTTCCCAATTAGCCTCACATTAGTCTGAGTTTCTTACCGACTGGCCTTTGGGACCCAAAGGCCCAGTTGCCCCTTGAGGTCCAGGTGGTCCACGCGGGCCAGGAAAACCAGGAGCGCCAGCAATGCCAGGAGCACCCTATTAACAACAGTGAGAAAACAAAACCACAAAGGTCAGGACCAAGAAATGCAGGTAGCTTGAAACACAGCAGATCCACCCAGATCACTCACTGTATAACACAGATCCACGCTCAATACTTTTTTCATGGAAGGCGAAGCTCAACACCAGAGGTTATGGAATGTTCCCACCTATCAACCTTCTTCTCCTTCTTCATGCCAACAGAATGTAGTACTCACCGCTGATCCTTTGGCACCAGGGATTCCGTCAGTTCCAGGGTTGCCCTGAAAAGCAAGAAGAAGATGAGGATGAATGGAGTCACTTGAGCCTTACCCTGCTTCCTTCCAAGGGAGTTCCTCAGGCACAGGCAAATAAAGAAAGAACCTGGGAGAAAAAGGCGCTGTTTTCAGCAAAGAAACAGGGACAGTGTGTTGAGTGAGAATGGTGAGACTGGAAAGGAAGAAGGAGGGTTAGTTTTATACCATGTTCTCCACTACCGAAAGGAGTCCCAGAGTGGCTTACAATCACTTCCCCACAACAGGCACCCTGTGAGGCAAGTGGGGTTGAGAGAGTTCTGAGAGAGCTGTGATTAACCCAAGGTCACCCCCACTGGCTTCATGTGGAGGAGTAGGGAATCCAACCCGATTCTCCAGATTAGAGTCCACCACTCTTAACCACTGCACCAAGCTGGCTCTCTGGTATCGATGTCCCTTGACAACAGGTGTCAGTAAACCTAAGATACCTCTGGACAAGCCAATTATATGGTCAGAAATGGTAAGAAAATAATACAGTCCACACACCCTGACCTGGATAGCCCTGGCTAGACCAATCTCAATGCATCTCAAAAGCTAAGCAGGGTCGCCCCTGGTCAGTATTTGGAAAGGAGACTCACCAAGGAACACCAGGGTTGTGATGTGGTGGCAGGCAAGGACAAAACACCTCTGAAGTTTCTCACCTTGAAAACCCCATGGGATCACCATATTTCAGCTGTAACTTGAAGGTATAATATAACCCAGGGGTGGCCAAACTTGCTTAACGTAAGAGCCACAAAGAAAAAAGTGAACTGTTTGAGAGCTGCAAGACTTGAACATCAGATGTTTGTGAGCAGGCAGGCAGGCAGGCAAATAGATGGGGGAGTGAGGAACAGGTGGAAAGAAAGCAACTTTAACTTTAAATGCATTCTCCAAGCTGCCAGCTGGCTTGGTTTGGGGAAGTGATTTAAAGAGACAAATGCCTTCTCCAAGCTGGCTGACAGGGTGGTAGGGGCTTCGAGAACCACCCAATATGTGTGAAAGAGCCACATGTGGCTCCCGAGCCACAGTTTGTCCACCCCGATATAGCCCAATCTTATCAGATCTTGGAAGCTAAGCAGCGTCAGTACTTGGGAGGGAGACCACCAAAGACGACTCTGTAGAGGAAGGGAAACTACCCCTGGTTCTCTCTTGCCTTGAAAGTCCCTTGCTTGGAGCTGCCATAGGTTAGTTCTGACTTGATGGCACTTATGTACGTATGTAAGGGAAGGGGCTGTTTTTTTACCTTCTACAGAGGAAGGCAACCAAGATGATTAAGGGGTTGGAACTCCTTCCCTATGAGGAAAGGTTGAAGGGTCTGGAACTTTTCAGTTTAGAAAAGAGACAACTAAGGGGGGGGGCGTGAAAGAGGTTTATAACAGGGGTGGCCAATGGTAGGGGCTGATGGGAGTTGTAGGCAAAAAACATCTGGAGAGCTACTGTTGTTTATAAAATTATGCATGGGATGGACAGAACTGACCCAGAGACCTTTCTCTCTCCCTCCCAAAATACCAGAATGTGAGGGCATCCAATGAAGCTGATGGGCAGTAGGTTCAGGATGGACAAAAGGAAATACTACTTTACACAGAGAGTGATTAAAATGTGAAATTTGCTGCCAGAGGATGTAGTGATGGCCACAGGAATTAACAGCTTTAAAAGAGGATTAGATAGATTCATGGAGGATAAGTCTATCAATGGCTACTAGACCTGGTGACTGAGGGGAACCTCCATGTTCAGAAGCGCTAAGCCTCTGAATCCCAGATCCAGAAAGCAACATCAGGGGGGAAGATCTTGACCTCTATCTATGCCCTCTTGTTGGCTGCTCAGAAGAACTGGTTGGCCACTGTGTGGGACAGGATGCTGGACTAGACAGACTACTGGTCTGATCCAGGAGAGCCCTTCTTATGTTCTTACACGCCCCCCTCCCCCAGCAAGATCAGCCAAAACACTCATGTCTCTGCACATAAAGCTAAGCCGATGGATTAAATAAAAAACAGCAGTGCCTTGCTACAGAGGGGCCCTGTTCTAGACATATCTTAAGAAGCATGAAAGAGCACTTATGCACCCAGCGTGGCATCAGCAAGGATGACTCTACCAGGGAGTCAGATTTTGGAATCCCATTGACAGGTAGAAACTTGCCAGTTATATTTTACCACCAACACTAGGGGCACCACTTGGCTTTTTTTTTTTTGCCCGAGGCCCCAAAATAATTCAGGGCATCTTGCACAACACATATGCACATATGTGAAAAAGAGAGCACTGAGACAAAGAAAGAACCATCAAGGCACCAGACCACTTCAACCATCAGCATTGGCAAATCACATAGAATAGCCTGCCCCTTGCCAGTGGGAAGAAACAGCTTCAGAAAGCCCCTGCAGGTGGCTTTTAACATCTGGGCTTTCCCCCACAAAATCTGGGAGCAATTGGTTTTTGTGCAAAAAGAATGGGAAAGCAAGAACCTCCGTTAAACAATTAAGCCAAATTGCTTTCTGTACGAGGCACGATCTACAGACACCAGATGGAGTTGTGATTAACTCTGTATTTAGCCTGAGTCCAAAGAAAGGGGATCAGTTCTCCGTGGTCCAGGGCTGGCAATTAACATGGCCTGAATGCTGCAATTCCCAGTGAAGTCCTTTCGAGCACAAGAAGCCTACTGTTTAGAGTTTCCCCTATCTGAAATATGCAAAGCAGCTTCAACAAAGCCAATATGAGCTCTCAGGTCCCATGCAAATTTGACAGCTAGCAAAAATATCGCTTCTCAACCCATTTCAAAATGATGTTAGTTATGGGGAATATGATGCAGGGAGCAGTCCTAAGCAGACCGTAAGGACATAAGAGAAGTCATGTTGGATCAGACCAATGGCCCATCCAGTCCAACACTCTGTGTCACACAGTGGCCAAAAAATCCATCAGGAGGTCCATCAGTGGGACCAGGACACTAGAAGCCCTCCCACTGTGCCCCCCCCCCAGCACCAAAAATACAGAGCATCACTGCCCCAGACAGTTCCAACAATACGCTGTGGCTAATAGCCACTGATGGACCTCTGCTCCATATGTTCATTCAATCCCCTCCTGAAGCTGTCTATGCTTGCAACCTCCACCACCTCCTGCGGCAGTGGATTCCATGTGTTAATCATCCTTTGAGTGAAGACGTAACTTCCTTTTATCCATTCTAACCCAACAACTCAGCAATTTCATTAAGTGCCCACAAGTTCTTGCATTGTGAGAAAGAGAAAAACTCACAGTAAGTCCCATGTTATTCAGTTGGGCTTAGCTCCAGACAGGTAAGTGTCCTTAGGATTGTGGTCACAGCTTAGTTGATGTCTGTGCAAGGGTATGCTCTGCTTTGTTATAATCATTTTTACTTATTAATGTTATTAAAGCATGTATATCCCACCTTGCCCTGTGGTTCATAATAATTACATCAGAATCTGGACTCTGGCTGGATTAATTCTCTTATAAAGTACACTACAGAGAATAATCCCATACATACCATAGCAAAGCCCAAAGTTTATCTGTCTAGACTTACTCCCAGTCTATCATAACAAGTATGGCCACCTTGCTTCCTATCCCAAACTTCTAAAAAATGCCTGCCATTTCTAACACATTGGCTGCTACCTATCCAAAGACAAGAAGGAGTGAAAATTCTTTTGATAATGTGGGCCAACAGAACGCCAGGGCATCTAGTGACTACATGTCTACTTGTGAATAGATGTATTTTTGTGTATATCAGACTTTGCAAGGACATGTTGGCAGGTGGAGTCTCGAATTACAGTTCAACACCTTCCTCAGGTTCTTTAATATACACCCGATTCCAACAGAGAAAAACAGTAAAGAAACTAGCTATGCACTGCCATCTGCTGGCAGACTTCTACAATTACACCTAGTTGTATGCCTTGCGCTTACAACCCCGTGGTACAGAGTGATAAACTGTAGTACTGCAGTCCAAGCTCTGCTCATCACCTGAGTTTGATCCCGGTGGAAGCTGGGTTTAGGCAGCCAACTCAAGGTTAACTCAGCCTTCCATCCTTCCGAGGTCAGTAAAATGAGTATCCAGCTTGCCAGGGGTAAAGTGTAGATGACTGGGGAAGGCAATGGCAAACCACCCCATAAAAAGTCTTCCAAGAAAATGTCATGATGTGATGTCACCCCATGGGTCGGTAATGACTCAGTGCTTGCACAGGGGACTACATACAACAAGGTGTGGAAGTGTCTGGGAATGTCTAGTGACATAATGTATTACTTTGATCTATTTAGATATTTATACCCTGCTTTACTCCCCAACAGGGATCTGCAGTGGCTTACAAAATCAGAAGCAGCTGGGAAAGCAGGCAACATTTCAGCATGCATATGCCTGTGGATGGAAAACCAGGAATCAAGAAAGAGCAACTGAAGTACTGTTGAAAGAAGTGTCTACTAAAGACCAGTGCAATTTCTGCCATTGGCTAAATACTTTGATACACTTTGATCAGGTAGGGTAAACTACAAGGTGGAGTGATTCCCCTGCTTGCTAAGAGGGGGATGTGTTAGTGCAGGGGTGTCAACATGCAGCCCGTGGGCCAGATCAGGCCTCCAGAGGGCTCCTATCAGGCTCATGAGCAACTCACTATCATCTGCTTCCTTCTCTCTCTCTTGCTTCCTTCTCCCTCTCTTGCAAAGCTTGCTTTGCTAGGCTTGCTCAATTAATCTACAGAGCAAAGCCTCTATTTTCTACATTGGCTGACCAGCACATGAAGCAACTTATATACAAAACTTTGCAATGCCAAGCCATTTCATATGTTCCTCTGAGTCTTAGGCTCAAAGCAATGGCCATAAGATTTCTGTAATGAATGTCAGTAAATCAAAAGTAGGTTTGCAACTTACAGGTACACACCTGAACAACACCTGAATAGCATAAGATTACTACAGCTCAGACACTGTCTCCAGATTCTGATGCAATAATTCAGAGCAAGAGGTATCAGTTATCAGAGACTGCTAAATAAACAAAAAAAATTTTAAAGGTAAAGGTAGTCCCTTGTGCAAGCATCAGTCATTTCCAACTCTGGGGTGATGCTGCATCACAACATTTTCATGGCAGACTTTTTACAGGGTGGTTTGCCATTGCCTTCTCCACTCATCTACACTTTCCCCCCAGCAAGCTGGATACTCATTTTACCAACCTCAGAAGAATGGAAGGCTGAGTCAACCTTGAGCCAGCTATCTGAACCCAACTTCGGCCAGGATCGAACTCAGGTCATGAGCAGAGAGCTTCGACTGCAGTACTGCAGCTTTACTCTGCGCCATGGGGCTCCTTGGTAACAAAATATTACAAGAGTGCTAAACTTTTAAGCATATTTCACTTTTAAGTTTTTTTAAAAAAATCTTTAATTGTGTTTGCCTGTGTCTTTTATAAAGTTTATATCTACGCTATTAGAGTGTCTCTGTGTGTGAGTGAGTGAGTGAGTGTCACCCCTGTATTAGCGAGAGAGAGAGAGAGAGAGAGAGGTACTGTCAAGTTACTTCAGACTTATGGTGACCCTATGAACTCCTATAGTTAATAGACTTGCTCTGGTCTTGCAAACTGAAGGTCATGGCTTCCTTGCTTGAGCCAATCCATCTCATGTTGGGGCTTCCTCTTTTCCTGCTACCTTCAAAATTTCTAAGCCTAGCCAACCACAAAGAAGATCCTGATAATTACACACCCAAAGCTGGAGCCATCACTATTCTGCATGTCCTGTGAAACACAGACCCAGCCAAATAATGGAGAGCCTTTTATGGTCTGATTGCATGGATTATTTCAACGCAAAAAGAAAAAGGATGCCCATCTTTTGCATAACATGGTATTAGAGAATGTCAGAATAATGTTCAGTACAGCCTGAGAAGTCTTTTTATTCTGGACTAATCAAGCCACACAGTTTTTGTACACCTCCACCCCACAAGGGCTAGGTGTGGTTCCGGTTCTTGTTTGGAGCACCAGATACTTACTGGAGCTCCCGCAGGTCCAGGTGAGCCGGGGCTTCCAGATTCACCTCGGGATCCTTGAGCGCCCTCGGGGCCACGAGCACCAGTGGGGCCAGCTTCACCCTGCAAAGAGATGGAGAGAACATGAAGGAAACATCCCAGCAGTGGTCATTAGGACCCTAAAAGACCTTACTATGAACACTCAAGTCTGCAGTCCAGCAGTGTGGCAACAAAAATACATAACCAAACGGGAAAGACCTTAAGCTCACAATTTCAGAGAGCCAATCCCAGCCACAAACAATATTAATTACTGGCTAGACGAATGAGTGGTCTGAGTTGGTACAAAGCCAGTTCTTATAGTAAATATCCAGGATTTGGTCAATAGTGTGGCACTTCTTCAAAAGATATATTTGATCAAGTGCTCAAAGATTTAAACAGTGTCTGAAACAGGATTTCCACTATGATTCTACTGCCCCTGGTCACCTTTTAGTTTACCTCACCAATACAGCCTGGTGTATAACCTGCCACTTGAGTTGGCAAATCAAGAGTTCTAATAGAGTAACATGTGTAAAGATATGCTGAGCTATCAAACAGATTGTTATTCCAGAGGCAAAAAGTACAACTAGTAAATCTGTTCTAAAACTAGCACAATGCATCAGCTCAGTTGCTATCAAAATCCAGGATGGATTCTTGCTACCAAACAAATGAGGCAAGGGGATGTGAAGATATCTGAGACATGGTATCAGGCTCATGTTCTAGTGTCACCAGACTTCCAGATTTCTCACAGCATCCCCTCATTTTTACCCCCAGCACTGCAAAAACTTCAGGAAGTATTTTGGTGGTAGCACATAAAGATAGCTCCCCAGATTACACTGTTTTTCAAAGTTACATACTCCTTACTTGTGCTTTTTAACATGTAATGTCTTTCCTCAAAACCTATCTTTGATATCAAGGTTGCCCCCAAAATTACAGATGTCAGAGTAACTCTAAACCTGTAGTATTAAAGTGCATCTTAAGGATTACACAATTTGGGTCTGAAGTTCCTACTCTGTGTTCTGTACAAAAGTCAGATATTAATTCTGTCAGGAAATGTGTCTTCTTTTTTCCTTTTCAAAATATGGTAACCCTAATTTTACTTCAGCTATTGCTGCTATTTCCTACTACTGCTAATTTAGCCAAAGACAAAATATTAAGTTGCACTACATAGAACATCGACTGCTCCTTTGTGTCATTCTGAGCTGGTAATTTTTTTTGTTAGAGTAAATTATTTAACTTCTCCCCATCTATTCTGTCTTATCATCCATCAAAAGTGAAACATTAATTTTCATCTTCCTTCCTTCCTTCTACTTCTCTCTCCTCCCCAGCCTCATCTTACTATGGCAAGTAGCAGTATTCTCCCTCAACTCAGAAAGCCTCTCCTCCATCTTTTTATAATGAGGACACTGATTGTTATTGAAAGGCCATTGTCAATTCCTGTCAGACATTCCACAAAAGGCCTCAGTTCCCTCTCAACACACATACACACACAGCCTCTTCACTGTCTGGTAACCGTAGAAACCACTCATGGGGGGGAATTAGCAACCTGAAGCCATATACCGCTGGCAATGGGAATTCCCAAAGGAAGGCCTCTCTCTCTCTCTTTTTCTCCTTGCCCTCACAGACCCCACATTAAGGAAACCAGATATGCTGAAATAGGGAGCATTTAGCGTTAGGGCTGCTAATGTCTCCAAGGGAGGAGAACTGCCAGAGCAGTTGATTATCTGATGGCCCTGACCTCTCTGGACAAAATTTGAGCTTCCATTCAATCCATGGCAGAATGCCCCCTGGCCTGAAGCCAGTCAGAATTTTACCATCACCCATTTCTATTGCCTGGGTGATATTTAAACTGAGTAGGACTTCAGCCCTTACCAAGGGAGCATTCTCCCATTGAATGCCCATGGCTCCCACAATCAGCTGATTGCTGCATCATCTAACATCTGAAAGGCCGCATAAAAGCATGCAGGATGGGGGGGGGGGAGTGAGTTCCATCTCTAAAGGTTATAAGAAGCACCGCCAGCTGAAAGGAGGAGTGATTGGGAAATGGAAATTCAGGAGGCCATGTTTCTTTGGCAACATCCAAGACCAGAGGCTTCGAGATTTCCCACATATCTTCATAGTCACAGTTCAAGCTTACATGTGAGCAGAAAAAACAGTCAGAGGGATCATTTAGGAAAAGCAATGAGGGTTGTCCAGCCTTTTTTTATGTCTGGCTAATAGTTCAACGATCTATTTTTAAAAGTACACACACTTAAATAGGCCTTTGTAGGAGGTATGCATACCAAAGGCACAAATCTATTATTCTGATCTACGTTCCTAAACCCCACTACTTTTTTTATTTTGCAATTTGATCTTGAACATACAAAAGGGTAGGCCTTTAAGCCTTGTTGAATCTCATGCCTCCTACAACTGAAAGCTCAGTCCTCTCCTATAGCACTCTAAAATCGAGATTTTCTCTGTTTCCTAAAGAATGCCCGAACATATTGTCAACAGAGGATGCTCACAATCCTTACACCAGATCCAATCTCAGTTTCCCTAAAAGCACAATAGTACTTGTGGGTCTTTAAAATGTCATAGTTCTCCGGATAGCATGTATATTTCAGACCTTCCTGTACAGGTTTCACAGCTGACTTCAGGTTTCTTTCCTAACCACAGAGCACTCAATATGTTACCTAAGAAATACACTGGTAAGACTGCGTGGAAAGCAGTATGAAAAGACTTGGGTCAGGAACCTCAAGGTGAAATTTAGAGTTCTCCTGAAATCACGCATGATCTTGAGACTACAGAGATCAGTGCCCCTGGAAGAAATGGCAGCTTCAGAGGGGCAGACTTGTGGGTTTCCTGCATTGTGCAGGGCATTGGACTAGATGATTCTGGAGGTCCCTTCCAACTCCATGATTCTATGACTTCATGGTATACCAAGAGTCTATGAGAAACCAGACTGATACCACACCCTCACTGAGCTGCCTCATTTCTTCAGGAATTTCCAAAAGCAGAATTGGCAATCCTAGAGAAGTGGAAGCCCAAACTGCTCCAGTGCAGTATACACTGCTTCCTCCTGCTACCTCTTCCCAACTACTCAATCAGACCCAACTACTGTAGTGACTCAACTATGGTGATCCAATTTCCATGCTGGCAGGAGGAAGAATAGGCCACCCTAGATTTTTATGGAGCTGGTGAAGATCAAGCCAATTATTCATTTTTCAACTCAAGAGTATTCCTAAAGGGCACGAACATTTTAAAGAGCCCTATAGCAAATTATGCCAATAGGAGTTCTCATTTAGGGGGAAGTGTGGGTTTCATCAGTTAGGAAAACAGTCAGTTTTGAGGTCTCCTCAATTCTACAGTACTGTACTCTATCACATCCCTACACTCTATCCCAATTTGAAAACCCAACTGGACAGCCAAACTGTAGACTGGAATTAAGTGGAATGTAATTTCCTCACCCCAATAACTGAGAACAATAAAAATTCAATCTCCTTTTTAATATACAGGACAAAATTATTAATCAAAATACTCTGAAGAAAATTTCAGAGATGAAGTCTACCGGCAGTCAATGGATTTTAATTTCAAGAGATTTGCCCTGACCTGGATAGCCCAGGCAAGTCCAATCTCCTCAGATCTCAGAAGCAACACAGGGCTGACTGGATGGGAGATTTCCAAGGAATACCAGGGCCAGGATGCAGAGGAAGGGAATAGAGCCATCTATCTGAACGTCGTTGACATAGTCTCATTAAGGGTCACCAGAAGTCAGCCATAACTTCCAGGCATGCACGCACACACACAAAAATACATTTTTAAAAAAGAGAGAGAGATGTGCAATATGAAGCTGTTTCAAGACTGAACATTTTGGCACTCTTGATTTCTAGACTTTCCTGTGTTTCTGTCCCCACAATCCACCCAGTTCTCTTTCCCCTAAGAAATTTTTCCTTTCCTTTTTCTATATTCTGTATCTCAGCTGGTCCATTTTCAGTCCCTTCTGTGCTTCTTTCTGCATTCACAAGCTTCCAGACATGTATGCACAAGCTTTCTTAGTTGTGAATTTTCCTGTAATTTTCTTACTTCTCAGGCAGGAAAACCTGATGAAATGGTTCTAACCTTCCCACAGTGGCAGTCGAGTATTCAGAGGGGAGGTGGGATTCCCACAGTTGCTTTAATATTGTTAGGGGAGGGAGGGAAATGCAGAACTCACCAGCCTGAGGCAGAAGAAAGATTAATTTGATCTTGGAGCGCTACTTACCTTTGCACCTGGTGCACCGGGGAAACCTGGAGCTCCAGCAGGGCCAACAGGTCCCTGAACAAAGAAAAAAAAATGTTTCAATCAGTTAGATGACAGCAGAGCAAAATCCTTTTAATTACAAAGGATCGCTAAAGAAAGTTCAGGGCACAAAGTGCACCACAATCCTACAGCACATTTTTGAATTCTAACAAGCACGGAAACTTCATTTAGGATCCAGTTGTTACAGATAAGAAACACAAGGCAAGGTGATGTTACTTTTTCTGACCCAGATTCAATACTTTGGTCAAGCTTGTAATACAGAAATAACAAGAGTAGAACAAGAATGTCGCAGCCTGTTGCACTGCAGGGATTAGGCTCTCACAGCATTCTTCAATTTCTTTAAAACTGTGGTGGCGTCCACAGTTTAGACCTGTGGATGGTGCTATGTTTAGTTTTGCCTGAGGGCTGAGCTTTACACTTGATCAGCTGCATCCCATGTTTGGTTCATAACTGAGTTGACGCTTTGTTCATACTATGCTGGGATGCTTTGTATGTCAGCTATCTTGGGTGTTCTTTTTGAGCAGAAAGGAGGGATATAAACTGATATATAAAACAAAGCAACTCTTAGGCTGCCTCACATAAGTACAAAACAGAACTTGCTAGGGGCCTGCTCACACAATGTGCAAGACTGATGGACTACTGGCCAGTCATCTGATTTAATATTCTGCTTTACTTGCCCATGCTGCCCAAACATTATGGACAATATCTGTTTTCATCTATTTTTAAAATGCTGTTGTATACATTTGTTCAATTGTGAGGGCCCTGCGGGATCTTACTCAGTCAAAGAGGTGAGGGCCCTGTGGGATCTTACTCAGTTCCGCAGGGCCTGTAAGACAACCCTCTTCCGATTAGCTTATGCCGACTAGATAAATGTAGCTTATCAGATTTTAGTGAAATATACTGGATAGTTTTAATGTTAAGATTTTAAGGTTTTTAGGTTTTTTAAATGTTTTGACTTTTAAATGTATTAACTTTGTACCTTGTTTATTGTTTTGTCGTTGTTGTGAGCCGCCCTGAGCCACTTTGTGGGAAGGGCGGGATATAAATTATAGAATAAATAAATATAGAATAAATAAATTAAACATACATTTGTTCCCATACACTAATTTTTTAAAAAATACATACCTATGCCTGGCATTTCAACAATAATACAGTTAATACATGATACATAGTTTTAATTGCAAAGGAAAATGAGTTAATAGGAAGAATAGTTTTTTTAGAAAGAAAATTTACTTACAGGTGGGCCAGCTGGGCCAGGAAGACCATCATTGCCACGAGCACCCTGCAGGGGGGGGGGGGAGGAGACAGGAGTCAGAAAAGCAAGCAGCAGGCTGTCTTAGAAAATCCTTAAAGTGTCAGTATATCACCCGTGTGCATTTGAAGGCACATGCTAATGTAGAGGAACATAAAATACTGGCAGTTCCAAGGGTCACCACCCGGTGTACCTTCAGTGGCAAAACCTCATATTTGTCTTGTAAGGTCTGTTTATGTTCACCTTTCTATACATACTTTCTCCATAAAACTATCCAAGTTTTGATAAAATCATGTTTTAATTTTTTTTACAAAAACCCCCATAAAACACTGAAGACTAATACACAAAATACAAACAATAAAATAGCTCTGACTTGCATAGCGCAGGCCTACCTAATCTCCTCAGACCTTGGAAGCTAAGCAGGGTCAACTGTGATTAGTACGTGGATGGGAGACTATCTTTGAAATACCCAGTCAGGAGGTGGGGACAGGCTTATTCAGCCACCTCCTTGAATATTCTCCCAGCCCCCTTTAGGGGTCAGTCACCAGAGGTCACCATGACTTCCAGGTGCACAAAAATAATAATAATAAAAGCAAACAATAAGATAAAAACAATAGCAATGCCAGTAACTGAATATGTTACCTAAAGACCAGCATAAGTGAAGCTTGGATACATGGCTCATTCCAAGTATTTTTGGGGAACGCACATAGAAAATGACCAGCATCCCCTTCCCCTCCTCTGCCCACAATCAAGTTCCCAACTTGAGCCTCCCTTCCTGCCCACATATGCGCCCCACCCACCTGAGTATCCTTCCAGAACCTGTTTGCAGGGTCTCCCATTGCCTATGCTCTCCTGGATGTCCTTTCTCCAACTGCGCTGGGCAATGCATGTGGTTTGGAGCACTGCCACAGGTACTGCTATGAACACCACTGCTATGCATCACCTGTACATGCTCCCCGCAGTGCTACAGGGCAACAGGTGTAGCCAGGAGTGTTGGTGGCAGCAGTGCCAAATTAAACCCTGTGGAGGCCCCTAGACAGTCAAAATCTTGGGGGACCCTTGCAAATTATGTCAGAGTGCCCACCCCACTGCCCACGGCCCCCACTGCAGCCTGCAGGCACCTTCTCAAAAGCCCCTTTGACAAAGCTGCGGGGGAGAGGCAGAGAGAGGCAAACCTGGCGACTTTACCAGCAGCAGCCGCACCAGTGAAGTTGGGCAAACAGCAGCTCAGTTGCTGGCTGTGCGTGCAGGCTCTGAGGGCTGCAAACAGGGGGGAAACTGAGGGTGGGGAGCTGGTCCAGGGCCCCTAAAGGCATGGGGGCCCATAGGCCAGTGCCTACTTGGCCTAATTGTTAATCCGGCCCTGGGCAGCAGGTTGGGAAAAGGCAGGTGGGGGGGCAGTGGGCCCCACCAGAAGCTCTGGGTCCTGGCCGCTACCCCACCACAGGGAATGCTGCTGTTTGCCCCGCTTAGAACCTCTGGGGCTGTTCTGTCAGCACAACAGCAGAATGGCGGGTAGATTTGTGGATTATCTTCCTGCAGGCTCCTACTTTGCCCCACACAGTTCCTAGGGATCCAGTGACCTGCAGGAGCGCAATATTAATGGGGCACAGAAGGCTGCATTGGGTGGGAGGAGGTGTGGAAGTTAACCTTCCTCAGTCATAACTCTGGTCATTCCCCTTAAGACTCAAGCATTAGTAATAAAATCCAAATATAAAGGAAGGGGCACAGTTCCTGTGATCCATCAAACTCCAGTTAGCAATGAAAAGCTTTTCTAATCCATTCAAAGGCCTATGAAGGGGGTGCACCAGAAAGTTCCCCAGGACAACTACAGAGAGGGTGAAGTTTCTTGCCTCACGGTTCTAATCTCACAACCATGCAAGAATCCTGAGAAGGGCCTCCTGAGGGGAACTCTGTGATAAAACAGCCTCCGATGCTAATGGTCTGACACCCTTGCCCTCCTGTAACCAAAGACTAATTGCCTGGCAGACTCACTTGCATCCCAGGCAGCCAGCCAGCCAGCCAGAGAGTTCAGTGGAAAAAGGAAAGAAGCAAGGCTGCTCAAAGGGAAAAAGCGCTCGAGAGAATGGCACCAGGTATTTGATCAACAAAATTAAAAACCATCGTTCAGAGGCTGAGCCCATGCTTTGCAGGCAAAGAGTCCCAGGTTCAGTCTCTGTGGTTACAAGATCTCAGGTCATGGGGAGGGGAAGAATGCCATTCCCAACCTCCAGATGGGGCCTGGAGTCCTCCCAGAAGTTACAACTGATTTCCCAGCTGCAGAGATCAGTTTCACCTGGGGGCTTCAGAGAGCAGACTCTATGGTATACCAGAGATTCCAGATGAAACACCTCCTCAAGTCCCGCCCCCCCTTGCAGGCTCAACTCCCAAATCTCCAGGGATTTCCCAGGTCAGAATTGGCAACTAAAAACCGGTTTCTCTTTGCCTTGCAAAAACAGCGACACAAGCTGAAGCCCTGGGGCAGATAGTGGGAAATCGGAAGGATGCCCCGCTGAAAAGAGGAACGTCAGAGCAGTGTAGGGTGAGTGCAAAATCGGTCCCAGTTTCATCACAAATGGGGATCTGAGTCCTACTGTCCCAGGTCCCAACATGAACCGTTATAGCACAGTGACTTTTATCAGGTAAAGCAGATGCACATGGCTTTGGATTGAACAGGGGGCCAGGTAGGATGTGTGCAGGGCTTTTTTTGTCGCCAGAACTACTTTGCATGTTAGGCCACACACCCCTGAAGAAGAAGATATTGGATTTATATCCTGCCCTCCACTCCGAAGAGTCTCAGAGCAGCTCACAATCTCCTTTATCTTCCTCCCCACAACAGACACCCTGTGAGGTGGGTGGGGCTGGAGAGGGCTCTTACAGTAGCTGCCCTTTCAAGGACAACCTCTGCCAGAGCTATGGCTGACCCAAGGCCATTCCAGCAGGTGCAAGTGGAGGAGTGGGGAATCAAACCCGGTTCTCCCAGATAAGAGTCCGCACATTTAACCACTACACCAAACTGGCTCTCCTGATGTAGCCAATCCTACAAGAGCTTACAGTAGGTCCTATAATGAGCCCTGTAAGCTCTTGGAAGATTGGCTACATCAAGGGTATGTGACCTAATATGCAAAGGAGTTCCTGCTACAAAAAAAGCCCTCTGTGTGTATAGAGGCCACATTATGATAGCTAGGTCTCCCGCTATAGCTAGAGGCTTCCTGTGCTGGGCTCTCAACTTCTTGGAGGAGCAATAGGAGGCAATATTTAAAAAGCAGCAGCATGACAATGCTGTGACGTCACTTTTGGTTACATTCCCGGTATTGACATCACGGTATATTGACATCATGGTATTGTGTCGAAACTCCAGTCATTTCCCAAATCTCTATGGTAAAACGTCTATGGGAAATTCCTAGAGAATCAGCACAATGTCACTTCTTGGTACATACCCTGAACTGATGTTACAGAGTCTTGTGCCACTACATCACCCTTGCCCCACTGCCAAAAGCTCCCAGAGGGCTGGCAACCCTAGGCCACAAAGAAAGTATACAATCAGCAGGTAACTTTACTGTAACCAGACATACAAGGATGAAACCCTGTACTGAACTGGGTGCTAGGAAGAGCCACACTTAACAGATGGCACCTTATTGCTAATCGATGTTTCTAACAAGGACAAATGGTATTTTAATAGATTTCAACACAGGTTGTACTTAATCATGAGAAACTATCGAGGAACTTCTATGCAAAACGTAACTAATAAATTATTATAAAGAGATGCCTCCAACAACATCTTGGAGGAAAGAAGAAATTGCCCCTTCTCCTGGCTGCTCAGAGACTGCCAGACAGACAGAGAGAAAAATGTTCTGCTCCTTTAACAGAGGCTTACAATGTAGAAATGGGCAGCTGAAGCTCTCTGTGGCATGGAGGTAAATAACATCACCTGGTTAATAACGACCTGTATTAACCTGACTTGGATAGCCCAGGCTAGCCCGATCTCATCAGATCTCAGAAGCTAAGCAGGGCTGGCCCTGGACAGCATTTGGATGGGAAACCAGCAAAGAATAACTGGGTTGCAGAGGCAGTCAATGGCACTTCTGTAGGTAGGGTTGCCAGGTCTCCCCTGGCCACCAGTGAGGGATGGAGGAGTAGCAGAGCCAGGGGTGGAATTCTAGCAGGAGCTCCTTTGCATATTAGGCCACACACCCCTGATGTAGCCAATCCTCCAAGAGCTTACAAAAAAGAGCCTTGCAAGCTCTTGGAGGATTGGCTATATCAGGGGTGTGTGGCCTAATATGCAAAGGAGCTCCTGCTAGAATTCCACCCCTGAACATAGCCAAATCGAGGCTGGGGAACTCCTGGAGATTTGGGAATGGAGCCTGGGGAGGACAGGGATACAAAGCCATAGAATCCATCATCCATTTTCTCCAGGGGAACAGATCTCTGTAGTCTGGAGATGAGTTGCAATTCTGGGGTCCCACATGGAGGCTGCTATCCCTAACATCTCATGCTTTGAATACCCTACAGGGTCACCATACATCTGCTGCAACTTGATGGCAATTAATGAATGAATGAATTAAAGGGACAGGACGTTTTCCTTTCCAGGCCTGCTGGCAGGCTCTCAAGCCTTGAAGCAGCAATGAGGACTCATTCCTATTCAAGGAGGCTTGCCTAACAAGGGACCAGTGTTCCCTCTAAGATGAGTTAGCTCACACATTTTTGTCTTAACTCGAGAAGAAGGAGAAAGAGAAGACAACGATGACTGCAGATTTATACCCCACCCTTCTCTCTGAATCAGACTCAGAGTGGCTTACAATCTCCTTTATCTCCTTCCCCCACAACAGACATCCTGTTAGGTGAGTGGGGCTGAGAGAGCTCTCAAAGCAGCTGCCTTTTCAAAGACAGCTCCTACAAGAGCTATGGCTGACCCAAGGCCATTCCATCAGCTGCAAGTGGAGGAGTGGGGAATCAAACCTTGTTCTCCCAGATAAGAGTCCCCGCACTTAACCATCACACCAAACTGGAAGGATGGCCCCAGAGCAACCTAATTTATGCAATAACTCACCACTTTAATGCCAGTATCCCACAGAGTAGAATTTCTGCTCACAAGACTCCACAGCTTAGAGGGAGTATTGCAAGGGACCAAGACAAACTATTACCGATCAGCTTAATTCCCCTCCACATTCTGGCTTAGCACAAGCAGAAACACTTGGAGCTCAAAGCTAGAGTTTCCCTGCTGAGCTTCACCAGCAAATCCCCTCTCCCCCAGAGAGAAGTTGTGCCCATGTGCTCCATGAATGGGCAAAGGGAATTTCACACTACATTTATTACAGTCTCAAATGACAGGCTGAAATCTCTGGAGATGGAAGAAAGGAATGCTGGAAATGTGCCCAGGCATGATGTATTCAGCCTACACGTTTGCTAAACTGTGCATGATTGTGCCTGTAGCTACTGCTTTGTTTTACAACATATCGATGCATCTCTCCCAGTAGTTTTTGCCATGACACATCTGAGCACTATGGGGCAACATTGCAGTTTTCCTAAATGCTGTATGATGTACCCAGCCTTACAGCTGTATTTACCACTGCTGAGTGTGTACCATTGTACCCTTGCTAACAAGCACTGCCTCCCATTGCCAACTATTTTCCTTCCCAGACACTGCCCATCAAATCTCCAACTCCTGCAGGACAAAAGGCAGCCCTCTGCCTTCTCCCTCCTGTTTCCTCCACAGGTGCCTGGACTCCTGCGCTAGTGAGAGATTTAAAAAGCTACATCCAGGATCCAATTAGAGAATTGGTTTCCTACAGCCTAGGGGTGGCCAAACTGTGGCTTGGGAGCCACATGTGGCTCTTTCACACACACTGTGTGTTTCTCAAAGCCCCAATCACCCCATCAGCCAGCTTGGAGAAGGCATTTTGTCTTTTTAAATCACTTCGCCAAGCCAAGTCAGCCAGCAGCTTGGAGAATGCAGTTAAAGTTGCTTTCTTTCCACCTCTCCCTCCCTCCTCTCACATCTATTTTCCTTCCTTCCTTCCTCCCTCCCTCGTGGTTTTCAAACATCTGACATTCATGTCCTGAGGCTTTCAAACATCTGATGTTTGTTCTACGTGGCTCTTATGTTAAGCAAGTTTGGCCACCCCTGCTACAGCCCTTTGCTACAAATCAGCTTTACTAAGCACTGCCTGGTGAGCCAACAACTAAGCCCGGAAGCAAAGCAAACGCAAACATTTACGGTTTTGCTGCTCTCTGCACAGAGCATCTGCAAAGTCACACTCTCTGTGACAGTTTCCTGCAGATGCATCAGGACCCCTACCACTTTGGTGCCAACAAAGGCTCCAGATCCACCCATGCTTGCAGCTGGTGGGCGTCTGCCTGAGGTTCAATTAACATGCCCTCGTCACAGCCTGTCTGAGCAGGAGGAGTCTTTCCATTCATGACAAGAAGTCCTGAGTTCTACTTAAAGCAGATGTGTGAGCTCCACTCGGTGCTTAGGCAGCAGAGGGTGCGTTTATCCTTCTCCCTCCAGGATCAATGCAACAAAGCCATGTCTTGTCTACTGGTTTCCAGGAGAGGCTCACGCTCTCCAAGTCTGCTAAGACACAGGCAGGTTATTGCCCTGTGCCCCAAAGCATAACAACACCCTTTTAGGTACCAGAACAAGCATCTCTAACACCTACAATAAAGGTCGTCTGGATAAATTCATGTCGCTTGAGTCAAACTATAGCCCACATTACCAAAGAAAATAGCTAGAAGGAAGACTGATTACAGGCAGTGTTGGGGCATCATCGGTTATTTCGGGCATGGGCTTGGATCAGTTTGGCTAGTGGCAGTGCCCCCTACAGGGCAAAGAACCTTCCCTGGATGCAAGAGGCTCTTTTGCCAGCAGAGGTGCCTCTGCAAGAAGGCTTCTTTATGCCAGAGGAAAATGGCACAGCTAGTGGAACCAGGACTTTTTTTGAGCAGGAACACAACTCGTGCTGGCTTGGTTTCAGGGGGTGTGGCCTAATATGCAAATGAGCTCCTGCTGGGCTTTTTCTACCAAAAAAGCCCTGAGCAAAACAATGGTGATATCAGGGGGTGTGGCCTAATATGCAAATCAATTCATGCTGGGCATTTTCTACCAAAAAAAGCCCTGAGTGGAATACAACTACAAGATCAATGGAACCAAGAGATCTTCCAGTGCCAGTTGCATTCACTTGCCCTGCAGTTGTCTCCTTTGCCCACTTCCCTTTTACCCTGCAGCGCTTCTTCAGTGCTAGCCTTTGCAGGCTAAAAGAGGGAAATGGAATCTGAGCCACAAGTGCCATGGGCTCTGCACTTAAGAGGGTAGTGCTGTTGACAGCATGCCAGCCGCTTGCACTCTTGGGAGAGAGGTGCTATATGTGCATCCGCCACAGTGATGCATTAATTTCGCTCAGCTTTGAATGTGGAGGCAGCAAAATGATCTGGTTCCCGCCGGTGGTAGGTTAGGCCACACTGAAGAGGGTGGGGATGGCAGGGGAGAGAGGTTTTGCCACTGACAGCACAGGTTCTGCCGTGAATTCCGCAGTAGCCACAAAAGACCAGGCCCCTTTTCCACAACGGAAACATTAAGGAACATTCATACTCACAGCAGCACCGGATGGACCAGGACGTCCTCTCTCTCCCGGAAGACCACGAGGACCCTAAGGAATGACATGGATAAGAGTCAGAATAGAGAGCAACCTTCTGTGTGCAAAAGACTCCTATTTTGCTACTTTACAGAAGCTTGCCAAAACACACAAGCAAGCATGTGGGTACAGACCTGACCTGGATGCCCCAGGCTAGCCCAGTCTCATCAGATCTTAAAATCTAAGCAGGGTCGACCTTGGCTGGTATTTGAAAGGGTGACCTCCAAGTAATACCAGGGTTGTGATGCAGAGGCAGGCAATTGCAAACCACACAATGTCTCTTCCCATACAAACAAATCTAGCTCACCACCTAGTGATGCATAATGATCTGGCTACCAGACAATCTTAGGATCTCTTGGCTGTTCTACACACAATGCCAGGTGATGATGATGATGATGATAATAATAATAATAATAAAAATTATTAGCTAAGCAGGGTCAGCCCTGGTTAATACTTGGATGGGAGACCACCAAGAGACTCCAAGGTCGCTACACAGAGGCAGGCAATGGCAAACCACCTCTAAATCTCTCTTGCCTTGAAAACCCTATGGGGTCGCTGTAAGTCAGCTGTGATTTGATGGCATTTTCCACCACCAAGCATTTGAGTGCGCAGGTGTGTATGCAGCATCTAGATATTGCAGAAACCCCATTGGTTTGAGACCGTGCAAAAGGCACCTTGAAGTGCTCTATCCACAAAAAGGCACTGCACACATACATAGGGCCTGCGTGACCCAATAGGCCAGGTAGGCAGCTGCCTAGGGGGTCACCTGGCTGCTGAGGCAGGGGGCAGAGGGTGGGAGTCACACCGTCCCCTGTGTGCTTGCCTCAGAAGCACTCAGAGCACTTCAAGCGCCTCCAAGCAAATGCGCCATACCATCATCCCTGCTCAGTCCCTTCTAGTTCTGTGCTTTGGTATCAGCACAGACCTGGGAGATGGCTGAGCAGGGGCGGTGGGGCAGCACATTTGTTCGCCTCAGAGGCACTCAGAGCAGCTCTAAACACCTCCGAGTAAAGCAAATGTGCCGGATGTCGTCCCAACTCAGCCCCTTCCAGGTCTGTGCTGAAGCACAGACCCGAGGAGGCTGAGCAGGGGTGGTGGGCTCATGCGTACCCCTAGCTTGGGGCATGGAAAACCCTGGTACCAGCCCTGCATATGCATACAGCCCCATGTTAATGCAGACTGGATCGAATGCCAGCAGAGGTGAAAGGTCAGTTCTGCTGACTGTAGTGGGGTGTACAGGGAAAGGAAGCTTAAATCCTCCCCTCATGCCACCTTCCCAACCTGAAATTGCCCTGAGAAGCTGCTATGTGCCCTCCTGGGGAAACTTATATGTACTGACAATTATACATGTTTCCCTTACAGGGCAGAGACTCACTGGGGCTGTTTTAGGTCAGGAAAATAACATGGGAGTGGGGGAGAGACATGTCCCCTTTTTCCATGCACCATGGCCTTGGGAGGAAAGTTCCAAGCATGGAACTCCCAGAACAAAGCCTGATAGGGCTTTATAACACATGAACTGGCCCTATTGGATAAGTGTTCCCGTATAGCAGACAGTTCCACTGTTGCAGTTGCTCCCCCCACCCCGGGGCTTCTCTTTTCGTCAGATCAAGTGAGCAATTCCCCACCTGTCGCTGCGCAGGTGCATTTTGATCTGTGGCTTCCTCCAGTTCTCCCTGTGCCTTCCCAAACTTGTTTTACAAATCAGGAAGGCGCAGGGAAGAATTGGATGGAGCCGAGGGTCAAAATGCACCCGTGCAGCAACTGGTGGGGAATCCATCACTTGATCTGATGAAAGGAGAAGCCCAGGAGCAGAGCAACAGCAACTGTGGAATTGGTGATGGTTCCAAACACATTTGTCACATTCATGCCCAATTTACATGTACACTTCAAAAAAAGGGCAACCGCCAAGTCCAGAATGGATAATGTTATAAACATGATTAATATTAGTATTCATACAGGTTTGGATACTAAGCACTACACATAAATTATTTCGCCATAATCCTTGCAGTGGCTCTATAAGGTAGGCCAGTTATTGTCTCCGTATTGCAGATAGGAGGCAAGAGAGAGTGTGTATTGCCCAAGGCCACATAGTGAGTTTGTGGCAGAATCAGAATTCAAACCAGGGGCCTCCATGGACCACAGTTCATTCTCTCAGGCTCTGCATAAATTTACCACAGTTCCCCACCCCCCTCAGCACTGACAGTGACCTCTTCTGGCATTCTGGGGCAATTGTTTCTTCCCCCTGTTACTCTGTTTTTCCTTTTCAGTCCTTATGCACCAGGCATCGTCTTGCAAATGCACAATATGGCAACCTTGCCGAAGCAAACCAAGTCTGGGCTGGACAAGAGACTGCAGGACAACTCTACTTATGTGGCTTTTGGCTTTGTAGAAGGAAGCTGGACTATAAAAGTTGGTTTTGGTGGTGTAAATGGTGGGGATAAGTGGCAGGTTTTTTCCTCTTCCAATTTATATGGACAGCATTCATTCACTATGACCCATGTCTTTAACAGTCTGTTGTCAATGATAACCGACAAGTTTGTACTCACCATGGGACCAGGAGAACCACTCTCACCCGGAGACCCAGCTTCACCCTAGAACAAAAGGCAGCAATAAGTCAACCACTATCATGTTGGCATCACCAAGCACCACTAGAAGGAATGTACCTGGAGCACAACCAAACCTTCCTTTGCCATTCTGACTGGGAAAGTGCTAGAGGGAGCTCCACCAGCGCATATTACTAGAAGGATTTATACCCTCCCTTTGCTACCCAAGGGAGTCTCAGAGCAGCTTACAATCTCCTTCCCCTCCCCACAATAGGCACCCTGTGAGGAAGGTGGGGCTGAGGGAGCTCTCCCAGAACAACTCTTGAGCAGAACAGCTTTGAGGGAACTTGTGGCTGACCCCAAGGTCACAGCCACAGGTGCAAGTAGAGGAGTGGGAAATCGGATCCGCTTCTCCCAGATAAGAGTCCATGCACTTAGCCACTTATACCAAGCTGGCTCTCACCAACAGCCTATGGATGACTGCCCAAGGATGACTGCAAATCTCAACCAACAACATAGTTCTGGTGGGAAAGTAGGAGAGAAATGGAGGACTGGGAAGGACAGGTATTTCCAAATGTTACAAAAGGAGTCCATAGGGCTGGGCGAAATGAAGGGGGCTTAGTGTATGTGGAAGTGAAGGGGGTTTAGCCAGGTGACTCAATGCTCCACCCATGCCACAATCCCTTCCCCCATGGCTGATACTACCCCTATGCAACACCTGAGCCATGAACTAGAGAAAGGACTGCCTCTTCCCAACAATAACATATCCCTGCTTAACCGCTGGATAAATGCAATACCTCTGAGACAGAAGTACTTCCTTGAGGAGAAGGTACTGTGGCTCAGTACAGCATAAACTCTGCAGATGAGAGGTCCCACTCCCAGGTTCAATCCCTGACATTCCAGTTAAAAGGATTGGGTAGAAGGGGATATAAAAACCTTCTGCTTGAAACTCTGGTGAGTCTGAGAATGCAATATTGACCATGATGGACTGATGGGAGGGACCATGTCTCAGTGGTAGAGTGTCTGCTTGGTATGCAGAAAGTCCTAGGTTCAATCCCTGGCATCTCCAGTTTAAACCAGACCAGTAGGTGATGTGAACGACCTCTACCTGAAACCCTGGAGAGCTGCTACCAGTTAGAGTAGGTGATACTGACTTTGATGGACCAGTGGTCTGATTCAATATAAGGCAGCTTCAGGTGTCCACGTCTGACCATATGCCCATGTGATCAGATACAGGAGAAGGCAATTTTGCAGGCCCATGATCCCATATAGCAAATAAGCATTGTAAAGGCCCTAAATTACCCCAATGCATCCTTTTCCTTTCACTCTAGGCACATGGAAGAACTTTCAGGTCCCCCATAAACTCCTTAGGAGAATCGTATGCACAATCAGGGCATTTTTTTTGTAGCAGGAACTCCTCTGCATATTAGGTCACACTCCCTGATGCAGCCAATCCTCCTGGAGCTTACAGTAGACCCTGTACTAAGAGCCCTGTAAGCTGTTGGATGATTGGCTACATCAGCGGGCCTAATATGCAAAGGAATTCCTGCTTTAAAAAAAGTCCTGTGTACAATATTAAAACAGCAAGCGACACCAGCTGGTAGCAAGATAAATGGATAGTGACAGTCTAAAAGCATGTTGTTTGTTACTTATAGATATTATGTACATAAGTGAATTACTACTGGAAAACAGCAATCTACATGGTACCCAAGCTGGATATTACAAGAACATACAGCTTTTTAATAATTGCTTTCAGTTGTTGTTGCAGGAAAATGTTTTTAAAAAAAACCCAACATTTTGCTTTGTAAATTCTGCATTCTTTGGTGCAGTTTGTTGGAACTGTTTTCCTGGAGAATATACGTAAACTAACTTGTTGGTATCCAGTTTAACAAAGGAATAAAAAAGTATTTCTTTTCCTACCACATTAAAACTAATTTCCCCCTTCACTTTGCTGAGGGTGGGGGTCTACTTGAAAACAATTTGTTACTGCTTGGCTTTCATATTGTACACCATCCTCCATACTTTGACAGAAGGGCAACTTAGGCATTTCGTAAATTAATTAATTCACTTTTGTCATTCTGCAAAGTATGCCAAAGATAATTTTCAGGAGGGCACTTCTATAAAGGAAATACAGTGACATAATAACAAAAGGTTTCAGGAAAGCATTTTTATAAAGGGAACGGGACTGTGAACTATACCCTTGTGTTTATTATTTTCTATTTGCAGTATGTATTTTCCTGGTCTCACTGAATTGCTTTCTACTTGCATAATACCATTTCCCACATTCTGTAACATATCACAATCAAGATGGGTAGCCATGTTAGTCTGCCTGTAGCAGCAGAAAAGAGAGAGAGTTCAGTAAAGACTAACAAAATTTGTGGCAGGCTTTCACAAGTCACTGCTCACTTCTTCAGAAGTTTTGAAGAAGTGAGAAGTGACTCACGAAATACCCTGCCACAAATATTTTTAGCCTTTAAGGTGCTCCTGGACGCTTGCTCTTTTCTACTGTGATATATCATGTGTATCAGTTCGTGCTTTGGTTCAGATTTCTATAATCCTATTCCTATTCAGGGCCAGCGCATGGGAGTAGGCCAAGTAGGTGGCCGCCTCGAGCGCCACTTGGCCTAGGTGCGCCATCAGGCACCCCCTCTCCCTGCGCCCGCTGCCCTCCATCTTCCCATGCACCTGCTACCGCTCACCTGCCCGCACCTGCTGCCATCTGCCACCCTGTGCCAGCCTCCCCGTTCTTGCAATGCACGCAGCGCCGGATGATGATGTTTGTGTGTGAGCGCTCAGCCCAGCCCAACCCAACCCTCCCCTGCTTCAAAGGGAGCCAGTCACATGTAAGCAAGCACGCACAAGCACTCAGCCCGGCTCTCCCCTGCTTCTAGCTAAGCGCTTGTGTGCAAGCGCATGATGACGCCTCAGCCTAGGGACTCCAGAACCTCTAGCGCTGCGTCTGTTGTATTGCATTGCTTATTAAACATCTCATCTTATTGATTGCACTGACATACACTATGCAATCTGCCTTGAGTCTTTGCAAAAAGGATGGACAATAAATAAAATAAGAAACAAAAATAATACAGTCACCGTTACAAGTTTAACCAGCTGTTAGCAGGGTTCTATCTGAAGAGTAAAGCTAACTCTGCTAGATTCATTTGCAAGGGGCAAGGGAAAGATCCTGACAGTTTCCTATAAACAGCATGGATTTCTCAAAGGATAGCCCGCAGCAGGTTGGAACAGTGAGCTCTCTCTTACCTTAGCTCCTGCAGCACCAGCTTCCCCCTTGGAACCATCCAATCCAGGGTAACCCTAGGGAAAAGAGAGCAACACATAAAAGCCATGTTTGATTTCCTTGCACACATGGGTAGGGACAGGTTGTTTGAAGCCTCATTATAATTCTTGCATACTTACTCTGTGTCCTTTCACTCCAGGGAGACCTGGGGTCCCAGGGAAACCTCGAGCACCCTAAAAAGGAATGAGATCCATTCAGGTAAAAAACACAACCACTTCTCCAGTGCATGCTCATTCTTCATAGTTTAAAATACAGCAGCGGCTGACCTGCTAAGGAATTAAACTGCAGGAGCTAAGGAGCATTTACTGGAAAATCAGTCAGTTCCCTTGCATAAGAACCTATCCAGTGTAAACAGCATAACACTGAAAGCAAACACCAATCTTCTCATGTTACTCTATCTAGCCCTCTATCCTGCCTCTGATGATGGACAGCGTCAGAAACACAAGGCAATAAAGGAGCACTCTGCTTGCTGCCATTTCCTCCTTGTCTTCTGCAGCTGATGGTTGGCGAGTCATCCAGAACATGACAAGATGCAGCAAGTAGAATTATGATGCAATCCACTGACATCATCACACTGATTCATGACACAGGTTGCTGGGGGAATCTTAAGCAGGCCCTAACACATATATGCCCTGACCTGGATGGCCTAGGCTAGCCCAATCTCATCAGATTTTGGAAGCTAGGCATGGTTGGCCCTGGTTAGTATTTGGATGGGAGACCACCAAGGAATACCAGGGTCATGGTGCAGAGGCAGGCAATGACAAACCACCCCTGAACATCTCTTGCCTTGAAAACCCTACAGGGTCACCATAAGTCGGCTGTGACTTGATGCCAGTTTCCACCAACAACACTAGTGCATGTACACACACACACATTGTATTTGCAGAATGCTTACTTATGAATCTAGTACCAAATTCTGGTACTGTATGCAATTGCTTCCTCCCACTCCCCTCCCCAAATTGCATACAGTATCAGAATTTGGTATTAGTTTCATAATCCAGCATTGTGAGATTCTTCAGTCTTTCTTTTAATGGGTGATTTTAAAAAAAGAGAGGAGGAGAGAGAGAGAGGTTCCTTTTAAAAGCAGATTCTAATAATTTAGGCTGTGTAGGTAGCAGATTGGCTCAAACACAGCATTTCCATGGGTGGATTTCCACCTGCACAGCACAACTTCCTTGCCTACCTCCTACCCCAAATGTCCTCTAGAAATGCTTCCCTGGATCCAAGCCAGTTTGAGCGGTGACTGCTAAGAACATTTTCCAGGGAGTAAGCCCCACTTAATAGACCTTGATAGGATTCTGAGTAGACCCGCTTAGGGTTTCTCTTGAAATCTGCAAAGCACGGGGGACTAGAGCGGCTGCCAGATTCCTGGCAATCATTTGACAAGGATGTAGTAGCCGATTACTTGTGTTTGCCTAGGTAAGGACACATATCTTATGCAAAGCACTATGCAAATTTGCTTAATTTGCACAATATAGAGAGGCCACAGAATCAAACTTTTCCAATTGCAGAATTCCAGTCACTATCAGACTTTTAAAAAGCTAATCAGGGCTTTTTTTGTAGCAGGAACTCCTTTGCATTTTAAGCCACACACCCCAATATAGCTAATCCTCCAACAGTTTAGTAGGCCCTGTAATAAGAGCCCTGTAAGCTCTTGGAGGATTAGCTACATCGGAGGGGTGTGGCATAATATGCAAAGGAGTTCCTGCTACAAAAAAGCCCTATCTAAAATCCTCATCTTTAATAATCTTCCATCTGTTTCTGATAACTAAACAATGGTTACAATAGCCCTACTCTTAATTTTGCTAAGCTCCAGGTAGTGGCTGGAGATCTCCTGGGATTACAACTGTTCTCCAGGCAACAGTGATTAGTTAACTGGAGAAAATGGCCACCGTGAAAGGTGGATTCTATGGCATCCTATCCCATTAAAGTCCCTCCCCTCCCCAAACCCCACCTTTCTCAGGCTCTACCCCCAAAATTTCCAGGTATTTCCCAACCCAGAGCTGGCAACCCTATCTTAGATCCGGTCATGGATTTGCGGTAATGCAAGCTTTAGCTGCAGCTGCAAAGATTAGCAGACTTCTAGGAAGCAGTTAGATTCAACGAGGGACATTTGCATTTCTCCCCAAAGTTCTTTCAACCAAAGATTGTCTATTTCTCTAAAACTCTGCCGTGTTTAGATCTCAGGATCAGCACAAGGGGTCTTGGCATGCTAAGCAGAACTACGATTTTGCCCCTGCCCCATTCAAGTTAGAGAACAACAAGATAAAACATTTATTTATAGATATTTAGTGCCCCTTAAGGCTTAGTAACCTAGGTGACCACCAAATTAACTGATATGGTCAAGCCAGCCCTGTTTAGATGGAACACCACCAATTAAGAGAGCAATCTGAAAAATGTAGCTTCTATTATGTTTCTAAATCCAACTATAAATTGGCAACATGCTGAACAAATCCATACCTGCGGTCCAGGTGGTCCACGCTCTCCAGATTTGCCAGGTTTTCCTGCTTCACCCTGAAAAGTGACACAAAAGAAAAATAACTTACTTTTTTTCTTCTTTACTAACATTTATTAATACTTCCTTTCCTCCGAGGGACTCTGAGTGGTACACATGTTTCTTCCTTCTCTGTTTTATCCTCACAACAACCCTGTGAGGTAGGATTAACTGAGAGTCTGTAACCACACTCTAGGTCATTCAGCGAGCTTCATGATTGAGGTGGATTTGAACCCAGGACTCCCAGATCCTAGCCTGATATTCTAACCACTACACCATACTAGCTCCCTAGAAGAGAATGTAAGAACTGCCAAAAGAAAACCTAAGCAGACGAGCCAAGTCCAACCCATGATCCTATTTAGCTCAGTGCCCTTTCTCCATAAAAAACAGCCTATGTATTGTATCGTAATTCTATATATTACAGATGACAATTATTCATCAAACAATCCAGTTAAAACGTACTATATAAATACAACATGTTACAAACTCTTCACTAGCTTAACATCAACTTAAAAAAATTACCAATATTTTCAGGAGAAAATATCTTGATTAATCTCTTGATTAAAAAAAAAGTTGTGTCATACATTTGAACCCTTTACTGGTCCTTCTGAATACAAACTCAACCTGATCAGATCTCCTTTAGAGAAGTCAGGCCAGACAATCTGACTTTTCTGTTGCTTGCTGCAGGACTCCAAAGGAAATCTCTACACCACAAACACACATATACTCGTTCAACTGCTATTGCATCACCCAAAAAAACCTTGGAAATTGTACTGCGGGTGGTGTGGGTGTTATGTCTGTTCAGCGTTTTCTACATGGGGGCGGATTTGAGCAGTTTCCGCCATAAGAGCAACAGAGCTTCCATGTGAGAGGATGCTGCGATTTCCCTGCCTCCATCACTCAGCAGCAGCCATCCTCTTTTGCCTCAGGCCACCAGAGCTTTTTTGGTTTGTTTGTTTTTTAATCGGCAAACTAAAGAATCTCTGAATTCCAAGCTTTCATTAAAAAAAAAAGTCTCTATCCATTCTCATTGCAGAGATATAACGGGAAAGGCATATGTCTGCAGCTAAAGAGGCAAGAGATTTACTTTTTTTAAAATGAAAGCTGAGAATTTAGAGAATCTATTACATATATCATTGTAAAGTTATCTCAACAGAATGATAATTGCTGATTTAGAGCAAAAAATAAAAACTCACTGGTGTGTGTGTGGGGGGGGGTAATGCTCACCATAAGGACAGAGGAAATGTCTGCTACATGGTCAGGAAAATCCAAACTTAATATTAAATCTGCTTTACTATAATTATAACTTTTTAATTTACCAATCTATAACTGAATGCATAGGGTTCTTTCCCCACCACTGTTGAGACTTAGCCATCCCTTGTTTATCTGGAGTGAGGAAAAGCGCTTGAAAGTCAGCAATTATGCACAACTTTTCAAGTTCTCCAGAACTATTCATTGGGCTGGTTGTTTTAAAAATAAATAAATGTTTTCCAACAATAAAAGTACCTTTCAAGTTGAACTCCAATGTTGTAAGAGATGAGGTGGTTAGAACCTCTCTGGCTGCAATCACACACAAACGAAATAATGCACTTTCAATGTCAAATGCACTTTCCAACTGGATTTTGCCAGTTCACACAGTAAAATCCAGCTGGAAAGTGCACTGGAAGTGGATTGAAAATGCATTATTTAGTGTGTGTGACTGCAGCCTCCTTCTGCTAAGTAGGAACCAGCAATCAATCACAACCCAGACCAGGCAATAGTCTTGCGCGATTTCCTGAAATATGGAGCAGGTACCATACTGGTGTACAGTGCTTAAAAGAGCCCCAAATAGCACTAAAAAGAGCTGCTAGTGGCAAACATACTGGTACAATGACATCAAGCTACAGGATACTCACATCATCACCAGGTTTTCCAGGTGGCCCAGGTGGCCCACGGGGACCCATTGGACCCTAGAGAGAAAAAAATACTTGATGAGTGCCAAATAAGATATTTTATGATGGTAAACCCCAGGAACAACCCACTGATTTTGAAATGAAATTGCTGAGCAGTCGGGTTAAAACAGATAAAAGAAAGTACTTCTTCACCCAAAGGGTGATTAACATGTGAAATTCACTGCCAGAGGAGGTGGTGGCGGCTACAAGCATAGATAGCTTCAAGAGGAGTTGGATAAAAATATGGAGCAGAGGTCCATCAGTGGCTATTAGCCACAGGATATTATTGGAACTGTCTCGGGCAATGATGCTCTGTATTCTTGGTGCTTGGGGGGGGGGCAAAGTGGAAGGGCTTCTAGACCCACTTGTGAACCTTCTGATGGCACTTGGGGGGGCACATTGGCCACTGTGTGACAGAGTGTTGGACTGGATGGGCCATTGGCCTGATCCAACATGGCTTCTCTTATGTTCTTATGATTATTTCTTTCTGAGTGGACTGTGAGTCACAATAAAATGAAAAAAGATTTTGCACAGGGGCTCTCAGTCTTTTTGAGTCGGTGGGCACCTCTGGAATTCTGACACAGTGTGGTGGACATGGCCACAAAATGGCTACCAGGAGGCAGAACAAGCCATAAAAAGGCTGCCACAGCTTCCCTTCAGTCACACAGTGAAGACGCTTGTGCTGTAATGGCATCTACTGCCAAAGCGACACTTGTTAAAAATTTGTACAGCCAATCAGAAGCCTTCCTGGGAAAAACCCATCTGGCCCCACCCACATTCTAAAAACATTTGGCAGGTGCCAGAAAAGGTGTAACCACAGCAACCATAGGCACCATGTGGGGGATCCCTATCTAGTAGCTTAATTTTTTTAAAAAGCCTGTTGGCTCTGGGTTCATATTCTTCTTCAGAAACGAGTTCCCCTAGGCAAGCTGGCTTTTCTAAGCCACCATTTCCCCCCATCGACACATTCATGTACTAGCTTTCTTGAAGCCTGTTCTTCCACACCAGAAGAAAGTCAGCCCAACATTTATTGATTTTGTTATGTCATTGTGTTGGCATTGAAAGCAGGAGGTGAGGATGGGAGCCACAATACATAAGCTGCTAATACACCAGCAAACAGCACATGGACAGCTCCTGAAGGCAGTGAGTATGAGGAAGCCCTGTCAGCAGGAAAATGAAGGAAACTGGATGAAATCCTCAGAGAGGTACTACATAGCCTCTTGATCTAGGCTTTCTATTAATAGTACTACATGAAGTTGCCTTACACTGAATCACACCACTGGTCCATCAAGGTCAGAACTGTCAACCCAGACTGCCAGAACCTCCTCAGGGTCTCAGGCAGAGAGTCTTTCACATCACCTACTGCTTGGTCCTTTCAACTAGGGATGCAGGGGATTGAACATGGCACTTTCTGCATGCCAAGCAGATGACGTAGCCCTGAGCCATAGGATGCCATTCATGGATGCATACCTAAGGATGAAACAGGGACTCTAATATTCATTAATGATTGAGAATATAGGCATAGGGCATTGTTCTGACTTGATCTTGGACAAGTAGCTCAACAAATTACTGAAGAATTGTGTGGACTAACTAGGCAGCCCTGGCACACAGCACAGTGAAACTCTATGGACAGCTGGAAGATAACTGAGTCAGCTGGGCACAGGCCTCCAGCGGGCTCTTTTTATATGGTCCTCCCCAGGGGTCGTTTTCTAGAAAAATAGGTGGTGGAGTTCATCCAGGGATTGTTATGTAGCTGCACCTACTATTCAATGGGCAAGGTGGGAAGGAGGAGGGGGAATCCTCAGAAAGGTTCAGGAGCTGTGCTCCTGTGAGTTCCTGCAGAATTCAAGCCTGGTTCTCCTCCCACCCCCCCAGCCCTTGACTGGTTAAAAGGATCTGCAGAATTGACAACAAATATTACAAGATATGGTTCTTTAACAGAAGCATCTGGCAGTATGGCTGCTTATTGGTATTATGAAATTAAGTAAACTGCAATATTCCCTGTATGCTTTCCCGCCCCCCCCCCCTACAACTGGGGCCAGGGAGGGGGGAGGATTTGCTCTTTCCTGATATGTGCATGCTTTTAAAGGAACAACTGAATTGAAATCATTTTATTTACTGATGTACATTTTTCTTTCAGTTTACAGGTCACTAACTTGGTTTTTTTTAGAAGGGTTAAAACTTGTGTTTATACTGAATGAGATTCAAGAACCCACTGAGACATTTCTCCCCAATGTTTTGCATTATGAACCTCTCTGTGAGAACCCGCTCAGCCCCACCCACCTCACAGGGTGTCTGTTGTGGGGGGAGAAGATATGGGAGATTGTAAATTGCTCTGAGTTTCTGATTCCGAGAGGAGGGCGGGGTATAAATCTGCAATTCTTCTTCTTCTCAGTGCTCTCTGAGCATGCTGTGAGATTTGATCATGAGTTTTCTGCATGTATCAATTTCCAGACCAGGGAGCCAATAAGAACCTGAAGCCATAACTCTGCTGACTTGCAGAAATTTGTCCTATGACAAGAACCTATTCTACCCCTTTAACCTATCTTGGATAGATTTCAATCTGGAACGTAAGAGATAGGGACGTGGCAAGGCAACGGCACAGATCTAGAGGAAATTTGTTCCTACAAATCTAGATATGCTAAATCTGTGTTACAGACTCATTCCAGTGCAAACTTTGCATACTTTCATTCAAGTTATTGCTAAGTGTGATCTAAGACTAGATTTAAATGTAATGTTTACAACTTTAAACAACACTTTTTATAGTGATTATAGTGAAGTATTTGTAATTTATATTAATATGCTTATTTTCCAACTCCACTCAGGCCACTTAAGTGACACAATAAAAATCCTTTAAAAAACCAAGCTATCACACAATAAATGTCCCTGCGTTCAAAATGATAAATTATATGCATAAATTCAAGTGTATATCCATTAGTGATCGGGAAATGATTTTATTGCATATTCTCTTTAATATTCTATGTTGCTTTTAATTGTTGTTAGCCACCCTGAGCCCATCAGGAGAGGGCGGGATATAAATTTGATGTAAAAATATCATTAAAAAGCTTTCTGTTCTGTATTAGCAACCATCACAAGGGTCAAATTTCCATCTAAAACCACACTTTGGTTCCCTTGCTGAATTGGAAGCACTTCATAAAGTAAGGGTTGAAGTGAACAAGATAGTCGACACGGGGCTGCTGCTGAAAATGGCAGCCTTGTGTCAAGTTCTATTCTGTAATATTTAAACAGACTTCCTAGTGTATTTTCCCCCTCAAACTCACATCAGCAGTTTCAGTGATGTGGAACAGTGGAAAATCACAGCATAGCAAACACTATAGGAAAGTCTACTTCAGTTCTGTGAGACTGAATGCAAAAAATACAACATGGGGCTGCCATTTTTAGTGGCAATCCTATGTTCAGCATCATGTTGACTTCCTCAAAGATCTAGCTATTCTGAAAGTATTTCATATGCTAAATAAAAGTAGAAGAGATTGGATTTATACCCCACTAAGACCTAGCTATTCTGAAAGTATTTCATATGCTAAATAAAAGTAGAAGAGATTGGATTTATACTTCACTTGGGAGTCTCAGAGAGGTTTACAATCCCCTTTTCCTCCCCAAAACAGACACCCTGTGAAGTAGGTGGGGCTGAGAGAGCTCTCTGAGAACTGCTCTTGAGCAGAACAGCTCTGAGAGAGTTATGACTGACCCAAGGTCACTCCAGCAGCTGCAAGCAGAGGAGTGGGGAATCAAACTTGGTTCTCTCAGATAAAGGAATCTGTGCACTTAACCACTACCCCAAACTGGCTGAGGTTTCCTCAGGATATTAATAATCTTCCAGAAAACTCCATGCCAGAAACCTTGAAAGCAAATCTGCTAAACACCAACATTCCAAAGATGGATTATAAACCATTAAAAATGCTATCTGTGATGATGCAACAACACTGCTATGGCTACTCACATGACACCGCACAACAGGTTGGATTCCACAGTCTCCAACAGTCCTTGCACAAACAGAAGTGTTAAAATTACTCCTAAGTAAAAGCAGGTGTATCCTTCCTGTCTTTTCCACATGTGCAAGATTCTGCACAAGGTGTTTCTTTGGATACAGTTCAGATCAGATCATTGAAGCTTTCTTTACATTCCATTGGTCCAGAAGCTATATTAATATGCTACAAGTTGCAGCAGCCACTGCACTAACATTTCTGAAGCCAACTCAACATGCCAATCTATTCATAACTGACTTAGAACAACATTTGCTCATCTGCCAAACTCAAGCACTTCTCCTGCATCTGAAGCAGAACAATACATGAAGCTGCCTTCTACTGAATCAGACTATTAGTCCATTAAGGTCAGAGCTGTCTACTCAGACTGGCAGCAGCTCTCCAGCATCTCAGGCTGCGGTTTTTCAAATCATCTATTACCCGATTCTTTAAACTGGAGATGCCCAAGATTGAACCGGGGACCTTGTACATGCTTAGCAGATGCTGTACTACTAAGCCACAGCCCCTTCAACATCTTCATCAGATGGATCCATGAAAAGAAGCTTCCAACTTAGCATAAAGCTGAGCACAGGCCAGTCTTTACAGGAAATTCACTCGGGGTGCTTCACAAAGCACTTCTGTGATGGATACATAAACCCAGGGTTTGGATTCTAGCAGGAGCTCCTTTGCATATTTGGCCACACAACCCTGATGCAGCCAATCCTCCAAGAGCTTACAAGGCCATCCCAGACACTACTTTAACATACCACATGACCCGTCATCTGCAGTCGAGCTATGCAATACATCCACACCTGCTCCAGTACCTCTCTCATGAACATTCGCTTCCTGGATTTACTTAGGAATTCTTACTATGAGGAAGGCAAAAACAATACAAAAATGATATCCAAGAGTCACCTACTAAAGGCCAGTCCACCAAGGAATGTGACAGCCCTTTCACTTGCCACTTTAGTAGCCCACAAGCTAAACCTCTGCAACAGAGCAATATCAGCAGCAAAGCTTCAGTTCAGGAGCAGAATTCGGACCGGGATGTTAAAACTGCCCTGGAGCAAGCTGAAGCAAGTGGCCCCAATGATGACGGCATTGCTGCTGGCCATGCGTGGCACTCCAAGGTGGCAGACCACCAGGAAGATTTCTGGTAAGTTAATGCACCAATCCATCTACACTCCAGCTGATTACTCCCTGGAGAACCCCATAATGCTAATGAAGAGCATTAACACCTGTATCACCACACAGATGTGTGTGTGTGTCTATTCATGTGATGGGCTGATGAAACCTTCCCCCTGCTGAGTTTTCATGAAATTCCACCAAATCCATCCATCTGGACCAGATTCATTCTCACTTTTCCTCAGTTGCCTCAAAGGCCAGAAATAAGCTCAGTTGGGGGAGAGCCCTCAGGTTTCTGAGGAGAGTCTGTAGGTAGGGGAAGGAATATTTTCCAGCAGATTTTTCTCTTTAAACATCCACAACTCCCACATTACTGTGAATGCAGCAGTGAGCTCCTGAATCTATTGCCAATCGATCAATTTCCATTCATTAGTCACAGATCTAACATTTTCCAGATAATCCTTTTATAACACTTCTGTCCTCTCCTTGGTGACCCTTAGGATAAAACCAAACAAGATGTTGGATGATCTGTTTTCTGGTCTCCTCACTGTTTTTCAAATAAAAATTGTAGCTGTGAGTGAGTGGGCATTTTGGAGTCACAGGGCAGTTGGTTTAAATCCTCCCCCATCATTTTGCCACTCAAAATTGATCCTGCTGTTATTTTCTCTGCAGGGGAAAAACAAAGACACCTTCTCTTTGCCTACTTCTACTCCTTTCCAAGCGTTTAGGGGAGGGAGGGAGAAAAAATTGGTTTTACCAATGGAAACTATGGACAATGACTTAAGTGACCTTGTCCCCTGCATTATGACCTGCTCCATTTACATTTCAAAATGTTGGGAAAATCTCTTCAAGTCCAGTTTGGCCCTTAGTCCTTGATTCTATGGCCCTGTTCACACAGCGTGTTGAGTCTGTGTTAAACTGACCTGGCTCCGTTCCGATTATCTTTGTTCCAGATATTATCAATCAGACTGCCATATTGCACTTTGAATCACTCCGCGATGAAACCGTCTTCTGCTGTCCACACGACGGCACCATGCAGTTCTTTTTTTGTTTTCCCCACTATTATGCGCATGAGCACAAAAACACATTATGCATATATGTGCATGTGCACAGGTAAGAAAACATTATGTGGTTTTGCGGTTATGCGCATATCACTAAGTAGTAAAAAAAAAGGGTGACCGTAAATTGGATGTCTAAGGCTCCTTTTCCTTTGGGACAGCCTTCAGACATCCAGAAGTTGGTTAATATCGCAGAACTATCCACATGGTGAAAACTATGAGGTGAAACCAGACAACTCAAAAAACACTGCAAAGGAGTAGGTAACAAAATAATCTGGTTCCGAGAAGGATTGGGGGGGGGGGGCTACCATGAGTTACTACTGGGAGGCAGATGTTGTCTGATCAGCCACTTTAAATCCAGAAGGAAACAGCAGCGACATCTGATTATACTGTGCGTCTGAACAGCGCCTATAATTCCTTTATTTTTGATTCTACGATTCTTATATTTTTGTAAACCCCCACATGAGAATACTTTCTGCAAGTGATAACTGTAACATGTAGATCAGGCTTTAATTACAAAGCCCAAAACATCTTTGTTGTTGGTCAAAGGGATTCAAGTTACCACATTTTGAGAAGCCCTCATAGGGGGGAAATAGTTACTCCTAAATCACTGAGGTCCATTCAGCCTGAAAGAAAAGGAAATCTTCAGAGTACTTCAGGGTACCTCTAATATGAGGACTAATAATTCGGAGGTATATATAGGTGATTGTGGAGAGAATATGAGGGGACACAATCTCAACATGATCCTTCCTAGAGTTTTTAAAAATTAAAATCATTTTAATTACTCCAAACAAAGAAATAAAAATATATCAAAATATAATGACAAGGGTTGCAAATCTACTGATAAGCACCTCTAAAAGGTGCACAGATATCTAGAAATATGTCCACGAGCAATGATCCTTACTATATGAAGGAGACTGGGAGTGGGGACATGGAGAGAACTGTTTCATAGGTGCTGTGATATCACTTCTGGGTTCATCCTGGAAATGACATCACACTGACATGTCACTTCCACGTTCACTCCAGAAAAGACATCACGCCATCTACACAATGGCAGTTTTCAACTCATGTTTTCCCTCCCACCACTCTACTAGCAGCCCTAATCCTTATATGCACTTCCAATATTAAATTGTAATATTTCCGGGGAATTCAATGTGCTGGTTCTTTTTTACAATGCTTTAAATGGCTTTGAACCAGAATATTTGAAGGATCATTTCCTCCCATAATGTCCAGCCCACCAGCCAAGTTCCTCCTCACAAGCCCTGCTCTGTGTCCCCATCCTGGTGAGGTGGGTGGCAACCAGGGATAGGGCTTTTTCTGCAGTGGCAGCTTGCCTGTGGAATGCCCTTCCCCTTCAGGTCTGCCTGCTGCCTACATTGCTCTCTTTTAGCTGCAGGCTGAAACATCTTGTTTACCAAGACTTTTAAATATGGAGTTGATTAATTGTGTTAACATTATTCTATAGTCTGTTTTTAGCCGGAGAAACATTAAGGCCATTTTAAGTTGTTCACGTTTTACATCCTGGCTTTTTGTTTGTTTTGCTTTTTTGAATGCTGGGTTTTAATAATCACATAAAACATCAACAATTGATAGGATTTATTCTGAAATCTTCTGTAGGCACATTCCCCAGACAAGCGGTATAGATATGTTCCAGATAAATAAATAATTGCTGACATTAACTATTCAGCCATAAGGATTCACAGCCCATGGCTGGATCTGTGGGTGGGGATGGGGTGATAACAGGTAGGAGGAAGAAGAGGAATCTTAACTAAGCAGACAGGAAGTGGAAATAGTCCTGTTGACAGGGCTAGCACGTCCATTAGGCAACCTCAAGTGGTTGCCTATGGGTGTGGCCCAGGGGGCGCTGAATTGGGTGCCACCCCCTCCCAGGCAGCGGGTAGGGGGAGCAAGCAAGGAAGGGAGAGCTGCTGTTCTTCCTGCTCGCAGATGAAGGCCCTACCGATCAGCTAATTAGCAGGCCTTTTCACCTGCACTCTCCCATGTGTTTTAAACTGCCTGGGAGGCCTACAGCAGAGGCAAAGGTGGTGTGCTGCAGCTTGGTGAAGAAGGAAGCTCCGCCTCTCAGACAACCCTCCGGTAAGGCAGCTGAGATGAGGCGAGGCTGGCTGCCTGCCTGGGGAGGGGAACTAGGGGGGTGGGGGCACTTTGTCCACGGGCGGGAGGGGGGCACCAGGGAGTGGGGTGGCCTTACCTGAGGCACCTTATAGCCTGGCACCAGCGCTGCCTATTGATATTATACCACATGGGTTACAGTGCTTCCTATTTATTCTATTGCCCCAACAGTAAACACACCTTTCCTGTGGTTGAATATGTGCACTAGGTCATAAATTAGAGAACTGGCTTATATGTAAAAGTACAGGCAAGGACTTAACCAGCTAGCAGTTCAAGTGAAGTTTTCATGTAGTCTACCAGAAAATTAACCCCAGGCACAATTAAACCTCAGACAGGGTAACTTTCAGTCAGCCAAACCACAGGCAAATATCCTGTAGCTTCCTTCCCCTTGGTCAGTTATCCACTGAATTTGAAAGTTGTGAAAGGCAAGTCCTGTGGGAGATCTACAGGCACACACGGCAGCAGAAAGGAGAAGTACATGAATGTGTCAGTTGTGTCGCAGCATACACTCCTGGTCTCTGACAAAGATAGCCTCCTTTCCCAAATACTCACACTAGTGCCAGGTTCTCCAGGTTCACCAGGGCTGCCTTGAAATCCTTGAGGGCCCTGAAAAAAGATCACAAAAGGAATCCTCAATTTTTACCTCAGTAAAGAGTGACTCTTCCTTTTGTTTCAAACATCAGAGACTATCCAACCAGGCTGTGGGTGCTACTTACAGGAGATCCTGGGGGTCCTGGAGGGCCTCGTGGTCCCATAGGTCCCTATATTTGGAAATAAAAAGAATCATTACTAAAAATCCAAATCTAATCTAGCTTTTGATCCCAACCACAAAGGTGTAAAGAACCACAGGACACCTAATTCTGTGGTAGTTACTTTGAAACAGCACCTTCCATTCTTTCTTTTCGCCTCTTCTATGCACCATCCAGGACTATTTTTATTTACAGAAGTCACTCTCAGGCGGAAAAAAACACACACATGTGCTCACTTTCTCTTGGAAATGATCCATGTTTACTAAGCCTGAATTTCATTTACAGCTTGCCAAGAATGGCTAGAGAGAAGAAATTTCCTGCTGGAAGTCTTGGGGGATCTTGAAGAACAGTAGCGGCCGCTTTGTTTTGTTTTTGCATACTTCAGCCCTCGATCCAAAAGTAACAGAGACCCAGCCCCCTTAAAACAAATCTCTCTGTTACTTCCCTCTCTATAATCATCTATTATTTCCACTGTTTTGGCACATGATTCAGGATGCTCTGGCAAGGAGAACAAAGTCCCCGGGTCATTTTTAATTCCAGTTTTTCATGTTAAGCAGCCCAATTGAACTGCTGGGGCAATCTCGGAATGGAAAACTAACACATGCTATATGCAAAGAAAAACCTCATTTATAAGATGTGGTTCGCTGAAGCTTGGGCACTAGGAAAGTCATGCTGATAAGTGATGGAGACATTCTGGTTAATAATAAGAAGAGCAGCTCCAGCTCATTTCAGTGCCAGTTTTTAGAGGCCCAGGCCAAGAAGCTGATGCCATCAACTCTTGAGGGAACTACCAGTAGGAGACACCAGCTGAGGTATGTTTTCCTCCACTTCCCTGGAGCTTCTGAAAGAGAGATATCCAGGCCAAGAAGTTCATAACCACCTTTGTTAGGTGCTGTTTTTCTGGTGTTTCTATTGCACACACCAAGAGAATGTGCTATACACTATAACCTCAGTATGCACAGCCGCCATTTTGTCTAAAAAGGGCAACACCCGTATTTAACAGCTTCAGTATGGATAAACCTGGATTTTCATGGGTATGCACAAGACCATAACCAGACAAAATAGTGATCATACATAATGAGATAATTGCTTTAGTGCATTCCACTGCTATGTGGCAGAGGGGCAATTGGAAACATCATGCATGACAAGGGCTACTGCCAGCTCTGGAAAAGACAACCAGTGGCCCCAGATATTTCTAATTTCTCTTTTCTTGGATGTCTTGACAGAAAGATACTATATGAGGACAGAGATCTAACCCTACCAGATTCAGTAGGACTGTAAAAGAGAAGAGGAGTAGGTTTTTATACCCTGCTTTTCTCTATCTTAAGAAGACTCAAAGTGACTTACAATCGCATGCCTTCCTCTCCCCACAACAGGCACCTTGTAAGGCAAGTGAGGCTGAGAGAGCTCAGAGAACTATGACTGACCCAAGGCCACCCAGCAGGCTTCATGGGGAGGAGTGAGAATCAAACCTGGTTCTCCAGATTAGAATCTGCTGTTCTTAACTACTACACCATGCTGGCTAACTGTCAGTTACACCAACTTCAGTATGTCTAAGGATGTTTTCTTTCATGAGGCTTGAAGTGGCTCCTACTATATTTGGTTTGTAACATGAATAAACACAAGCATGAGCTGGAATGCACATTTACGTTAAAGAAAACAACTCCTATTTAAAAATTATGCAAGTCTGATAGCACCTTAAAGACTAACAACATTTCTTTCAACAAGAGCACTCTAGAGTTGGAGTTCCCTTCCTCAAACAGTTAGTCCTGACTCACTTCTGTCCAATTTTGCTGCAACAGACAAACACAGGTACACCTCTGGAATTACTGTGTTCTGTTTTAGCATTCTATCTGAAAAACGGTATTCAGATTCATTTGGATTGTTTATTTATTTACTTTATTTATATCCCACCTTTCTCCACAGTGGAAACCCAAAGCTGTCTACAGTGTTCTCCTCCCCTCCATTTTATCCTCACAACAACCCTGTGAGGTAGGGGAGGCTGAGAGTGTGGGACTGGCCCAAGGTCACCCAGCAAGCTTCCTTGGCAGAGTGGGGATTTGAACCTGAGTTTCCCAGGTACTAGTCCAACACTAACCACTACACCAGGCTGTGTGCTTCCAGTTCTGCTCTGGAGAGGGCCACTTCATATATTATATTCTCCTACACAATGAACAACCAAATGCATGTAATTATGCATGACAGACCTGTGATTCTTCACACAACAATACAGACAGGTGCATACCTTTGTTTCTTACACAAGTATGATTGTGACAGGAGAATACCATACATTAATCTTATAAGCACGCTAAGTGTCCCAGGAAAACCCATGTATTTTCTTTTCATATGCAATTACAGAACCTATTGTGGTCTAAACTAGTCTCTGAGAAGAACAGTCATATGGTGTATCTGTTGCTGGACCATCTCAGACTGCAGGAGGAAGGATCAAAGTTTTGAATGCTTTTCCATCATAAAATATCCCCCTGCATCTTCCAGTAATAAAATTCTAGGTTAGATCTTTCCCACCACATGTTTCTTTTGTAAGTGTAGACAGTGTTTTATGTGAAAGAGTATACTGGTACATCAAAAGACGTTCTACATGTCTGTTTAAGTGCTTTATAACAGACATAAGCCATGGACTTTGAATCTTGGAGCAGAGAATAAAAACACTCTTGCTCTGATATTTAGGGCTGTCTGGATGAAGTCTAATGCCATCAACTGTAAATATTAAGAAGTTGCAACGGTTCTGCCATCTTAAAAATAGAGCCAAAATGGACACAATCTGTGGCACACTTACTTGGAAATAAGTCCCATTTGACTTTGTCGCACTTACTCTTAAATATATATTTACAGAGTTAAAAGAATAAGTGTCACCAAGTCAAATGGGATTTATTTCTAAGTAAGTGTACTACAGATCATGGCCAAGTGTCCATTTCAGCCGTATTTTCAAGATGGTGGAACAATCACAACTTTCTTTGATGGCTACAGGAACTGTAAGCTTTGCTCAGTTCTCAGTATCTTTGCAAAGCGTACCTTTTTGCCAAACATGTTTCAGTGCCAGAGACAAAAGACATGCTCAAGGTGTACTACAACCACAGACTTGCACTAGTTTAATAGTCATTTCCTCCTCCCAGGAAGTGCCAATTCCAGTGTCAGATTGGAATTTGCCAAGACTGGTCAAGTATCCACTACCCCAAGAAGGCTCCAATTTGCACAATGCATGGTGCAACTAAAGTTACAGACAGGGCATTTTTTGTAGCAGGAACTCCTTAACATATTAGGCAACACACCCCTGATGTAGCCAATCCTCCAAGAGCTTACAGGGCTCTTCTTAACAAGGCCTACTGTAAGCTCTTGGAAGACTGGCTACATCAGGGGTGTGTGGCCTAATATGCAAAGTTGTTCCTGCTACAAAGAAAAGCCCTGGTTACAGACATTGTACTCCCTACCTCTTCCAGGAATCCACCTAGCATGCCTCCTTGTCTGTCACAAATCTGGACCTAGTATGCTCCCTAAAGAACACTGGGAACTGCAGTTGCTTGAGTGAGACTACAGATCTGTAACCAAGATTTCTCAGCACTACTTAAACTACAATTCCCAGGATTCTTTTCAAGAAGCCATCCATGATAACACAGAACTGATAGCCATTTGTAGAACAGATATGCCTTCAAAGTGCTTAGAAACTGATTCCTTACCATAGGTCCTTGCATGACTCCCATCTGAGCACCACCAGCTTTCTCGTCAAATCCTCCTGCCATCTGAGCAGCAAAGTTCTACAAAGATGAAGCACAAAAACACAAAAACGCCCAGTCAGATCTCAGCAAAGCCATTTCAATGGGATCAGGAATGTGAGGTGATAAGATGGAAAACACTCGTTCAATAGGGAACATGAGAAGGCTTTTCAAAAGCTCAGAGGTTGCCTTAGTATCTGATGGGCAACCCTAAACACCTCACAAATTAGGGCAAGCTTATTCTATTTTCACATTTTCCCTTTCCTCAGGGTTCATGCCTCAGGAAAAATAATTTATGGGGGTGAAAGTGGAGGGAATTATTATAATCTGAAGAGGGGGGATTAAGGATTTCTTACTAGGTGTCCGTAGTGAGCCAGGCTCAAAGGCTTTGTTTCAACGTATGTCACAGACAATGAGGGGGAAGGTCCACAATGATAGAAATCAAAGAAAGAAAGAAAAGAGAACACAGGCCTTCCAACCACTTCTTGAGAAAACAAAGAGTTATTCATAGCACCTGGAGACCGGGTGTCTGTAACACTAAGGTACATCAGTGAATCTAAAGGACACTCGGAATAACTGAGGAAGCGTGGTTTCAAAATGGACGCTGTCGAGACAGCCCTGGCTCCCCAGAAAGAGTGCTTTCACACAATTAGAGGCGAACAAGAATATTTAAGTCTGCCCAGAAACAACTGAACACACTTATGTGCAATACCTGCACAGGGATCCATGATTATCAACCATGGATTAGTTATTCCTTAACATATTTTAACTGCCCTTTGTAGTCACAAAAAGGATGATTAAACTACAGCTGACGGCAGATACTTTCCACCTTTTTCAAGGCACAGTGCCATTTGGAGCAGCAATTCTAGAGTTTATTATGTATCATAAGACCAGAATGAGTGGTTGGTGGTTACTTCAAACCAGCCTGTATTAAAGGAAGATGATCTTAATATATCCCTTACTAGAATAATCTATCCAAACCATTTTCTACTGTAACTAACAGTAGAAAACAGAATTACATATCTTCTTCTGAATTATTCATTAATATGCTTGCTATTTTTTCTGTGCTGCTGACAGTTTTAGTTCTGGGTGACTTACAAAGGGGCTACAGGAAGGAATCCGGTTATATCAGCAACTCTAAAATCCGTTGTTAAGGATTTTAAGCCCTTGTCTGGATTTGCAAATCTACCTTGGAAAGCTGCAGCCAATCAGAGTAGACATTGCTGGGTTTGATAGATCAATGGTCCGTCTCAGGATAAGACAACCTTAGATGCTCAGCCCTTACAATATTGTCCTCATGACCCATAACTAGCCCTCAGTATCTCTGTGCATGAGGATACCATGATTCACTTAGAGTCTTAGCTGTACATTACTGCTTCAAATGTTGTTATTGAAATTCCGCATTCAGCTGTGACAGTCATTGTGCTGTCAGTACAAGCAAAATCCAACAGGAGTAAATTACCTAGGGTTGGACTATGTGTGCTGAAACTGAAACTCATTAGCATGACAACTTTCCTTTATTGTTTTATAACCTTCAGGACATATTACACAATATCGTTTTAAGGAGTCAGGTCTGGGTTCCCTGACCAACTCAACTCACATTTCTCCGCAGCTCCAAAGAAGCTTGGGAGGTCACCATTTTTAAACCAAAGTTCCCCAGCAGGGATCATCATTTTTTCCTTGACAGAGGGGCTTTAAAAAGTTCTGCCCTGAGGGAACCTTTCCACTTCAACATGTCTGCCACATATTGCAGAGGATTTCCAGAATAACAAAGCATTAAGTTCTTATAGGACACTGGACAGCCCTTCTTGCCCTGTGTGAGCTAAAAATGTGTCCAAGAACACATGCAACGTAGGGTAAAATTGGTAGTGATGAGGAAACTGAGAATGTGTATTGGCCATTACTGAATTTTTCACCGTAGATTCATATTACGTTTCTGAGGAACCTCATAAGAACATAAGAAGAGCCCTGCTGGATCAGACCAGTGGTCCATCTAGTCCAGCATCCTGTCTCACACAGTGGACAATCAGTTCCTCTGGAAGGCCAAGAACAGGGCATGGAGGTCGAGACCTTCCCTGAAGTTGTCTCCTGGCTTTAGGATTCAGAGGTTTACTGCCTCTGAATGTGGAGATTCCCCTCAGTCACCATGGCTTGTAGCCACTAACAGACCTATCTTCCATGAATCTATCTAATCCCCTTTTAAAACTGTTAATTCCTGTGGCCATCACGACATCCTCTGGCAGCAAATTCCACATCTGAATCACTCTCAATGTAAGAAGTATATCAAACTTTGCTCAAGAGTCTTCCTGAACAAAGTTTGAAAATCACTTCGCTAACACAGAAAAGGTTTACAAGTTGTAAAGGAATTCTGAATGCTTAGAAATCACTGCAACCCTATTTGCATTCTGAGAATTGGACATTTTTTCAGTCGCATGGGCTACGTGCTGAAAAATGAATTAAACTGAAGTCTTTTGCTTAGAACACCAGGAATGGCTAAGAGGCTGTACAGTGAAAGGACTCTTTTAATCTCTCTCAGTGACCACATATTCTGGCATTTAGAAACTGAGGGGGCGGGAGGTCAAACAGAGGATACTCACTCCACCAAGGCCAGGGGGACCCGGAGGACCTGGGGGTCCAGGAGGGCCAGGATTGCCAGGTGTACCAGGTTCGCCATCTCTACCACGTGGGCCAGGAGCACCCTGCAGAAAACAAGGAAAGAAAATGTTCCTGAAAAGTTAGGTTGGAGAGGGCATCCTCTGTACCCACATTACACTGAAAATAAAGTCATGCCACACAGATTCACCTACTTAATCACTGAGTATATTTTAGTGTATTGTAAATTCTTTCTTACTAATTTGACCCAAGTATTAACAAACCAGAGCCCCGTGGCACAGAGTGGTAAAGCTGCAGTACTGAGTTCGATCCCGGCGGAAGCTGGTTTCAGGTAGCTGGCTCTAGGTTGACTCAGCCTTCCATCCTTTCGAGGTCGGTAAAATGAGTACCCAGCTTGCTGGGGGGAAAGTATAGATGACTGGGGAAGGCAATTTATTTACCTATTTTATTTATTTAATTTATATCCCGCCCTCCCCGCCAAAGAAAGGCAATGGCAAACCACCCCATAAAAAGTCTGTCGGGAAAACGTTGTGATGCGACATCACCCCAGAGTCGGAAACGACTGGTGCTTGCACAGGGGACTGCCTTTTTACGTTTTATTAACAAACCACCCTGACCTAACCAGCCCAGGCTAGCCTATGTCATCAGATCTCAGAAGCTAAGCAGGTTCGGCCCTGTGATGAGAGGCCACCAAGGAATACCAGGGTTGTGGCGAAGAGGCAGGCAATGGCAAATCACCTGCCTTGGAAAATCCCATGGGATCGCCATAAGCCAGTTGTGACTTGATGGCAAAAAGTAAAATCAACAAACCAGTCAAGAACTGTGACATAAACACGCAGAAAAGCTTGAGGAGGCATCAACGGCTACACAGGCACAACATTGTATTATGCTATGCAGGCGTAACAACAAGTAGGCTACATCCTGGTATGCATATTCAGGTACACCATGAGGAATGGGTGGAATTGAGGAGAAGGGCCTAGAGTAGCAAACATGTTCCCTTGTCCCAGGAACAGGGTGCACAAAAGGTCACCCAAATGAAGGCAGCAGAACTTCATGTGCTACAAGTATGTAAATCAAGACCCACATCCTTTGTGGGCATGTCCTACAAAGGGGGAAAGCACCATCAGAACCAAAATGGACTACTGGCCTGGGATGACAGCATGGCCTCTCTCATGCCTTCTAGAACACCCACAGCAATGGATTCGTAAATATCCCCTCATCTGGTCACTTGTGGTGAACACACATCACCTCCAGGTGATCAAGCAGAAAAGCAGTTTGTAAACTAAGAACTCAACTGGTTCTCCCCACCCCTTCCCCCTTCAAGCCCTTATTGTCCTACAGATAAATTTCATGGATAAGTATGCTCAGGTAGGCAAGTAAGAAAACCGTTCGGAGCCATAGAACTTCTGTGGACTTGTTTATTAGCCTGCACCATAATATGTTATAGCCTTAAATGAGCATAAATCATTGCACAACGTCTGTGTCCATATACAGAATACTACTGCTGAAGAGCGCAACACTATTCAGAGTTATTCCAAGTCTAAACCCATCGATCTCACCAGGTAATTCTGAATAGGATTGCACTAAGAATTTTAATTGTTATAGTAAGAGTTTTAATCATCACCAAACTATAAAAGTCCTACAGGCCTTTGCATTTTCACCCTTGCTGCTGGATAATAATAGCCAAAGTTTCAAAAGTCACATATATGTACTCACCTTCTATCTTCCACAGTTATTTTAATTAACCCTTCTGAAATCCCTGTGAGAAATACTTTATTATGAACTCTCTGTATGTGTGTAACTCGAAACACCTGCCTAAAGCAGAAGGTGAGTTTGATATTTTCAAACAGATCAAAGCTAAGACAGGTGAATGCCACCCCAGTGCTTTCAAAAGCCCCTCATGAACACAGACTTATGAGCAGCTGATCTTACCTTTTCCCCTTTGTCTCCGCGTTCTCCCCTTGGTCCTTGCTCACCGGAAGGTCCCTGAAACAGACAAGGACAGAGACAAATTTAATTAAATGTCTGTGAAGGCTTTTTTCACATTCCCAAAGTATTTAAGCAATGGAGCAGATAGTTCCCTACCTGTGGTCCAGGGGGGCCTCTTGGTCCTACAACCTGGACGAGAGAGAGAAGACGACAAAACACCGACATATGGATCAAGTTTCGCTTGAAAGACACACTGCATCCCAGGCTGCAACGGCCAGGGGAAAGGCATACAAAAAAATGTCATACTTACATCTTTAATATCACCAGGTTCCCCTTTTTGTCCCTGCAAAATGCAAAGAACACACTCAGTTGTTTAAGCCAGCAAATCTGCAGATATGCACAATTAATGCAGTGTCTTATACATCTCCCCCTAGCACAATGACAACCTCTATTTGAGGTCTCTGCTTAACACAGCGCAATTGCAGGCACACCCTCTGGGGCCTGTATATTTAGACGGAGCAGAGAGCATTTGGTCCCGATGTTGCGAGACAGGTATGCAGCTGAACCCCAACCATGAATAGTCTCATTGAAATCAATGGAAGCATTCATCGGCCTTCCGCTAAGCCAACGTTTCAGCCTTTTTTTCGGTTAGGTCCGTTTATGAGGATCCAGTTCCCATTTGCATGATGGCCAGACAGCCTGATTCTACTGTGATTCCCGAAGGCCGTTTACCACCGTCGCTCTATTGGCTTCTGCAGATTTACTCCTGCTCTTCACAAGGAATCAGGACCAAAGGAAGCACTGGGGGTGATAAGCTAAATTCACGCGTTCATGTAAAGTGGGGCCAATAAGGCTGTCAACTGACCAGCAACAAAAGCATCTAGCTTGCTTGTGACCCTTTATACATTGCTCTGCAGATGCCAACTGATAAAGCTTTCTGCAACAATAAGGCTGTCATTGTGCCATTGAGTCACAGGAGAATGTGCCATTGAGTCACAACTGATGCATGCAGGGGTGGAATTCTAGCAGGAGCTCCTTTGCATATTACACCACACCCTCCTAATGTAGCCAATCCTCCAAGAGCTTACAAAAAAGAGCCTTGTAAGCTCTTGGAGGATTAGCTACATCAGGGGTGTGTGGCCTAATATGCAAAGAAGCTCCTGATAGAATTCCACCCCTGGATGCATGACAACCCCATTCAGGAGAAAAGGGCTCCAGGCAAGAGAGAAGCAGAAGTGATTTGCCCACAACACAGAGGTAACCATTATTCCTCTATTATATCTTCAGGAAGTTGTAAAAGGCACAAGAGGTTTGGATCCGACATAAAACTAAGCATTATTTCTCTTTTCACATCTGCAGAAAACTGTTAAAAGCAGAGGTGTTGAGTTGTATGACTCTCTTCCACCAAATCGTTCTCTAACAAGGTCTTCTATCCAACCCATTCTTTTCTCAATCAGAGGAAGCCCTTCTGCATCAGAAAAAGTCAGGACTTTTTTTGCTGGTGGGACTCAGTGAGTACCAGCACCTTTCTGAGAGGTTCTCCCAAGTCCTAATGGGGAAACTGATGGGAATCGACACAATCTTATATATGAATATAGGCACCATTTTAAAAAATAAATCCAGGGGGGGAAAGCCCTGTAAAAAGTCATTCCCCATTGCAGGAAGCCCTTCTCCCTTGAAAGGGAACTTAGCAGAAGGGAGTCATTGGATCCAACCCTCAGGAGCCAGAGCTAGTAAAAAACTTGGCATCAGGGGTGAGGTTGTAAGCAATGTTCCCTCTAAGCTGCAGTCTTGTGAGCAAAAATTCTACCTTGTTAGCTACTGCCTTCAAAGCTGTGAGCTACTGCATAAATTAGTGTGCTCTGGAGTCATCCTTCCTGAGCTAAGACAAAAATGTGTGAGCTGGAGGCTAAAAATCTGTGAGCTAGCTCACGCTAACTCAGCTTAGAGGGGACACTGGTTGTAAGATAAAAACAGTGGCTTGAAATAGGTTGGATTTAGCTGCCTTACCTTGGGGCCAGGTTGCCCTGTTGAGAACAAGGGGGGGGAAGAAAGAAAACGTCAGAACCACATTATAGTAAATTATATAAGCACTTCCATATATACACCAGTCCTTTCACCTGTTCACACAAGACGCAACCACAAGACATGGGGGCAGAAAGACAAGGATGGGAGTGACTGGGTGTGGGACAGAGAAGCCTTACTTCTATAAATCTGGTTTCCTTGCTGTGCTAAAGATGCCACCGCCCAAAGGAAATGATCTGTATAGGATTTGTGCACGTGATATGCCAAGCCCCATGCAAAATGGCACCGGGGGGAAGCAGGAAGTCCCCAAAGCCCTAGCTGAACATGCAAGGTCAGGCTTCATACTCTCGGGTGGTTTTAATTCCACTTTGTCTGGCGAGAATTAACAGCTGAGTTTTTAATCAGCCACACACCATTTTGTTTTCCCTCCTACACAAAGGTGCGTACACCAAAGGCTGCCATCCTATACATGTATATTCAGGAGCAAATCCTAGAGAACTCTTGTGAAACATGCTTCTTGAAAGGGCTTTTTTTGTAGCAGGAACTCCTTTGCATATTAGGCTGCACGCCCCTGATGTAGCCAATCCTCCAAGAGCTTACAGGTCTTTTAGTACAGGGCCTACTGTAAGCTCCAAGAGGATTGACTACATCAGTGGGGTGTGGCCTAATATGCAAAGGAGTTCCTGCTACAGAAAAAGCCCTGCACAGGATAACAACAGTTCAAGTCCCAATTGACTCAAGCAGGACTTGAGTTGCAAGTTTAAGCTGACTTACTGAGTACCCTCACTGGAAAGAACTGGACCTATCACCGAGCAAGGTTAGGGTCAGTCTGTTAAGCATTATAACTGCATGCAGAATAAACAGCGGCTTAAAACACAAGCATAAAGAGAGAGACACAGCACAGAGGTTAAAAGCCACATTCAGCCTAACTGCAGAATAACAATTGCAGAGAAAAGGAATGGTTAACCGTGGTTGAGCTTCAACCCTTTGTTCACACTAGCAGCCTTAATGTCCAATATTTTTTACAAAAATAAAATCAAAGGAGCCTTTGAAACAACTGGCATGGCCAAAAGGGTTTTTAAAAGGCCACTTCTAATTTTAACGTGTCAGAACTGGGCTAGAACTAAGGGGGCAATTTTTGAAGCAATATATATCTGAAAGGAGGTTTCAATTCTTTCCTTGTATCTTTGGTCTGAGTTTCAAAACTGTCTTTTACAAACCATGCCTTCTGGGCAAGCATTCAGAGAGGTAAAGATTACAAATAATCTCCACTATCTCAATTATTAAAAACTGCCCCCATACACTGTTTCATCACCAGGTTAAATCTTGGCATGTTGGCTCACAATGCCCATATTTTAATGAGAAGAGTGTGTTTTTCTACCCCACTTTTCTCTACCCTCAGAAGCCTCAAAGCAGCCTACAATTGCCTTCCCTTCCATTTCCCATAACAGGCACCTTGTGGTAGGTGGGGCTGAGAGTTCTGAGAGAACGATGAGTGACCCAAGATCACCTAGCAGGCTTTATGTGGAGGAGTGAAGCATCAAACCCAGCTCTCCAGCTTAGAGTCTGCCAAGAGAGTCTCAAGGCAGAAGTATCAGAAAGCCCTGAAAAGCAAAGGGAGCCAACGGGTGTGATCACACGAGAGATTTGGCCTGACCTAGCCACGCCTCGCCTCCGGATTTAATGTGTGCGATCACACATGTGCATCTGCCCTCTGAATTTCACTCATCCTTACCTTGTTTTAGGAAGGGCTGGGACTGGATTAAATAGGTACTGGGAACTTCCCAATAGCAAATCTCTAAAGTGCATGCAGGGTGCATTTGGGAGGGGCGAGGGCTTCTGGTGTCCTGGCCCCATTGGTGGACCTCCTGATGGCACCTGGGTTTTTTGACCACTGTGTGATACAGAGTGTTGGACTGGATGGACCATTGGTCTGATCCAACATGGCTTCTCTTATGTTCTTGGCTGTCTGAATGGCCAGAATGTGTGATGCATACACCCCGCATGTGCAGGAGCAGTCTGAATACTCCTCTTGCACGTGTGCAGCCAGTGCCTCTCCTGGCAGCAGGGCAGAGGCTCTGTGATTGCTGCAGCATGCATTAAAAAGCACAGGTTTTTTCATCACATTCCCAGTGTGATCCCACCCACATGCTCCTTCTGCAAAATCTTTCCTATGCAGAAGTTCCAAAGGGGTTGTCCTTTAATTAACCCCTCCTCCCTGGCACTGGATTCAAAGCCTATACCTTGTTTGGGGAGGAACAGTGGCTCAGTGGTAGAGCATCTGCTTGGGAAGCAGAAGGTCCCAGGTTCAATCCCTGGCATCTCCAAAAAAGGGTCCAGGCAAATAGGTGTGAAAAGCCTCAGCTTGAGACCCTGGAGAGCCGCTGCCAGTCTGAGAAGACAATACTGACTTTGATGGACCAAAGGTCTGATTCAGTTTAAGGCAGCTTCATATGTTCATTCAGTTTAAGGCAGCTTCATATGTTCATAAGGGTTGTTCCATACACCTTGCCCAGAAACAGCTAAATATGGTACACTGGATGGAATCCAGGGGGGGAAATCAGCTGTGCTTCAGTGTCAACAACATCACTGGTGATTTAAAAGATGAACTGTTTTCTTAAATTCCATTGGTTTCAGTGGGATTTAGGTGCCTTGCTAGCGAAGACAGGAGGCTCTGTAAATGCTCACAAAACCCATATTCACTACTACTATTGTTATTATTGCCTTTTATTATTGGCATCATTTTCTCTGGATTGCAACCTCTGGCAGTGATCCTGGACACCTTGTGGGTTTGCACAAATCCCAGTGATTTCAACAGGGTTTTCTTTTCTCCTAATGTGTTTAGGCTGCGACAGCTGGTGCTTAAAAGAGCCCATAAAGGAAGAGGGTTTTGCCACACGACAATAATTTCATTCGATCTCTCCTGTCTCCCTATGTAAACCACCCTGTAATTTCTGCCCCTGAAATGATAGTTAAACACTGTTAAGGGAGGAGGAAAAATTGTAGTAACATATACTTAGTACAGTGAAGCAGTCTTCTCATTACCTACTTTTTAAAGCACTGAGGGAAAGTATAGCGGTGCTCAGCGGGATACAGAAAAACCTGATTCAATATTGCCTTATGGGGGCCTGGAGACTTGGTAATTTGCCAGAAGACCAAACTTGTAAATAAACTCCTTCGCCTGATCACCTGGGGTGAGCAGAAACATCCACCAAGCAACCAGCCAGCCAGGGAGGCTTGTGTAAATACTAGCAACAAGCTGGTTTAGACTTTCATCTCAAGACCCAAAAAAGTGAATTTCTCCTCAGCGATGGCTGCAGCTCAAAGGGACCCATTATTTCAGATTTCTCTGCACCCCTGAAGCAAAGAGGCACCCACTTCCCCACCCCAAGCTGGATTAATCAGAAGTAGCTTTTCCCAGCAGTAGCCTTTCCATGGATGCTGCACGACGTGGGCCGTGCATCCATGGCTCTACCCAGCATTCCTTTTTTTTCACTCTTCTCTCCCAAGTAATTTATTTATATGAAACGGAAATAAATAAATTACGACCACTGGAGGCGGGCTGGTCAGTTGGGCAGATGGGACAACATTCTCCGAAGGGTATCTCAGGGTTGGGACAGTCTCTCAGTTCTTCGCAGAGTATGTCGTCGCAGAGGATAGTCCCCGTGTCACAAACACAGATCTGGCAGGGCTCAGGTTTCCACACATCTTTATCACTATACCTCTGCCCATCCTGTACACAGCTGCCTGCCTCGTCTGTGCCAGAAGGGGAAGGAAAAAGGGGGTGGGGGTGGGGGACAAGAGAGGCAAAAAGCCAGAAGAAGGGGGAGGAGAAAAAGAAACAGGGTCATAACATCAGCATTGGTTATTGCAATCCTCCACAACGAGCGCAAATGTGACTTCCTCTATTCCATACCAGATCTCCTCTCCATCTTCCTAAAAGTATAAAAGGGGTGTTTGGGGGGAAACCATCACCCACAAGAAGACTCCAGGCATTCCCTCCCCCGCCCTTCGTTTTCTCTCTGCCGCCATCTTGAAATTCTGTGCAAGTTCAAAATGGATTGCCAGACGAAGAGAAACTTAAGTTGTCCAAGGTCTCTTTGTATGGCCTGTTGGTCAATCTGAATTCCTACTTTTTTTTATATCCGTTTGTAAGCTGTCTCAAGCAGGTTTCCATAGAGGTGGCATCAAAATTTTCTAAATAAACAAAATGTAGATATCTGAAAGGCTGCTTTCAATGTCCTTTCCCCCAGGTGCTCAAAGGATGAGGACAAGTAGCACTCTATAAAATGTGCCTGAGCCTCACAACCAAACTTGTAAGCTAAGGCAACCATTGAGTTTGGTGTGGCTGATCCGGGGTTCAAATCCCTGCTGAGCAAAGAAGTTTATTGAATGGCAGCCTTCTGTACTAACCTATCTGGAGCACAGGATGCCATTTTTTTTTTGTAAGGGCCTCTGGAAAATGTAGGCCCAAGTTACAGGTCTTCAGATCTGCATCCTGGTCTTTATTTAAGCTTATCTGAAGCACAGTTGCCCACCAAAACAAGTATTGAGATCTGGCTGAAGGTCTCAGAAGACCCAAAACACCACAAGCAACCTGCTCAGCCAAACTTTTCCATAGGGAGGAGGACCTCCTCCATTCACAAGTTCCTTTTAGTTTCTTGCTGGTTACACACCACTTGCCCAAAGCTGGCAGCACTGCTCGAGCGCAAAGTTCAAGTACTTAGGCCATTTTCTCACCCACCTTAGACCATTCCAGGCCAACACTGTCTGTTCAGTTTGCAATCTTTACCCAACACTAACAAGAAGAGCCAACCTGGGAGGAATGGGGGCCTTGATCTAAATAGCCCACCCACCTCCCATCCATTTCTGAAACCCATTCAATAGAAAATGACTTGTGTCTAACAAAGAACAATGACCCTAGGTGACTCCATGCCCATAAAGACGGACTCACACTGTTTTTCTAATCAGAATAAGCAGTGGCAGAAAGGGATGCCAGATCTATGAAATTTCTTGCAGCAAAGAGGGAGAGGAGATCTGGTAAGTGGGGGGGGGGGGGAGGCAAACATAGACTTTGGGGCTGTGATCAGGAGAGCTGACAATATTAATGCCCCAACAGGACACTTCAACAGGAAAGGGTTCTGGATAGAGAAAGGGGATTGGGAGAAACCCAAAAGGTGCCCCCTTGGCATGTTTTAAACAGCCCAGTGCAGGTTGGATTGGCAGGGAGATGACAGGGGGGCTATTGTGCCCAGAGCAGGGGAGCCTGAAGGAGCCCAAGGGACCCATCCCGTCATGAATGGGCCTTTTCTCGAGTGCACACAGAGCGTGATTCACATGGCTCTGCGAGGGACTCGTTTAAATAAATATGGGCAGCCTTTCAGCATCTGGAAGCTATTGCTGCCAAGTGCAAACAAACGTTCATAGAGAGGGAACGGAGCTTGCTCTCTGACCTGGGAGAACACTTTGGAGGGGGGGGGGGAGAATGATTAAAAAGATGAGATATTCCCAGAAAGTTAAAATCAGAGCATGCATACACTCCAGAAGTTCCTATATGTTTTATACACACACATAACACTCCCTGTCTCTCCTTAGCTTTTACAGATGCTACACACTGTAGCACAAACCTTTGAAAGCATCCCAAAGATTCTACCTCTTTGCCGCACAGCAAAGAAGCAGAACATCAAGCCAAAAGGCCAAACTTGACGTCTATCCTACCCAGAGTTATGCCCTTCTAAGTCCACTGAAGCCAGCAGGCTGCAAAGGGGTGTTAACTCTGCTTAGAACAGCACCGTAGGATAGGAACGTAGCACAAAGCACAGTCAGTCAAACTGGACTGCTAGTCCCCTAAGGAGAATTTGGGGAGAAAAGCACTCGTCCGTGGATGGGGCGGGGAGAAGGACACGCTCTCGAAGTCACCTCAGATCATGTAAGTGCAAGAGCCCTTTTCCATTACTAACTTGGCAATCTCGGTTGCAGATACTTGTTGCACAGGAGTGCAAGGAATCCAACTCTCTTTCTTTCTGGAACTTTGAGTTTATCTGGTCTGCGATCCAGATAAAAGCAAGCCTTTTTCTCTCCACTCTCCCCCAATCCCCTTTTAAAGCTCTCTTCTTTGCAACTGATTTACAGTCTGGAGCGTATGGAAGCGTGGATGGAATTCAGGCAATCGGAAACCTGCCCAAACAAATGAAAAAGAGAGAGAACGAAAAGATCTACCTAATAAAGTTTTCATCTTCCATCCCGGAATAATATCCCAGGGAAGGAAAGCTTTTTTTTTCCTGGGGGGTGAGAGGACAGGCTGTTTCTATGCTTGGCTTTTTGTACCAAGTTTTGTAAAGTATTGGTGGAAAAATCTCTCAGATAATATGAAAGATCAATGACATTTTAGGCCAGGAGAAATGAATTTATCCACCTCCTGATTTGGAAGAGGAGAAACCTCGTTAGTTTAACTTTTTTGCAAGCATGCACACATGCAGGGGAGTCCATGGGCACACACATTGGGGTGAAGAGAGAGCCGAACAAACGAACTGATGGGCCTCTGGAATGCGTTGCACCCCCTTCAGGTGGCCTCTCTTAAATCGGGGAAAATTTCCCTTCTGCTCCTTCAACGACAAAAGGGAGGGGGGAGATCTGTTAGCTATCAAATTCCCTACTGCATCTTCCCTGCACCTTACACCCCTAACTGAACTGGGGGAGGGAGAGAAAGGGAGGCTGGATTTGAGACACAAAGATCTTTGGGGGGGGGGGAGTCTCAAAAGAGTCTCGCTTTCTGTCCCGGAATGTCTTCTCCTTTGTCTGGAGCCCTCTTTGAACCCCCCACCCGACTCCAGTTTAACTCTTTCCCTGCCTTTGGAAGGAGCGGGCAGGATTTTTCATCCTGCCTTGGGGTTGATTTTCAGGACCTGCCTCTTGGGGATGGAGAATCTCAATGGAAGCATATGTCCATCCTTTTCTTTCCATCTCTCCAGACGCCCGGCAGGCCCAAGGAGCAAAAGAAAAAGCATAAAGCAGCAGGATCGCAGGTCGATGCAAGTTCTCTTCTCATTGCAAAGCACAGGAAGGAGTCTTCCCTTAAGACAACGCAGGTCTTTTGCACCCATTCAGGACAACGGGCAGCGGCTTTTTTATGAGAAGGGAAGAATCTTGCAATCTGAAGAATTTAGCCAAAGGGCAATCTGACGGCACCTCCGAGGCTCCAGTTTGAGCAAACCCTAAAAGCTCTCCGAAACTATTCATCCTAGATCTGCCCCGTCCCTTCATTCAATCCCCCCTCCTCCTCTAGATTATTTTTTTTTCCTTTCCAGAAGAAGAAAAGGTGCAACTCACGTAGATCCGCATCCTGACACTGGACAACTGCTAATAAAACGACGTGAGTGGCTGCCAGGAGCGCTAGAGTCCTTGAATCCACAAAGCTAAACATGTCTAAATGTTAGACATGCAGGGGCCTTTGCGTGGAGGAGGAAGGAAAGGGAGGAAGAGGAGGAGGAGGTGGTGGCGGCGGTGGTGGTAGTTTCCCCAGTGGCTACCGCGTCTTCATGCAGCCGGCGCTCCCTTGGCCACCCCCTCTGTTTTCGGAACCGGCAGGCGAATCCCGCCCCCCAAAAGCGCCCGAGGCCCGGCAGAAAACTCCGGCGCCGTCTGCTGTGGCCCGAGGCGCGGCGGCGGCTTTCTGGTGCCCTCCACCTTCCCGCAGCCGGCGTATATGGGCCAGGTCGCCGTCCTCCCTGCCCCCCAGCGGCGCTGTAACCTGAGACCCGCCGGCGCGTCCCCCGTTAGAGACCCCTCCCCTCCTGGCCAGCTCAAGCGCCAAGCCCGCCGAGGCGGGTGGCCACCGGACCAGAGAGGAGGAAGGACGGAGGGAGGGATCGGGGTGCCCTACTTCGCCCCCGCCCTCCTGATCGGTCTCTCCCCCCCCCCCCCATACCTCGACGGCTGGCAGCAGGCGGCAAAAGGGAGCCAGTCCGCCGTCCCTCTCTCGCTCCTGCTGGGCGGCCAGGCTTTCCTCGCCTCCGGCTGCAAGTTCCGAGGGGCCCTCCCTTCGAAGGAGGCCGAGAAGCGCTGGCTCGCCGCACGGAGTCCGGGAACTGCGCACCTGCTGGCAGCTCCGGAGCCAATCCGGAGTCACTTCGCTTTGGCGAAACTCCCGAACGACACAACGCGGTCCGAGGTCTCGCAGCCGGACGTTTCCCTTCACCAGGGCTCCAGGACGGGAAGGCTGCATCCCAGCCCACCCGGTTTTCGCTATAGCTCACATCCACCCAGATCTAGTTTTGGGGCTAGAAGAGGGGGGGAGGTATCTGCTCGGTCATTCCACTCCCGAATCCCTTGCCTCCAGTGGTCCCTCTAAACTGAGTTCCCGTGAGCCAGCGCACAGATTTTTTTCGCCTCCAGCTCACACGTTTTGGTCTTAGCTCAGGAAGGATGACCCCGGAGCACACTAATTTATGCAAAATAGGAGTCAATTGCACCTTTAAGACCAATTTAGTTTTATTCAGAAGGTTTCGTGTGCATGCACACGAAAGCTTACGTTCTGAATAAAACTAAGTTGGTCTTAAAGTTGCAATTGACTCCTATTTTGTTCTACTACTTCAGACCAACACGGCTGTCTATTTGGAACTAATTTATGCAGTAGCTCACGACTTTAAAGCCAGTAGCTCACTGGGTAGAATTTTTGCTCACAAGACTCTGCAGCTTAGAGGGAACATTGCTTGACTCCCCTTCCCCCTCCGCCCAGATGCTGCCCCCTATTTGCAATCCGGATCATATCTGGATTCATCTCTGGATCTGCGCTCTTCCCGCCCTGATTCGGCCTCTAAAAAACCTTCTTGCCTTGATTTCTCATCCCGCTCCCCCCCCCCCCACTTATTCCTTATGAACCACGTGTGCGGGGAGCGGGCGAACTCTTCAGCTAAAAAGTGCAAATGCGGGGGAGGGGAGACACAACAGGTGAAAAGCGTCGTGCAAAACCAGACCACCAAGCAATCATGGTTGCTTGCCTCTACGCACACCAGGCGGGCCCCTGAGATTCCGGGACCGCCTTTGGGCTCGCCTTGCTTGCTCCCGGGGTGGGCTGGAGCTTCTCTTTGTTTGCAACATCTTCGCAGGGGGAGACAACAACGATGACCCTCCACGTGGTAGACCTGATTTGCAAGGGGGGGGAGTGGCCGTGCAAAGGTCTCCACTCCAGACAACTTCCAGTCGCACAATAAAGCTGGGCTCTTTCGCTGTAGAGGCGGGTACGTAGGCAAGTAGCGCAGCTCTGCAAACCAAACTCATTTACCGAGGTCCGCCGCTGGCGGGCCTCTTTCATTCATTCGCCTTCCCGTCTTCCTGGGACCAATCAGCTTGGTGGTAAGCGCTGACGTTGCACCCCCCCCCCGCGTCTCCCTCCGCCTTAATTATCGATCTCCTTTGCTTTGCGCTGTTGCTGTTTGCGCTGCAAGGAGGAGGAAGATCTTCTTGTGGCGTGGGTGGGTGGCTGGGTAGTCGAGTTGGTCTGGCGTAGCAGTGCTAACTAGTTCGAGGCCTGGGGCACTTTTAAGTCTCACGAAGTTTTATTCAAGGTCTGAGCTTTGGATGCGCGCTGTGTTTGACGAAGTGTGCCTGCACAGGAAAGCTCATACCTTGAAAAAAACTTGAATCAGGGCTTTTTTGAGCAGGAGCGCACAGGAACGCAGTTCCGGCGGGCTTGGTGTTAGGAGGTGTGGCCTAATACCCAAATAAGTCCCTGCTGAGCTTTTTCCACAAAAAAACAATGGTGATATCAGAGAGAGTGACCTAATATGCAAATAAGTTCCTTCTGGGCTTCTTCTCAAACCCACCCCCTGCCTTGAATAAAACTGCCCTCCTGTAGAGCTCATGATCCCTGACCCTTTAGACTTACAGTCCTATTCCCAAAGAGTCGGGGTAGAAGATCGACCCCAACAATGCTGTCAGTCAAATCCTAGGCAAAGGTTTAGTTAGAAATTAATCTGCTGAGTTCCTCTCAATTAAATGCATTTAGGATCGTAATCTAGAAGTTTCAAAAAGCAGTGTTGGTCAAGGGGTGGGTGGGAGAATCCAAAAATAAAACCCAGGTTGTCCCCATTTATTTGTAGTAGCAACCAAAAGGTCACCTCAAAGAAGTTTTTCAGGTGGGTAGACCTGTTGCCTGCAGAAGAAGAGCAAGATTCAACTGCACTAGCATCATAAAGACCATTAGCATTTCCAGATTTGGGGAGTATGGAATTTTGTTGGTCTTATAGGCGCTTACTGCACTTAAGTCCTGCAGGAAAAAAAGTATAAGCTTTCCATGTCTCCATCAGGCTGGGCTTTTCTTTTTTAAGGGGTGTCACATTTTTGTAGAAAATGCTCAGCAGGAACTTATTTGCATATTAGGCCACACCCCCTGACATCACCATTGTTTCACCAGAAGGAACTCATTTGCTTATTAGCCATGCCCCTGATGCCAAGCCAGCCAGAACTGTGTTCCTGCTTTAAAAAAGCCCTGCTTCCTGCAACTCTGTAGGGTTTTCAAGGCAAGAGATGTTTAGAGGTGGTTTGCCATTGGCTTTGTTCCCCTACTAATTTTGACCCATTAAACTGAAGGGAAGTTAACAATGGCAGGTACCCAATATTGTGGTTACAGTAGCCAGTACCCAATATTATTTTTCTAATAATCCAGAAAGTGTCTTCATGCACACACAACTCAGGGGCATATTCTAGGACTGGGGCATATGACTGAAGCTTGGTGTCTCAGAAGCTCATTTTGTTAGGTGTTCTTATTGCAGGTGAGGGGGAAAGTCCCTCAAGGTTGTATAGATGCGAATATCTCCCATATCCCATCCTTTAAAGATCTTTATTCTACTTGCTCTGTGGCTTGCAGAGAGCCACATTCTCCACTGGGGAGGGACGGTGGCTCAGTGATAGAGCATCTGCTTGGTAAGCGGAAGGTCCCAGGTTCAATCCCTGGCATCTCCAACTAAAAAGGGTCCAGGCAAATAGGCATGAAAACCCTCAGCTTGAGACCCTGGAGAGCCGCTGCCAGTCTGAGTAGACAATACTGACTTTGATGGACCAGGGGTCTGATTCAATATAAGCCAGCTTCATATGTTCATTTGTTCACTGCCATGAGCCAAAAGAGTCACATTTACTTCCATCCCTAGCATAAGACCTGCATCTCAGGGAAGCTTAAAGCTTTTCTGTTCCTTTGGTGGCAAAAGTAAGGGGCTTTGCCCACTTTCCTGATAGATGGGGCAGGTTGAGGAACCCTACTCAGAAGAGCCACAGGTTTCATGTCAAAGAGTCACCAGTTGCTCTGAACCACCAAGTGTGTATCACTTTCTTAATTACTTAATTACCGCTGTAACTTGTTATAACATCTGCTTATCTCATTTCATTCTGCACTAGATCTAACAACAATTGAGAGAGTGTTACACCCATAATGAGTAAACTGTTTACCTCTCAGCAGAGGGAAAGCAAAAATCCAAGCACTGTGAAGGAACATAAGTAGGTAAAAACCCAGGTGTGGGGGGTATTCCTTGGTACAGTGATATATTTCTACAGCACATGCACAAAAGAAGGTGACGGGAGCACACCTGATAGGTGATATATCTCTACAGTAGATAGATCCAGGTGGGCAGCCGTGTTGGTCTGAAGCAGTAGAACAAAGTAGGAGTCAAGTATCACCTTTAAGACCAACAAAGTTTTATTCAGAATGTAAGCTTTCGTATGCATGCGTACGTCTTCAGATGAGGGGATGGGGTACAGTCACTGTACCCCATCCCCTTGTCTGAAGAAGTATGCATGCATACGAAATCTTACATTCTGAATAAACTTTTTTGGTCTTAAAGGTGATACTTGACTCCTACTTAGTTCTATATCTCTACGATGTATGTGGAAAGAAGGTGAGAGGAGCATACCTAATACGGCAATATATCTCTACAAGGCAGCTTCATGGTGTTCTCTGTAAGGCAGCTTCATGTGTTCATATGTACATGAAAAACTACTTTGGGAAGACAAATGAGTGAAAACACTTTGTGATGTCATAGAGGCACCCAACCAATCAAGACACTGCACAGTCCTTTCTGCTTTATCTTTCAAAAGAAGGGCATAGATGGGACAACTGGGGAAAATACTTTTGCCAAAGTACAGTGACTCTTGGCATCATGCACAGTTTATTTATTTAAAATATTTTTATCACACCTTTCCAAAACCTCACTGTAATATTCAGAATCCTGCATTTCACCCCATCTCATTCATTGCATCGAGAGTATCCCTGAGGTAGGCTCAGAGAACTGGCCAAAGTTCATGAAAAACCAGTGTGTGCCTGTGGCAAACGTTGCTATGGAGCAGTGTGAACCTTCACCCAAAATAACCCACTGAGCTTGTCATTAAAAGGATCCAGTGTGCTATACCCTTCTTTGGTCATGGATGCTAAAAATGAACCCTATCAATAACAGCAAAGCCATCCCATTCTTCTGCACAGCAGCAGTATGGATTCTCATCCCATTGGATTCAGACAGGGCAGCTATTCTGCCAGAGTTTAGAATAGCTGCAGCACATGCCAGATGTGGCAAAGCTTTGATAGGACATCAAGCTGTGTGGGTTTTGCCTCCTATTTTTATTGACTTCCAGCCTGTCATTAAGAAATGCCTATATTCCTTGGCAGGGTGCTGAATAGCTCCAAGGTCTGCATCAGGCCCCCTCAACCGACATGCCTCTCTTGCTGCCTGATCTGTGTTGTAAGGGAGAGGCTCAAACAAAATGCCTTCATACCATCATTTGTGAAAACGTTCTCCAAAGGCGAGAAAAGTCCTGCAAGAGCTTGAATTGCTGAATTGCAAACAGCGTAGTCCTTTTCAGTAATTAGGAGTTTGACTTTCCTACTTCATGTATTAGAATTCTTTTCTGCTCTTCTGGTGACTTTAGCTTTACATCCTTCAATAATCAGGATTTTCACAGAGCCTAATCACACATTAACCAGGGTAACCAACTCAGGTTTTGGAAATCTCTGGAGGTTATGGGCAGTGCCTGGGTAGGCAGAACTGAAGCATGCTTTCTTTAAAGAATCTTCACTGAGTTGTAACTGTTTTTAGATTAACTGATTTTATTGATTTTATGTATATTTGTATTGTACATCGCCTAGAGCCTGGCATCAGTCGGGATGAGGTGATTCAATAATAATAATAATAATAATTAATAATAAGGGGTGGAATTCTAGCAGGAGCTCCTTTGCATATTAGGTCACACCCTCCTGATGTACAGAAAGAACCTTGTAAGCTCTTGGAGGATTGGCTACATCAGGGGTGTGTGGCCTAATATGCAAAGGAGCTCCTGCTAGAATTTCACCTTTGATGATGATGATGATAGGGAAGAGTTTGGGGAGGGAAGGAAGTTCACTAGAGATGTGATGCCATTCTAGAACTTCAGTTTTTCCTAGACTTTATGAAATACCAGAGCCTGCACCCCAAAACTATCTTTACCTCAAAGGAAACTGATCTATGTAGTCTGGAAATAAGTTGTAATTCCTGGAAAACTCCAGGTTCTACTGGGAAGTTGGCAACCCTATGACCTTTTTCTGCCCTCAATAAGTCTGTTTTAGGCCCTGTCAATCAAGACGTATACTAGGAGTTCTGTTTCTGGAGCTCTCAGCGATTACCATAACTAGGAGCACAGTGCCCAGAGACATAGGACTTAAGTCTCTTCCCTACACATTCAGACACCCAGCTTGAAACAGACTAGGGAATTCACTATGCACTGAATTGGCTACTGGAGTAGTTACACAGACCTCCAGCCTAGCCAGCTGTAACAGATTCTTTCTGAGACTATGGGTGTTTTCGCACTGACCTTACTCGGGAGCGACATCCCTCTTCACGCAGCGTCTACACGGATTTCGCACTAATTGCTCCGCAGAACCCGGAAGAACCCGCGGCTTTTGTGTTGCAAATGTAAACTGGCCAAAAACCAGTTTACATTTGCAACGCAAAAGCCGTGGGACTTTGCGGCTCTTCCGGGTTCTGCGGAGCAATTAGTGCGAAATCCGCGCAGACGCTGCGCAGTGAAGAGGGACGTCGCTCCCGAGTAAGGTCAGTGCGAAAACGCTCTATCTTTAAAAAGTTCTCAGAGACTTACATTAGCCTCACATATGACCTCACAGTTAATTCTGGGGGCTAACAGGCAAGATCACATTACACCTCTTTGATTCAATTGTGTTGATTTTCAGTTTGCTTCCCTGAACAATTTTAAATGCTGATTTTGACCTGTCAAGCCCTACATGGCTGGGGACTAGGATATTTGAGGGATCCCTTTTCCTAGTCCATCAGACATTAAAGTCTATTTTCATCCCATCCTTTCTCCCGGTGGCATACATGGATCTTGTTATCAAAACAAACCTGTGTGAGGTAAGTTGCACTGAGAGAAAATAAATGGTCCAAAGTCACCCAGTTTGCTTTATGTGTGAAGGGGCCTAACTATATACATTATATTTTGTCATGTTCTCTCCGAGTCTACATGATCAGATGTGCCTTGTGAGTTCTATGCTGGGAACTTAATTCCCAGACTCATATGGACCTTATTCAAATCAAGACAGTTTGTAGGAGGGAACTTAATGTCTCCTCATACTGTTTTCTGGACACAAAAAAGGGCCCAGGAAGTCACTGCTTGACATTTTGGGGAACCATACATGTACCGCATCAGAGCTGGCACCACAGTGGAGATGGGGACAAGGGACTTGGCATCACACAGACATGCACTGTCGCTTCTGGCCAAAACTGAAAGAGATGTCATCACATTAGGGTGACCCTCTAGGATTCACCATAGCGTTTCTGTTGAGCGGCAGTGAGCAATAGGGGTTAAGACACAAAGGTCTCTTTCTATAGCAGGAGACCTGGGCTATCTAGTACATATAATTTCCGCATTGAGCCATTTCAGCTTGTAAAAATGGCATTGCCAGGGGAGACTTAAGCCCTCTGTCCCCACAGGCTGCAACTCCAATCTGAATTGGTCAACATGTATCTGGAAATTAGGTTATCAGCATGGATCTCAAAAATACATATCTGAATAGGAAAATATAATTAGTTGGTCCTGAGTAGGGATTTGTGAACACAGGTCTTGTCTGACATAGTAACTGCTGTGCTATCCTTCTGAGGGCTTGCTCACTATAGTTGGAGGCTTGGTGGGTGGCCAGGCCCTTTTGTGATGGCAACGAGATTACAGCATGCCCTGTTTGGTGAAACATGATTGGCTCCTGACTTTCAGAAAAAGGCTGCTAAAACCAATTTGTTGCATCAAGCCGTTGGCTTAGTATCAAAGTGACGTGTGTGTGTGTTTAGTGCTCACATATGTACATGAACATGAAGCTTTCTTATACTGAGTCAGATAATTAGAACTCCAGGCCCCACCTGGAGGTTAACAACCATAACCAAAGGAGTGGGGACCCCAGGACCACCCTGTGTAATGTGTGAATCAACATCTATATACAGGGCTTTTTTTGTAGCAGGAACTCTTTTGCATTTTAGGCCACACACCCCTGATGTAGCCAATCCTCCTGGAGCTTACAGTTGGCCCTGTACTAAGAGCCCTGTAAGCTCTTGGAGGATTGGCTACATCAGGGGAGTGTAGCCTAATATGCAAAGGAATTCCTGCTACCAAAAAAGCCCTGTCTAAATATTATATAAGGGGTCTGGTATAGTAGTTAAGTTAAGAGCCAGTTTGGTGTAGTGGTTAAAAGCAGCAGATTCTAACCTGGAGAACTGCACTTCATTCCCCACTCCTTCACATGCAGCCAGGTGGGTGACCTTGGGTCAGTCACAGTTCTCTCAGAACGTTCTCAGCCCCAACCCCTTCACAAGGTGCCTGTTGTGGAAAGAGGAAGGGAAGGCGATTGTAAACCACTCCAAGACTCCTTAGGATAGTGAAGAGGAGGGTATAAACACCAACTCTTCTAATAGGCCACTGACATATAGCTGTCAGACTGGGATCTGGGAGTAACAGGTTCAATACTTGCCTATGAAGCTCATTGGGTTATCCTGGACCAGTCTTTTGGCCTGACCTATCTCACAGGATTGTCACAAGGATTAAATTGGGGATGGAGAATCATGTGCACTACTCTAAGTGCCTTGAAGAAAAGGTGGAATGAAAGTGCACCTGACAAGAAGCAGTGTTTTAATAAAATGTTAAGTTTTATATCCACCAACACCATGAGAATCAGTTCAGAAACTGCTGTGCAAATCCTCAGACAAAAACACTTTTCCATGTCTTCTGTTTTCTCTTCACCTACCAACAGTATTTAATGGCTGAGTGTGCTTAGCTATCTTATCTGTCTCCATGTGGTTTAATTACGAATCACCTTCAGTCCCCTCACTGATAACTTTCCTTGCAGTGCATCAGTTACAAGCAGAGAGGATTTTCAAGTCCATGTATTTTCATAACCAAACTTTAGACCTACTGTTCCCTCACTCAGCAGCAGCATCTGAGTGAGACAGATGGTGAAGAGAGCTATTAATCATTATTTTTATTATGGTGCCTAATGTTACACTGACACTTCTGTTAACCAGTTTCCTCAGTATTTATCTTTTTAATGAGATATTAAGCCACAGATCCGCATTCTTGTTGATCCTGTGAGAACTTTTTGAAGAGTAGTGCTTACAACCACAAAATGGCTGCCAAAGGTGGCAGGACCAATCACAGAATAGTTGCCATAGCAGCCAGTCACAAAATGCTGGGACATTCTAAGCAAAGCATCTTATGATGGAGGCCACTGATTCTGAATGGGTGCTCCGGAAAGAAAGTTGATGTCTTCTGGGATCTTCAAAAGCACCCGCTGAGCTAGAGAAAAGCTAGGATTGGGCCTTTACTTTGAGGAAGAAGCAAGTGGGCTCTAGGAAACACATTGGCAGGCAGGATGACAACTGTGGGTACCACATTAGAGATGACTCCAGTAGGCCTATGGTAGGGTTTTCAATACCACCTCTACCTGGAAGAGTTAAGGAGTGTGGAGAAGATGTTATGTCACGTCTATTGAACACTCTACTACCACTATTGTCTATGGTCTTTAATGACACATTTTTCAGTATCTCCAAAACACATCATGCTTGATGTTTTGATAATCCAAATATAATCAACTAATCTGTTAAAAGGAAAATAATTAATTGGTTAGCAGCCTTCATTTTCAATCGGTTGAGCATTGTTCTTAAAGCTATGCAGGTTTATACTTGCACTTTCTTGCCTGCTTCAGGCATGTATGTGCTGACAAAGGGGAGGGGGCTTTGCAAAAAAAATCTTACAGCTCTGCACCTGGACTTCTATGTCAGATCCTATAATGTTTTTCAATATCTTTTTCTTTTTTGCATTTAATTATTGGTGATGGGCATAATCTTTCTTTAGGGTGTTGCTGTCTGAGGATGAGCCCTCTACACCTGGGCTGCACATTCTTGATCTGGAGTTGCAATTAAAATATGGCAGCTGGGAGGTGGGGAGTAAGAAGAGAGAAGAAAAGTTGTTTTTTATACCCCGCTGCTCACTGAAGAGTGGCTTGCAAGCAATACTCCTTTTAAGCTGTGGAGTCTTGTGAGCAAAAATTCTACTTTGTGAGCTAGTGGAATTAAAGTTGTGAGTTGCAAAATAAATTAGTTTGCTCTGGGGCCATTTTTCCTGAGCTAAGACAGAAATTGTGAGCTAGAGGCTAAAAAAACTGTGAGCTACACTGGAAAATCCAAGGAAGAAGCAAGAAAATATTGGGAGAAGCTATATGTATGGTTAGATATTTAAATGCTCTGGTGTGAATCTCCATTATTATTTTTCAATATAGATGTTTGAAAAACTAGCTAAGCTGATAGTTTAAGTGGGGACTTACAACATATATGTTTTACATGATCTACTGTGGTGATAGGTTATACGTATCACAACATGTTGAAATTTTCTTTTACTTTAATGACATAATGGCATGCAGAATGTATTCTGTTTTCATTGATTATTGCTTTTCTATGTCCACTTCCCCTTTTCTTCTTGAAAATTAATAAAAACTTTGAATTCTAAAAAACTGTGAGCTAGCTCACACTAGCTCAGCTTAGAGGGAACACTGCTTGCAAGTGCCTTCCCTTCATTTCCTCACAACAACAGACACCCTGTGAGGTAGGTGGGACTGAGAGCTCTGAAAGAACTGTAGCTGACCCAAGATCACCCAGTAAGAATGCAGAGTTGCCAACTGGCCTGGATAAACACATCCTCTTCCTTTAATAGAGGCTAAGGTTTAATGTATAAAATGGGCAGCTGAGGTAGATAACGTCACCTGGTAAATAATATCTCATTAAGCCTCCATTAAAGGGATGGGACATTCCTCCCCACCCAGGACTGCTGTCAACTCTTTGGGGATCGAAATTGTCAAATAACCAGATGCAATTAAGCTGACTTGTTCCTATGTTTGATGCACAGAAAGCATCAAACAGCAGGCAAAGATTTCCACAGTATGCCACAATTCCTGCTTAAAGTCACAGATATGATGGCTGACTGAAAAACTAGCAACTGTATTCGTAGCCTAACTGTACCTTTAAATCACAGCTTGTGTTCAGAGTTGTTGAGAGAAGTGTCCTGTCCCTTTGGAAAGGAAAGGTCCCCTGTGCAAGCACCAGTCATTTCCGACTCCAGGGTGACATTGCTTTCACGTTTTCACGGCAGACTTTTTACGAGGTGGTTTGCCATTGCCTTCCTCAGTCATCTACACTTTCCCCCCAGCAAGCTGGGTACTCATTTTACCGACCTTGGAAGATGGAAGGCTGAGTCAACCTCAAGCTGACTACCTGAAAACCCAGCTTCCACCAGGGATCAAGCTCAGGTCGTGAATAGAGCTTAGGACTGCAGCTTTAACACTCTGCACCATGGGTCTCCTATTAATAGATTTTAATAGAGCCTTAAAGTGAAAATGGGCAGTTGAAGCATATCATAGCATGGAAGGAAATATTATCACTGGCTAAATTAGATCCCATGAAGACACTATTAAGGGGACAGGAGTTTTGTTTCTCCAGGCAGTTGACAATCCTATTTGTGAGATGTGGGATAGAGTGACCCAGGGCTAAGGTTCCAGCCAGTTTAGAATTCATGACTGTATCCAAGATACAAAAGGTGCACTCTGCACATGCTCTGAGTAGCTTCACATGTGTGGAGGCTGAGCTGTTATTGATGACTGCAGAGAGTTAAGACTTCTGTTCTTTCAGAAAGCCATGCATTTTGGCAGTTTTGCTACTTATGAATTCAAATCTCATGCTGACTCTACTCCAACAAAGTGTTCACAGAATGCAAGTAGTAATGAAAAGTACTTGGGTTATTACCAGATGAAAGATGCATAGAATGAACTGTGTAAAAGCTTTAGGACAAAGTTTGAGTCCAATGGCACCTTTAAGATCAACAGAAAACTTTAATTCTGGATATAAACTTTTGTGAACATGTACACTTCTTCAGATACATTTTCAGTGTGCCTGAAGAAGTGTGCATATACATAAAAGCTTATATCCAGAATTAAACTGTGTTGATCTTAAAGGTGCTACTGGACTCAGACTTTGTTCTGTTGCTTCAGACCAACATGGCTACCCATCTGAATCCTTATAAAAGCTAAATGGTGAAGAAACAGACAAATGAGAGTCACACAAGTGAGTTTCCCCAGTGGAGTTTCCCCAGTGGAGCAATCTGTGGTTCCCTAGGGATGTTTCACCCTGACCTAGATCATCCAGGCTAGCCCAATGCCATCAGATCTCAGAAGCAAAGCAATACCAGCCCCAGTTAGTGCCTGGATGGAAGACCACCATGGAGGTCCAGTCACAGCGGCAGGCAATGACAAACCACCTCTGTATCTATGGCAGTCCCAGGGGTTTTAAAAGCAAGAGATGTTCAGAGGTGGTTTGCCATTGCCTCTCTCTTCATCACTATGCTAGCATTCCATAGTGGTCTCTCATCTAGGGCTTTTTTTGTAGCGGGACCCTTTGCATATTAGGCCATACCCCTCTGATGTAGCCAGTCCTCCAAAAGCTTACAGAGTTCTTAGTATAGGGCCTTCTGTAAGCTCCAGGAGGATTGGCTACATCTGGGGTGTGTGGCCTAATATGCAAAGAAGTTCCTGCTACCAAAAAAAGCCCTGCGTCTCATCCAAATACTAGCTGGGACTGACCCTGCTTAGTTTCTGAAATCTGGCAAAATCAGACTAGCCTGGACTATCCAAGTCAGGGTTCTGATATATGTAGAGACATCTTTTAAAAAACAACAACCAGGTCCCAGGACTGATTCCTGACACCCAAGCTGAAATTAAATAGTGCATATTAATGACCCAAGTCTCTTGATGTAACAGAGAAACTGGGAAAGTTAGCAATTGTGCTCCACTTCTAGCCATACCAGTTCAGCCCATCCCATCGGCTTCCTGGTTCAGTACAATGAATGTTTCAAAACCAGCAGGTCCCACAAGACAACTGCTGATATTCAACTAAGCTATAGGTTTAGGTGTGTGCAAAAAAAAAAATGGAATTGCATTGTGGGCTTAATATTAATCAGTACCTTCAATGTTGTTTCATTGCTTTCCTCATTAATATCTGGCTCCTCCAGATGGGCATAAATTCCCCAAGGTGTGTGTGCATTCTTTGAGAGCAGACTCAAGAGGAAAGATCTGGGAAACACATTCCTTTTCTGATGCTTTCATCTTTCCTAAGAAGGGGCAAAGGTCCGAGGCTCACAGATTTTCCCACAGCAGCTTGGCGCTTTGGTGTCTTGAAACAGACTTTCTATTGGAGTGTACATTTTCTTTTCTTTTAAAAAAATCTACACAGGCATAATATTTTAAGAAGGCAAATTGTTTTACAGGAATAGCTATCACAAAGTTGCCACCCACCCACCCAGACATTTTCACCAAATAAATTCCTCTTCTCTAACACTTCTAGATGATAAAACTGAAAGCATGAAATATATCACTGGGCAAATTGATTGATAGGTCTGAGGGGAGGGTATCTGATCCTACTTTAGCGACAGTTCCGATCTGTCTTTTCTAATCACAAAGGGAAGATCTTTGTTCTGCAATACCTAGAGATATAATTCCCTTGAAAAACACCACTGCCTCTTAAAAAAAACATTAAAAGTATATTGCTTCCTTTTCATCATCATCTTGAAAGAAAACCCTCAGTCATCAGCACACACTGCCTCCCTCCCCCCCAAAAAATCCAGTTCACATTTGCACCGCAATCAGACTTCCCTTGGGACAAAAATGTCTACGTTTTCTAAATTGCTTTCCTTAATATGCATAAGGCTTATCCTGCGTTGCCTGAGGTATGCTTTTTATATCAGGACTTGGCAGTGGGTAACAAAGCCAGTGAGGGAACCGGCACAATTTCACAAGCGCTATCAGGACTCCAGGTCCCTAAGAAGCTCTCAGAATTAGCAGACAAGGCAAATTGCTTTCCAATACTTATGGTCAGCTTTGTACTTTATGTGGCAAACCCAAACCCTATTCCTTATTTATACAGTGCTGTCAGTTTGTGTTATACTTTACCACGGTTTTTTTGGAGCAAGAATGCACAGGAACACAGTTCCAGCTGGCTTGGCATCAGAGGGTGTGGCCTAATGTTCAAATGAGTTCTTGCTGGGCTTTTTCTACAAAACGTCCTGTATCAAACAACGGTGCCATCAGGGGGTGTGGCCTAATATGCAAATGAGTTCCTGCTGAACTTTTCCCCACAAAAGCCCTGCATTAAACAATGGTGACATCAGGGGGCATGGCCTAATATGCAAATGAGTTCCTGCTGGAGTTTTTTCCCTACAAAAAGCCCTGAATTCTCCTTTTTTTAAATCAATACATACTTCAGATTCTATTGCAAAATCTCAAAGCTCCAAGCTATTGTGGGAAAATCCAGACCTTTGATTTGCATTCTCATGTACATTTAAATGTACAATAGATCTAAGTCTACAGTAAGTGACGTATATATAGAAGCCAGTTTACTAGCTTGGATCTTCTTAAAGAGGGTGAATCTTGACTGGGCCATAGTCCTCATACACATGTGTGGATTACCAACCTCCAGGGGGGTATGGAGATATCTGGACAACATAGACCAGTTCCTTTGGAGAAGATGGCTACTTAGAAGGTGAACGTTGTATTTTGTATACTAAATACGTTCTTGGCTTATCTATTGTTGTCCTAATTGGTATATTATTTGGAAATGTATAGTATTTGAATTTTTCTGAATTTATTATATTCTATACTTAATTTGTTGAGTTTGTTCAGTTTTTGAATAATTTGGAGGCTGGTATGTCACAGAACCTGCGGTTCTCCTGAACTCTACTTGTCTGTGATTTCTCTTGGGTTGTTTAGTTTCCAGGTGGTGGTGGGAGATCTCCTGAGATTACAAATGATCTCCAGGTGACAAAGATCCATTCTGCTGGAGAAAACTGCCACTTTTAGAAAATGGATTCCGTGGCATTATATCCAAAGAAGAAGAAGAAGAAGAAGAAGATATTGGATTTATATCCCGCCCTCCACTCCGAAGAGTCTCAGAGCGGCTCACAATCTCCTTTACCTTCCTCCCCCACAACAAACACCCTGTGAGGTGGGTGGGGCTGGAGAGGGCTCTCACAGCAGCTGCCCTTTCAAGGACAACCTCTGCCAGAGCTATGGCTGACCCAAGGCCATGCTAGCAGGTGCAAGTGGAGGAGTGGGGAATCAAACCCGGTTCTCCCAGATAAGAGTCCGCACACTTAACCACTACACCAAACTTGCTCTCCCTCCCCTCCACAAAACCCATCTTCCTCAGGCTTCGCTCCCCAAAATCTCCAGATATTTCCCAACCCGGAGTTGCCAGCTCTAGAATCTACCCTCCAAAACAGCCATTTTCTCTAGAGGAACTGATCTTTAATCTGGAGACCAGTCATAATACTGGGAGATCTCCAGGCCCCACCTGGAAGCTGGAAAACCTAATGATGCGGTCCTCTCAGCGTTGTCTGCCCAAGGTCCACTCAAAACTTGGAACAGGCCTTTGGATACCCCACAAAAGATAACTACCACCTTACTGTTCTGTTTGTGATGCTTTGTCAAGAAAAGGTTCTCGACTAGGTGAGCAGTCATCTTAACCTAAAATGGGCCATCTTCATGTTATAATAGTATTAAAGAAACTACATTGTGAAAATAACTACAACAGGCTCAAAAAGACCAGTTTGGCCTGTTGCTGTATTGTGTGCTGTGCCACAGTGACCAGTTCCAGAGCTGAGACACAGCCACTTTAATTGATATAAGGTTATGAAGAAATTCCTCTGTTTGAACCGGTTGAAATCAACCCTATAGGCTTGTTAAACCTGATGGACTGTTCTTGCTTGTAACACTTCATTGTAGCGATTTGGAGTGAGTGCTGTAATTGCTACCGTTTGTTACCCGATTGAAGCTTTGCGCCAATAGTATTGCGCCAATAGTAAAAAGGGCTTGAATTCAGCAGGAGCTCATCGGAGCACAGCTCCTGGGGATTGGCAACTCCTCCTCCCTATAAGTTTCAGCCTTCAAGTGGCGGCTGGAGAACTCCTGGAATTACAATTGATCTCCAGACTACATAAATCACATATTTATTACTTATTTCTTTAAACCATTTATTCTGCTTCTCCTGGAGAAAATGGCTGTTTTGGAAGGTGGACTGCAAGGCCTTGTACACTGGTCCCCTCCCTAAACCCCACCTTCTCCAGTATCTGCCCTCAAATCTTCAGGTATTTTTGAACTTTGCGTTGGCAACCTTGGGAGCTGGGGAATAGACTATGAACCCCTCACATCTAGTAACAGGAGCTGAGCAAACAGCGTCCCTTGGGGCTCAATTCATACATCACACAAACACAGTGGTTTATTAGCAGAGCGGCTAGCATTCAGACAATCACTTTTACGACAATGTAGTTAAACCATAGCTTTGTGCAATGTCTGAATTGAGTCTCTGTGGAGTATATTTAATTGGGATACTTTTAATTGTGTATGCATAACTGGTTCTATAGCCTGGTATTATCCATTTGGGATTAAGGCTGAAATGAAGTGAACATTTACTATGTGTTTGGTTGAGAAAAAAAAGTCTCATGCCTTTGGCTCTCCCTGAAGTCTGTTAGGTTTAACAGAGACCTCTAGTGGTTGAAATGTAGAATTATTGGAATTTTGTTGAAAATAGACAACTTTATTATTACTTTATTTATTTATTTATTTATTTATTTAGAATTATTGGAATTTTGTTGAAAATAGACAACTTTATTATTACTTTATTTATTTATTTATTTATTTATTTATTTATTTATTTATTTATTTATTTATTACTTTAAATTTCTATCCCGCTCTCTCCGCAAGCAGACTCAGGGCAAGTGGACATGGCAAGGAAGGGTTGTATAAGGTTAGTGTGAACATGACAAATGATATAGTGTGGCAGCTAGGGTTGTCAACTGCCTGGAAAAAATTGTGTGGCCAGTGCTAGTAAGATTTTATTAAATTCCAGAGTAGCAAGAAATGGGAATTCTGGGTGGGGGATCCCATGCCCCAACTGGGGGCTTCATACCCTCAGTCAGGTGGTGGTGAGAGAGAGTGACTGGCCCAGGGTCACTCAGAGAGCTTCATTACAGAGTAGCAATTTGAACTCAAGTCCCCCAGCTCCTAGTCTGATAATTTAGCCACAGCTCAATTAGACACAACCGTCTTATCCTGTGCCTAGGGTTTACTATAACTCGAGATTTCCCAACCTTTTTCAGGCTGTAAGCCCCTTTGGGATTCTGACACAGCATAGTGCATGCAGCCACAAAATGGCTGCTACAAAATGGCTGCCACAGGAGGTGTGGCCAGCCTCAAAATGGCTGCTGCAGCTTACCTTATCCAGTGAAGATCTGTGTGCTGTGGTGGCAGCTGCTGCCAAAGCAACATATTTCATAGTCTGAACAGCCAATCAAACCACCAATGGCCAATCAGAAACTTTGCTGGGCAAAAGCCCAACCTGGCTCTGCCTACTTTCTTAACCACTTGGTAAGAGCCAGAAAAAGCTGTCTACTGACACCATGGCACCCATGAGCAGTTGGGCACCATGTTGGGAACCCCTTTCTAACCAGTGTTATCCAGCAAAACTCCTCTTTAAAGCTATATCAGCCTCCAATCCTGGAGTCAACAGATACCAGTGTTTAACATGCAGAAGTCCTTTTTGATGTCATGCCTTCCATTGTTAAACTGTAGAACTCCAGGGTTTGTCCAGCAATGCTTACTTTCCTTAAAGAAACATCTGCACAGATCCCACCCTCTGATGCTTGATTCGTTTTGCAGATATATGCCTGCTTACCAAGAAAGCTGGGGCACGGGGGACCACGACTCCGTCTATCCACATAAAGCTTCTCTCAGAAGGTTTTCCCAGCAGGTTATTTTTGTCATCAACTTGGGCAGGATCCTTTTCTTAAAAAATAAACTGGTGGCCACAATGGCCCTTTTGAAAACCTTCTCTTTCTCTCCCTCCTGCCCTCCTCCCAGCTTCTCTACAGAGAAAGACTTAATGTTTGTGCCAGGAAGTGGTATTTGAAACACTCTCTGAAATAAGCAGTTTGTACAGCAGGAATTAGGGCAAGGAACCAGAGGCACACACCTCCTACCTAGAGGAAGAGGAGATGGCCAGGGAATTTGGACAAGAATGCCCTCTGTGGGGTTTTTTTTCCTTTAAAAAAAAACCACAATAACAACAACTGTCTGAGGTTGTGGTCTCCCTTGCTAGGCGAGGCTTGTTGCAAGAGTCAACATTTAAGGATGCTTTTAAGAAATAGTTGAAGAAATGGAAGAGATGAAAACGGGCAGGCGGGTAGATGGCGCTCTAGAGTACAAAGGGGAGTTTATAGATGTACATCAAAGTCAGAGCTCAGGATTCCGTCACATGCTCTGGAGCACAAGGCATCTCTTGAAAGGTCTTTGCAATACATACCGCTACAAAACTGTCATAAGGATTGGTGCTTCAGCCTTCGAAAGCTGCATTAGTGTCTCTGCACACCCTCAGATCTCAAGGAAGAAGACTGCAGTTTTATACCTCGCCCTTCTCTCTGAATCAGAGACTCAGAGCGGCTTACAATCTCCTATATCTTCTTCCCCCACAACAGACACCCTATGAGGTGGGTGGGGCTGAGAGGAAAATGTGCACGTTACAAATTTCACATGGTGGAGACAATGAAATTGCTGAACTGAGAATCGTTTAGAGCAGAGGTGTCAAATTCATTTGTTACAAAGGCCAGATCAGACATAAAATGTAACACCGGAGACTAAAGATACAAACTTTATACATGACACAGGCAAACCCAGTTAACAATATTAAGTTTTCGTTGTTGTTATTACTTTATTATTTTATTTTTGCAATATTATTTTTGCTCAAAATACAAATAAAAGCAATTGATTCACTCGCTTAGCATAACTAAACATATTTAATTATATGCAGGGCTTTTTTTTGAGCAGGAATGCAGTTCCGGCTGGCTTGGTGTCAGGGGTGTGGCCTAATATGTAAATGAATTCCTGCTGGGACTTTTCTATTAAAAAGCCCTATGTGGAACAATGGTGATACCAGGGTGTGTGGCCTAATATGCAAATGAGTTCGTGCTGGGCTTTTTCTAACAAAGAAGCCCTGATTATATGCAACTAGTTTTTTCCCCTAGAATACCATACCCACCACCTATTCATTTCCTTTCATTTCTTGACAGCTTCAACCACACATACCTCACTGTGTGCGCCCATGCAGCCCCCCACAACAACCTCCTGCCTTCTCTCCTTCCCACGAGGACTAGTAAAGAGCCCTGGACAGGCTAGTTCCTGCCCCCAGGCTATATATTAGACACCTTTGGTTTAGAGGTTCCACACTCCCCCCTCCAGTACTGCCTGTTAATCAGGTACTCCAGATTTTTAAACCTGGGACTCCTCAACCATTACAGGTATTAACCATGCGTGTGTAAAGTGCCAGCCGGTTGCAGCTTGCTTATGGTGCTCCCAGCAAGGGATTTTCAAGGCATGTGAGAAGTAGAGGTGGTTTGCCATTGCCTTCTTTTGCAGAGTCTTCCTTGGCTGTTTCCCATCCAAGTACCAACCAGGGTTCCCAGCCTCCTGCCAGGGCAAGGGTTCCCCTAATTTCAGAGCCTCCAACCTGCCACCATGGAACTGGCCAGTGGGAGCGTCCCACCTCCAAAGAGCACTGGTGTGCTGTGACATGCTTGGCACAATGGCATCACTAGGAAGTGACATTATTGCGGGGGGATGCCCTAGCATTTGAAAAAACTCTATGTTAATAATCATAGTGTTTTCCCCAAAAGTGCTAGAGTGTCCCCCATGACGTGGCTGGTGCTATAACGTCATTTCTGGATGATGTCAGTGTGCCAGCCAAGTCGTAGTGCACCAATGTTTTTCGAGGTGGGGCTAACCCCGCCAGCCAGTTCCATGGCAGTGGGTCGGAGGTCCCAAAATTGAAGAAAACCCCACCCACAGCAGGAGACTGGGAACTAGGGTTGCCAATCCCCAGGTGGGGGCAGGGGATCCCCCGGTTTGGAGACCCTCCCCCTGCTTCAGGGTCGTCAGAAAGCGGAGGGAGGGGAGGGAAATGTCTTCTGGGAACTCTATTATTCCCTATGGAGACTTATTCCCATAGAAAATCATGGAGAATTTATCCGCGGGTATCTGGGGCTCGGGGGGGGGGGCTGTTTTTTGGGGTAGATGCACCAAATTTTCAGTATAGCATCTAGTATAGCATCTCTCCCCAAAATACCCCCCACGTTTCAAAAAGATTGGACCAGGGGGTCCAATTCTATGTGCCCCAAAAGAAGGTGCCCCTATCTTTCATGATTTCCTATGAAAGGAAGGCATTGAAAAGGTGTGCCGTATTAAACTTTCATTCATTCAGGTGTGCCGTCCCTTTAAATGTGATGGCCAGAACTCTCTTTGGAGTTCAATGATGCTTGTCACAGCCTTGATCTTGGCTCCACCCCTAATGTCTCCTGGCTCCACCCCCAAAGTCCCCAGATATTTCTTGAATTGGACTTGTCAGCCCTACTGGGAACCCTACATGAATTGCTGAATGTAACTCAACTGCTTTATTGCAACCAACTTCAGACTAATCCAAAAACGGAAACTAAGGAAAAGAGAACAGTCCACTCTGCCCCATAATCAGGTTCCAGTTAACTCTCTGCTATCCATTTTACTACATCCAGGGACCTCAGTGGAGTACCATACCATAGGTCCACCCTCCAAAGCATCCATTTTCTCAAGGGGCAACTGATCTCTGTTGTCTGGAGATGAGCTGTAATTCTGGGAGATCCCCAGGCCCCTCCTGGAGGCTGGCATCCCTTTTAGGGGACAGTGAGGCCTACCTCACAGCTCAGTGGATCATACAGCATGCTTTATATTGCTGCCTGAGACAGCTGCCCCCTCTGCACAGCAAAGCTGTGTGTTTGCAGGGAGGTGGGTCTGGGGATGGGAGGAATTTCTCCCACCTTCCTGCAAAAGTTCTTTTTGTTTGTTGGCTTGTTTTGAGGATTTTGGTAGCACTGGGAAAACCCCCCGCCAAACCGAGTGCAAACTTGACAGAGACAGATGCCCACACTGTGCCTTTCAAAACTGTAAAATGAATGACCAGCAATGGGCTGTTGCTTTGTGCATACCAACGATGATGAGTCACCAGTGAAGGGTCAGCTGTGAAACCTCTTCTGTGAGCTCCTCAAGGAAGGTAGAACCCACCTACTCGCCCCCCCCCCCACCTCAAATCCAGGTTGGAGCGATAATCAGCTCTTGTGCTCCTTTCGGCTTCATTTCCAGGGGCCAGGAAACAGACCGTCTGGAGGCCTGACTACCTTGAGTGTTCTGGCAGGCGCCTCGGCTTCTGTAAACTGCTTTTGAAAAGATAAAGCCCCTTTGGAAGAGAGTGTAAAACAGGCTCATGAACTCCAGGGCTGGAGGGGAGGGGGAATCCATAAAGAGTAATAAGCATTCTGTCACTAGCTAGATCCCAGTTAGATGGGCCTTAACTTTTCTTCCAAGGCACAGGAGGGAGGAGCTGTGGCCACCCTGCTTCTCCACACCAGATCCATGAGCAAGATGATGAGATTGCATTCATCTTACCAGGAACGGAGTTTAGGAAGCTCTAGGTTTGCTAGCCTCCAGGTGGGAAAAATAAAGGTACATAACCCACCGTGAAAACCAGCTTCTATTATTGAATTATACAAAGTCAACAAAAATAAACATACTCATATAAATTCCACCATCATAAATTACAAAATAACCATAACTTTTAGTCCTTAATGAAAAAGGAAGCATTAGCACCAAGAGTCCTTCTTTTCATCCTATGGTAAAACTTCCCATCTCATTCCATGAAATCCTGGTGTAGTACTCCAGATGTTTAATGTTTGTCAAAAAATGCAGCCAATATTCCAAGTTTCCAAGGACAAGGTCATACTGAACCCTTGTTTCGCGTGAGCTTCTTCAAGCTGCAATAATCCTCTTAGCAATTGAGCTTCTTCAAGCTGCAGTAATCCTGAATAACATAAATAATACATAATAATATACAATAAAACCATGTGCACATAAGCCATAAAAACATATTAAACCCTGAATAAAATTAGCAAACCTCTTAGCAATTTCTCTTAAGTATTAGGCCAAATAGCCAGCATGTTTAAACGAACACCTACAAGGTGCTACAATGAATCATGCTAAATGGCTTATATGCAGCAGGTGCAACCATTCAAAATGTTCCTTAAAGTTACAGAGTACTCAGCTACAGTAATGCTAAAAACTTATGAACAGGTGTCCAAAGCACATGCCAACAGTATGTTTTATAAAAAACATGCTAAATCCCAATCACTGTTTAGACCACAAGGAAACATCATCCCCAATTTAAAGATCATACGCATTTCCTGCTGATGTAACCATCTACTGCAATCCATCCTTCCTTGCAAACGAGTTGGAAACTTAAGAAGTACACAAAAACGTAAAGAGTCTGAATCATGATTAAACCGATTGAGGTGCTCCACCAAAAGAGCATCTACCACACAATTCTTCAGTCTCGATTTATGTTCCAACTCACGTGTACGAATAGCACATGTGGTGGATCCCAAATACAGTTTTTTACATGGGCACAGAATCACATAAATACATCTCTGTGTAGCACAGGTGGTGACATCCTTTAGATATATCTTGTAGCCAGTCTCTGGATGCACAAACACAGACACTTGCAGCGAGAGACCACAATCTCCACAGGCCCCGCATTTAAAGTGCCCCCTCCCTCGTTCTAACCATCTCCCTTTCAGGTTGTACAATATCAGCTCTAATCAGACAATCCCCTAAATTCTTGGTTCTACTAAAGCCCATTTTTGGTATTTCCTGACATCCTGGTAAATCTCTCACCAGAAACCAATATTTTTTAATGATATTATAAATGGACTGACTCAAAGGGGAAAACTGCATAGCACCGGTTATAGTGTTACTACCCACATTTCTCTCCCGTGTTCTCCGGGAGCCATCTAAAAGTCTAGACCTATGTGTCTGATTAATCCTTGAAACTGCCTTGGTTAAAATCCTACTGGGATAACCCCTGGACTTGAATTTTTCAAAAATCCTGTCCCTCTCCTGTTCAAAACCCTGTGCCCTAGTCAAGTTACGTTTGGCTCTAACCAATTGACTATAGGGTAAATTAGCTCTTAAATGTATAGGATGACAGGAACTGAAATGTAAAGGGACATTCTTATCCGTAGGTTTCCTATAAATTTTAACCACCAAGGTTCCCTCCTCCGTCTTAAAGACACACGTATCTAAAAACGCAATTGTCTGTTTATCTGCAATATATGTAAATTTGATGACCGGGTGTATGTTATTCATCCACTGCATTAAAGGAGCAACCACGGACTCCCGTGTGACCACTGCCACAATATCATCAGTATATCTCTTAAACGAAATTATAGAACCCCAGAACGGATTAACCTCAGAATTACAAAAGAATTGTTCTTCCAACTCAGCCATAAACAAACAAGCTACACCGGGCAAAAAGGGACTACCCATAGATACCCCTTGCACTTGCAGAAAAAAACTGATCCCCAAACCTGAAAAAATTATTTTCAAAAATAATATCCACCAAATCCAACAGGAAATGAGAAGGGGGTTCTTTATTAGGTCTTCTATTCAAAATTGTCTCTATCAAAGCTCTTGCCTCCTCATGGGGTATGTTGGTATATAATGAGGTGACATCCATAGATATCAAAACAGCATCTGGTGGAACACGCAGACTTTCCACCTGTGCGATAAAATCCAATGTATCCCTAATATGACTGAATTTTAACCACCTCCGGTTTCAGAAAAAAAATCCAGATATTGACTCAAAGGTTCCCGCACAGAAGCAGATGCTGACACTATAGGCGTCCTGGAGGTGGAAAGCCGCTCTTATGAATTTTAGGAAGCACATAAAATAATGGAGTTCTCGGATACATATTGCGTAAACACTTAGCCACCTGTTTAGAAATGTATCCTAATTCCACCGCTTCCACTACCACAATCTCAATGATCTTAGATACCTTTTTTGTAGGATCTGATAATAGAGGCTTATAATAGCTCTCATCAGAAAGTTGTCGATGTACTTCCAGACAATAATCTTCTTTGTTCAAAATAACTATGCCTCCTCCTTTATCCTCAGGCTTTATGACTATGTCCTTATTTGAAATCAATTAATTCAAAGCCTGTCTATCTAACCTAGAAAAATTACACCAACTAGGTCTATAAGAATCCTCTAGCTGTTCTATTCCTTTTAATACAACTTTCTCAAAGACTGATATCGAATTGTCAAAGTGAGGTGGTATGAAAGCAGACTTAATTTTAAAGGGAGCCTTCTGAGTACCAGATGACCCCTCCGACCGAAAAAAAACTTTCAATTTTAATTGTCTAAACATTTTATAAAGGTCAATCCTAGTCTGAAAAGGATCATAGTATGGTGTAGGGACAAAACCCAATCCCAAATTTAAGACCTGTCTCTCTTTAGAAGAAAACTCATATGAAGACAAGTTAACCACTACATCTGTTTCCTCGCTCTGTTGGGGTGCCTGGACAAAAAAGAATTCCTAGGTCTATTGTTTCTCAAAAAATACTGTCTCCGGGAAGTCCCTTCATCTCCAGATGAAACCAATGATCCTCCTCCTTCTGATGTATCTGGGTCTGACTAACCATCCACCCAACTGACCCGCTTCCTGGTATTTTTTGTTGTCCACCACTCATACACCTGCGATTTTTCATAGTCATTAATATCCCTTTTAAACTTCTTAACCTTAAGTTCTTTCAATTTAGTTTCAAATTGCTTTACTTTCCCAGCTATCTCCTGCAAATTAAGATCAAACGTGTTTTAAATGGAAACTTCTTTAAGTGTGGCAATGGTCTTATCTATCTCTATTATAATCTTAGTTACTTCCGCTACCGAACGCTTAATAATTAACATTAAGTCAAGTGAGCACTTATTAAGAATAGCTGCCCACTGCGCCCTGAACTCCTCATCATCCACAAACATAGCAGGGGGTTTCTGAACCCTCAAACCTCAAGGTATCATATCAGATGTACAATAATCTCTTAAGGAGACCGCATGCAAGTTCATTCTTGTTTCTTTTTTCATCAAATAGTCCAGTGTGGACCAATTAGTAGACTCATTACCTTGTGTAACTTCTAACGAGGACATTACTGTAGCCAGTATCTCACTCTTATCTGACTCAGAGAAAGCTAAATAATCCTTCCAAGAAGACATACTCAAATGAGGTTATACAACACACAGAGAGTAACATGGCAAAAGGACAGAAAAATAAAGGTACATAACCCACCGTGAAAACCAGCTTCTATTATTTAATTATACAAAGTCAACAAAAATAAACATACTCATATAAATTCCACCATCATAAATTACAAAACAACCATAACTTTTAGTCCTTAATGAAAAAGGAAGCATTAGCACCGAGAGTCCTTCTTTTCATCCTATGGTAAAACTTCCCATCTCATTCCATGAAATCCTGGTGTAGTACTCCAGATGTTTAATGTTTGTCAAAAAATGCAGCCAATAATCCAAGTTTCCAAGGACAAGATCGTACTGAACCCTTGTTTCGCGTGAGCTTCTTCAAGCTGCAATAATCCTTTTAGCAACTGAGCTTCTTCAAGCTGCAATAATCCTGAATAACATAAATAATACATAATAATATACTATAAAACCATGTGCACATAAGCCATAAAAACATATTAAACCCTGAATAAAATCAGCAAACCTCTAAGAGGATTATTGCAGCTTGAAGAAGCTCACGCGATGATGGTGGAATTTATATGAGTATGTTTATTTTTGTTGACTTTGTATAATTCAATAATAGAAGCTGGTTTTCGCGGTGGGTTATGTACCTTTATTTTTCTGTCCTTTTGCCGTGTTACTCTCCAGGTGGGGCCTGGAGATCTCCTGCTTTTACAACTTGATCTCCAGCTGGCAGAGATCAGCTCCACTGGATAAAATGGCTGCCTTGAAGGGCACTGTACCATGCTGAGGCCCCTCTGTCCCCAAACCCCACCCTCTCTGAGATCGACCCTCAACGTCTCCAGGTATTTTCCAACACAGATCTGGCAACCCTATTAGGAACTGAGTTGTCAGTTGTACAACCGATGTCTGTAGCTGTGTCCTGTGCTAGATGTTCAGGAATTAGCTAAGAATAATATTTACCTGTGGTGTGAAAAGCTGATTTCAGTGCACCAGGATGCTGTTGAAAAAGTAATAGGCCATTATTTGGTTTTTCTCCCGCTAGATACCTTGCTGACAAATGAATAATGTATATGGTTTGCCAGACCAAGGCTGGCAACCAGCAGGGGACTTTGTGGTGAGCAACCTCACCAGCAAAGCAGTGATGTCACTTCCGGTCCTAGGGTAGCCAGTCATGGGACAGGGAGAGCAGGGACAGGGAGGGGCTCCATCAGGCAACAATGTGACCAGTTCTGAAGAAAACCTGGAAGTGATGTCAGACATTTCTAGGGTTGCCATGTCCAATTCAAGAAATATCTGGGGACTTGGGGTGGAGCCAGGAGACTTTGGGGGTGGAGCCATAAGCAAAGTTATGATGAGCACAAGTGAACTCCAAAGGAAGTTCTGGCCATCACATTTAAGGGGACCACATACCTTTTTAATGCCTTCCATACATTAGAAATAATGAAGGATAGGGACACCTTCTTTTGGGGCTCATAGAGTTGAACCCCCTGGTCCAATCTTTTTGAACCTTGGAGAGCATTTTGAGGAGACTCATCAGATGCTATGCTGAAAGTTTGGTACTTCTACCTCAAAAAACCGCCCCTCAAGAGCCCCAGATACCTGCTGATTAATTTTCCATTATAACCTATGGTCCAGCAGACATTTCCCCCCACCCCCATTTCTGATGATCCTGAAGCTTTGGAGGGCCTCCAAACCAGGGATCCCCTGCCCCCGCCTGGGGATTGGCACCTCTACTCATGAGTTGCTGAACTTTCAAGTTTTTCACAGTAACACAGGGCAACCAAAGGTTCAAGTTTACCTTCACACTATGCAAACGACCTCTGCAAGGATTGTGCAACAAACGGAGTGTCTGGGCTCCTCACAGACATGTTGTTCTGCCTCCTCCCCCCCTCCCCCTTCAGCCTTAAAGATGCAGACACACCATCCAAAGAGAAAGGCTTTCTCAAGTAGAGACTGAAGCCTCAGAGAGGGAAAGGCATGTGATGGCTGTGGGGGCAGGGCTCCCCCCTCCGTTGGTCAGCTGACTGGGGGCGGGAAGGAGCTTGGGAAAGCGGGAGAACCCCCGCTGGGACCTGAGGATTGGCAAGTCTAGACATTTCTAGGAATTACCAGAGGTCACTTTATTATAGCAACATAATTCCAAAGCTTAGGAGAAATACTAAAGGCCCTGCTACTGACTGACAGTGATGTAACCTTTCAAATACAGAAGGCATACAGAGCAGTGCCAGATCTGTTGACCATGGAGAGTGTGTGGGCTGGTTTAAGGAGTAAAAAGGTAAAGGTAGTCCCCTGTGCCAGCACCAGTCATTTACAACTCTCGGGTGACATTGCTTTCACAACGTTTTCACAGCAGACTTTTTACAGGGTGGTTTGCCATTGCCTTCCCCAGCCATCTACACTTCCCCCCCAGCAAGCTGGGTACTCATTTTACCGACCTCAGAAGGATGGAAAGCTGAGTCAACCTTGAGCTAGCTACCTGAACCCAGCTTCCGCCGGGATCGAGCTCAGGCCATGAGCAGATCTTAGGACTGCAGTACTGCAGCTTAACCATTCTGTGCCACAGGGCTCTTCTCGGTTTATGGAGTAGAGGCCCCTTAAATGTGTAGATTCTAACCCATGAAGGGTCAAAACCAGTCCACTGAATTGGACCTAGAAACATACTGCCTGTGCAGTCAACATAGCCCAATTCAAATATGGCCCCATGTAGTGCCAACCGAAAGCAGGCAATGGCATTTATACTTCCAAAAGCTTGAGTCATCTGCAAGAACAGCACCACCTAGACTGCATTATTGTAGTTCAGCTAAGAAGTTAGAAAAACAATACCTCATGTTGAGTGTTTCTTCATACCTATACCCCGGGGGGGCGGGGTATAGCAGGAACATAATTCTGGCTGGCTTGGCATCAGGGGATGTGGCCTGATATGCAAATGAGCTCCTGGGGCTTTTTCTTTAAAAAAAACCCTGTGTGAAACAATGGTGACATCAGGGGTATGGCCTAATATGCAAATGAGCTCCCGTTGGGCTTTTTCTTTGGAAAAAACCCTGCCTATACCACATCATAGGCCAATAGGAAGGAAGAAACCTAGGATATGATGTCGTAAGTGATGTCATGCTTTATAAAGAAGAGATGGAGAATTTGATGCAGAGATGCTATTTTCAGTGCTACAAGAAGGAACCAATGAACAGTATGTTCTCACCTCCTATTGCCTCAGACATCCTTGCTGACAAGGGATAATAAACTAGTGCAAGTGAGATGGGGAAGGAGACCCTCTGGAATACCTGAGCCATTTTCTTTATCTCCCCCTGAATGTTAATAAGCCAGTAAAGATTATTAACAGATCACCAATATTAACTGATGTTTCCTGATCTCCACCCCACCCCCCCAAAGGCAAAAATCTACCGGTCTAGACAAGGTCCAGTGTGTAATACGGAACTTTGAGTGACATGTGGACAAATTATTAAGGGGTGTGTGTGTGGAGATTAGACTTCTCTTCAAGTGCAAAAACTGTCTCCTCTCTCCTGCTGACCCAAACTATGCACGTCCAAAACGACATTTCCAATTAACCTCAGACTTTCCCAAAAATATTTCCTCTGGCCTAGCGGGCAGGCATGAGAAATGTCTGGCAGAAAGCTTCTTTGTCAGAACACAAACTTCTAATGGAAAGCGCCTCATGGTCTCAAAGCGCTGGGGGCCACTCCCACAGCTCTGCAAACAACCACTCAGAGCTGTTCGGGCTCTCCAAGAAATCCCATTCCAATGCTGCTTCGGCAACAGAATGGAATGTGCTCCTGGATGAGTGGCACACTCTCAGCTTCTGAGCAAGGAGCTTGAAATGAGGAAACAAAAAGAGAAATATCCTTTTGGACAGGAGAGACGGCTGCTGTAATACATTCCCTCCTCTGGTCTCTAGTTTCCACTTTTCTCTTGGCATTTTTTGTTCCATGATGCCATCCAAGAACTGGCATGTTTGTTTAGATCACATAATATTTCAAAAAAAACACAGGCAATGGAGTGTATGTATGCCAAACAGTTTTCCAGACCCTCATGCACATTTTGGGGGGGGGAGGGAAGCATTTGGTTGCTCCTTCACATCGTAGTAGATCATATTTTATCAATAAAAGTCCAATCACTGCTTTGGCACACTACTGGAATAGGTTCAGTTCCATCTCACACATAGGAAACCTTAAACATGAATCAGATTACTGTGTTGCTTTGCAGAGCGAGTTCAAGGTTTTGATTTGTTCCTGCTGATTGTAAGCATACTTCACTTTGGAATACATCCCAGTGGGACTTCTAGTACAAATCTGCGGTAACCCATACATTTTACAAAGCATTCATGAAATAAAAAGAACTAGAATCTTTAAGAGTGGACCAAATTTTTGTAGAAAGGTAGTATGGTATAGTGGTTAGAATGCTGCACTAGGACCATGGAGGAAAGGAAAGGTCCCCTGTGCAAGCACCAGTCGTTTCTGGGGTGACGTTGCTTTCACAACATTTTCATGGCAGACTTTTTACAGGGTGGTTTGCCATTGCCTTCCCCAGTCTTTTACACTTTCCCCCCAGCAAGCTAGGTTCTCATTTTACTGACCTCAGAAGGATGGAAGGCTGAGTCAACCTTGAGCCAGCTACCTGAATCCAGCTTCTGCTGGAATCGAACTCAGGTCGTGAGCAGAGAGTTCAGACCACAGTACTGCAGTACTGCTGTTTTACCACTCTGCGCCACGAGGCCGCTTTACAACCATGGAGACTTAGATTCAAATCCTTATTCTGCCAGAAAGTTCTTTTGGTGACTTTGGACCAATCAGTTTCTCCAAGCTTGTAGAGATAGATCCATGTCTGCTGTCTTGAGTTCCTTGGAGATGGATAGATTTTTAAAATGAAAAATCATGCTATTACATCGATTCCATGTATCCTATTGCTTTTCACCCTTAAAAAGGGGAAAGTCTTCATTAACTCCCAATGCCTGAAAATTCTCCCAGAAGAAACAACAACAGTTCATAGTAGAAAAAATACAATCAGTTACTTTGATATGCTGGCTAACACATTTAGTAAAACTTTTATCAAGAATCTTACAAATCTTTTGTCACATTATAAAAAAGTATAACCTTACAATATTACAAAGAAAAGTCCATCCAATGAGCACTCGGATACCCAAAATAACTTTTTAAAAGGGGGAAAGAAAATTGTGGGAGGCACACAATGGCATTCAGAGACATTCCAAGACTCACAGGGTTTGACTGGAATGAATAATGAACATTTGAATGCATTAACATTTGAAGCTCCCTTATACTGAGTCAAACCTTTTGGTTCATCAAAGTCAGCAGTGTCTCCTCGGGCTGGCAGCAGCTCTCCAGGGTCTTAGACAGATGTCTTTCACATCACCTGGTCTTTCTAACTGAAGATTCTGGGATTGAACCTGGGACCTTTTGCATACCAAGCAAATATCTGTCACTGAATCACACACCCCTTCCAAAAGTAAATGTAATGTCTAGGAGAATTTTCAAAGTCTTACTTTTAATTGAGAATTTAATCCTTGTTTTCACTTTAGGAATCTGTTTGCTCTCCCTGTGAGACATTCAAACTGTGGCTTGTTCATCACAAAAAGACAAACAAAATAACGTGAATCTTTGCTCAGATCCCTATATGGCTCTGTGTCTTTCTTTAAAAATCAGATTCTCCTATGCACACACGCGCACAAACAAATACACACACTGCTTTCTGTTTTATTTTATCTTTAATAAGACTTCTAAATACCTTGCCTCTGTCTCCCTGCACCCCTTTTCAGTTTCACTCATGTTATGTTTGATGGGAAGAAACAGTAGAGGTCATGTCTTTTCCATTGGGGTGGACAAATTTCAGACAAGTATCTGACTTATGTTTTTAACCTGTATAGCTTAGACTGGAGGAAAGCTGGCAGCTCAAAGTTGACTCTCACCTACTGCTCCCAGCACATCTACCGGGGAAAAGAGTTGAGAAATCTTGACTGCTAGGCAAGGGAGGGATAGATCTTGTCCCTGCAATATAGTCCAAAGCCTCTGGGTTGTCGGGACAAGACCTAATTTACTGTCTATTCCTGCTCCAAAGCGCTATTAACACGTCAACCGTCTGCTTATGTATCTTGAACAAGGGCCCTCTGGAGGTTAAGGCACACAGAGGGACGTGAAGTAGATTGAACCAGACAGCTCTGTTTATGCTGCCTATGTAATCCCTGGTCTGGATGGCCCAGGCTAGCCCAATCTTGTCAGATCAAAGAAGCTAAGCAGGGTTGGGTCTTGTCAGTATTTGGATGGGAGACCACCAAGGAATACCAGGGTCACTAGGAAGAGGAAAGCAACAGCTTTCCTACAGGGTTGCCGTAAGTTGTGATTTGATGGCACTTTCCACCACCACACAACCCCCACCTCCAGTTCATCTCCTTCCTCTTGATGTCTCCCTTATGACACATTTTAAATTGTAAGCTCTATGGGACAAGGTCTTGCATTACTGGCATACTTCCCATACATGTTAATGATGAAATAATTGAGGATAATGATGCCTATTTTAGGACATACTTAGGGCTCTGTGCAATGTTCCCTCTAAGCTGCAGAGTCTTGTGATCAAAAATTCTACTTTGTTACTGGTATTAGAAGATGTGAGCTACTGGCATTAAAGTTGTGAGCTACTGCATAAATTAGTGTGCTCTGGGGCCATCCTTCCTGAGCTAAGACAAAAATATGTGAGCTGGAGGCTAAAAATCTATGAGCTAGCTCATGCGAACTCAGCTTAGAGGGAACTCTGGCTCTGTGTGGTCTGTGACAGAATAAACAGTCAAGCAAAATTCTGTACCAAGAAAATTCTGCAACTTGAATGAAGTCCAAAAAATGATGGGGTTTGCAAAATTTTCTTATTTTGCATTTCTATCTATTTGTTTTATTGCCATTTTTTTTAAAAAAGCACCTTTCTCAGAAGAAACTTGAAAGGATATACAAAGCATAGGATGCAGTAAAAAGAACAGGAATCTTACAAGAACTAAAATCCTTCAAGGTCAGAGTAAGCATTAAAACAACCACATCAGTTTGACCAATACCAACAGCGCCAGATTACATCCTTCTAAATCCATGGACATAGATAGCTTTAGAAAGGTGAAACTCTGTTTAGGACTGCACTGCAAATAACTCAAAAACTCTTTTAAGCCCACCCAACCTTTATTAAAGACAGACAGGGCTTTTTTTGGAAGAAAAAGCCCAGCAGGAACTTATTTGTATATTAGGCCACACCCCCTGACACCAAGCCAGCTGGAACTGCATTCCTGCTTTTTTAAAAAGCCATGAAGACAGATATTGGGGGGACGGGTGGGGGAACAGTCTGTCCCTCCACTGGAAGTCCAATCCAAAGTGCTGAAGCTAGTATAGGAAACTATCTAGACCAGGTGAATTCCATACTCTGTTAATGATAATAACCTGCACACTTTCAAGTATCACAAACATGAGGACTAGAAACATGGAAGGAAGGATGGACTCTGCCGATAGAACCATCTTTTGAGTACCTCCATGGCTTGGGAGATATCAGGGCTGGCACCCTAGGTGTCATGGGTGCTGGGGACCCTGCAGAAGAAGCTGAGCCTGCAGAAGAAACTGTGCCCCTGCCACCTGCACCAGTGCCCCTGCCTCCTGCTGGAGAAGATCCAAGCCCCCCTGCCTCGCCCTCTCGGGTGGCTCGTGTGCATGACCGCCTTCGTCAGGACCTCAGGGATCGGAGGAGGGCGGCACGCTCACGAGCAAGACGCTCCCTAAGCCCTAAGTTTTGAAAGGATTCTGGCCCTTCTAGGAGTGAGGATGCTTGAGTTTCAGCAGGATCCTGGCTGCCCTCTGAGTCAGCAATTAGCCCAAATGGGCAACAGACAGCAGAGGGCTATATAGCTGCGGGCTTTGAGAGAAGGCTTTGTGGAAGCAACTAGTCACTTATCTGACGTTCTAGCATCCACTTTGGCGTCTGACTTCGGCTTCTGGACCCCCTGACTCTGGCATTGACTTCTGGACCCCCTGACTTTGGCTTCTGAACCTGTGACCTACGATACCTGGACTGTGATTTGGTTTTGGCGCTTTGGACCCTCCTTGCTACCCAGCTACAGACCTTGGACTGCCCCTGGACTTCGCCTGGCCTGGCCCCAGCCCGTGACACTAGGCAAGGCTAACTTCTGGCACCCTCCCTGCAGTGAAAATATCACCAAGTCACAGGGGGGTACCCAATTCAGTGCCCCCAGAAGGCCGGTGCCCTAGGCAATCACCTAGTATGCCTAGTAGCAGAGCCAGCCCTGGGAGATATACATAGCCCAGAATGTAATTTGTTAGAATGCTGACTTCATGTCTCACTAAAACAGCATCGTGAGGTACAGAAAGAGATTTGTAATATATTTTTTTAAAGTATCCAAGTGTTTTACACCTAAAAAGCTGAACTCTCAGGATTCTTTCAAAAAGCTATAGAAGGATGTTCTGTCTCATGCCAGGACAGTTAAAGCTTGGCTATGCTCACCAGAAAAGGAACAGTCAGGTTTAGAGCCAGCACTTTTCCTCACTTTCAATGCATTCCCATATACCTCCAGAGCCTGGAGAAAAGCCATGGCTTCTGCTGACTGAAATGGACCTTTCTTCTCTGAAGCTGTCTGATGCTGAAAGACTCTTCAGAGAAATGTGGCATCCCATTTAGAGCAATGGAATGAAATATCCCATCTTCCTTGGGTGTTTCCCCTCTGCTCGGTTCTTCTGTGGCTTTCTTCTCCATTCCATCCCTCTGCATTCTTTGTCACTTGCTTTATTTTTGGTGCTGGATATATAAATTGAGGAGTACTTGCTGAGGTAAATTTTTAGGCATTTGGGATGAAATGGTGCTCAAAGCAGAGCTTCTCCAGGTGGAGAGAGACACAGGAACTCACAGATACAAAATAAAGTCCTACCATGTTGTGGTACAGCAGGGAGTACCTCACATTTTCTTATCAGAGATCCAAAACCATTTCTTAAATGGTACTGAAAATCAGCATTAGCGAGGCAAACTTAGGCCTATTATGCAAGGGTGTTTTCCATCACTTTCACATACATGTCTATCAGGTTTTCCTTTTTATTCTGCATTGATTTTCCTCCCTTCATTGCTCAGTTCATTTTCTGGTTGCTGTTTCCCAGGTTATCTGAGAGTGCCTTTGTGCCAGTTTCCCGCTTGTTTTGCATTCAAGCCGATGGTAATTCAAAAGTATACAGATTCCCTCAGATTTCCCCCCTGTCTTTTTGCTGCCTTTCAAAGGCCACTTCCTGCCCATATTGAGGTTATTCTGCCCACTCTGCACCTTCCACCAGCCTACCTCCTTCATTGGTGTACAAGCTCAATTTCCCCCTTGTTTTAAAAAATGTAATTGTTTTGACAAGCAGCATGAGTTTAGCAATATGAAACTATTGCTAGTCTCAGATCATTGAATAAAAAAATTAAAATGACTGGGGAAGTTTAAAAGGAGCTGCATTAGGTTTAGTTCCCTGCTGGTATTAACTTAAAAGGAAATTTCCCCAGTGCAAAAAAAGGGTGTGTGTGTTTCAGTGCTGCATGCAAACAAAATAAAGGGGGAGGTTGTCAATGCGGAATTAAATTGATATGAGACACAGAGAGAGACAGACACACACACAGCCTAAAGCTTTGAAAACATTTTTCCCATTTTTGCCTTAGTGAATGAAGGGGGGGGCATCTTGGCAGTATCTGGAAGTCTAACATTAAAATGGCAGCTGAGCCACATGGACCTTCTGCGAACTGCCAGACTTAAGAATAGCTTGGAATCGATCCATTTGGAGGAACAATGCAATCTGCACAGGATAGGCTTTTTAAAAATTGCCAAGATCATGACCAGTGTGCAGGATCAAATTAGAGAATCACAAAGAGAAAACCATACAAATTTGCAAGGAAGAGCAGAAAATTAGCATTAGGTCCTTGGCAAAAATATCCCAAAAGTCTTTTTTTTTTTTTTTAATTTAGTGGCACAATACTAAAAAAGCTCTCCAGAGTTTCTGCCAGAGGACTCCTGTGACAGGGAGCCAGTTTGTTGTAGTGGTTAGGTGCACGGACTCTTATCTGGGAGAACCAGGTTTGATTCCCCACTCCTCCACTTACAGCTGCTGGAATGGCCTTGGGTCAGCCATAGCTCTTGTAGGAGTTGTCCTTGAAAGCAGGGCAGGTGCTAGGCTTTCTGGCACCCTAGGCGAATCACCCACTAGTGCTCCCTCATTATTAAAAAATATAGGGAAATTGAAGAGCGCCAAACTTGAAACTTTTCACATTTTTAATTTACTGATTTTAATTTATTTTTTTTTTAAATGTGATGTTATAAAAAATTGTGAGAATAAGTGCTGGCTGCATAGTGGCAGGATAGGATGAGGTGGGAGGCCAAGTCACACATCGAGGAGAGGGGGGTGACTTGGCTTTGTTGAGGGCAGCTAGGTGATAGGCGAGGACAAGGTGACAGTGGTCAGGAGACAGAGTCATGCGTCAGGTGGCACCCTACACAACTGCCTACTTTGCCTACTCCTACGCACCGGCCCTGCTTGAAAGGGCAGCTGCTGTGAGAGTCTTTTCATCCCCACCCACCTCACAGGGTATCTGTTGTGGGGGAAGAAGATAAAGGAGTTTGTAAGCTGCTCTGAGACTCTGATTCAGAGAGAAGGGCAGGGTATAAATCTTCAGTCTTCTTCTTCTTCCTCTCCCATGCAAATTGCAGCCTTGTGCAAAGTGTGGTAAGGTAGCAGCCAACTTTGCACAGGCACATGCATGGATACGCACGTGCACGCATGCACACACTCAGGTTGCCAACCATCACAGCTTGCAATGCCAATGTTGGTGGGTTTTATGATGCATTCTGTGCACTCAACATGTTCCCCCACATTATGAGATTGTATGACTCCCATTTTTCACAGCGGCTAACAACACAGCAGAGAAACTCCTAGTGCTCAGCAATATGGAAAAGAGGGCTTTGCAGCTGCTTGTCAATTACAGGAAAAGTCTGGTCAGTTTCAACGGTGGCTTTCCCTCCTTTGCCTGCTTCCCTTTCATTTAACCAACTAATGCTAAAACGCCTACACAAAACCTGAACCACAAGGATTTAAATGGAAGGTGCTCGCTGGACACTACTGCGCAGCTGCAATAGGGCAGTTGCATAATTTGAAAGGGAAAAAAAGCTTTGGATGCCATCCCCCCCAACACACACACATCACAAATGACATCCCGCTCTGATTTAGAAAAGTGTGTTTTTTAAAACAAGACTGGACTGCCTCCTCTGCGTCCTTTAGAAACTGGGCATAGCTAATATTTTCATCCTATTTGGAGTGACATTTGGACTTTGCTGGCTATAATATAATGGGTTCCATGCAATGATGAGGCGAGGTGGTAGTGATCATAGCTCTTTTCTTAGGTACAGAATAGTATAGTGCTGCCTTAAAAGACTGAAAACTGGGCCAACGGAGCCAACTATATCTACACTCAAAGTTCCCAAGCTAGAATGCTATTGGACCATTCAAACCAGCGGGGGGCTCGTGATTGGAGCAGGGCAGCGGGATTTGGATCCTGCTACCCATCGTTCCTGAGTCCCCAAGCTCAGTCCTACAGGCTCCAATGAGTCAAGCAAGAACTCTATATAATAGTCACAATTCAGATCACATATACAACACTGGCCTTCACCTTTCCAACAAGATGACCCTGTAACCTTTAGTTCTTCTTCCCAGGATTCAAGAGCTGTAATTGGACACCAATGGCAAAACAACATCTACTCCAAATGCCAGCATGACCGGGTCTTAAGATCATGACCTGAAAAAAATCCGCTTTTTCCTTCCCTGAAAAAAAAAACTTTAAAAATGTAACATCTGGCCTCATGGACAGTTCTGGCAAGACTGCAAACTTGCATAATAATTTGTGTCATTTTGATAGGCCCTAAAAAAGTCTTACATTGTTTTTGTTTTTGGATTTTCCACAAGTCAGGATGGGGGGTGGTGGTAAATTTTTTTGTTATTTATTTACTTTATTCATTTGTATGCCACCTTTCTCCCTAATGGGGGGCCCCAATGCTGCTTGTATCATTCTACTCTCCTCTATTTTATCCTCACAACAACCCTGTGAGGTTGAATTAGGCTATGTGACCATCCCAAAGTCACCTAGAGAGCTTCCATGACAGAACAGAGACTCAGATGAAATCTCCCAGATCCTTGCCTGGCACTCTAACTACTGCATCACACTGGCTTAATTCTGGGTGACACACATGAATATCCCCTTCTATTTTACCCTCACAACAACCCTGTGAGGTAGGTTCAAGGTCACCCAGCAAGCTTCATACAGAAGTATGAACCATAAGGGTCTCCCAGTCCTTCTTTAAGTTAACCCTGACTGGTCACTTTGAGAATCCATCGGTTTACGTCATAAACGGATTCTGGTGGGGTGTTTTCCAATGTAATATCTGCCGTGTGTGTAACTTAACTCACTGATGTCAATTATACCAACTAAAGATCTGATCCCCCATTAGCATCCATTGCAAGGCACTAATTTATACTACCTCGGTATTCGGCTCCAAAAAGGTTGTTTGTTCTTCCCTGAAGACTGGGTTTCATTGCTACCTTGCAGTTGTTTCTTGTAAAACTAGGCTGGGGTGGGGGGCATGGAAAGAAGGAAATTTTGCTTCGGGGAAGAGCATTTTCTGTTGAATGTGTACTTACAGGCAGTGCTTCCTTTCTCCTTTCAACATATTCTGTTTTTCAACTGACCAGAGAAAAGAGAGAAGAATTTTTCTTCCAATCCCTCTAAAAGTGGTGGTGCGGGGTGTCTCGCCCCAGAGAGGTGGGCTATGAAAAGTCAACTTTGGGGCGGGTGTGGGGGGCGAAGGAACAAAGAGGCCTATTGAATTAACAGGCTGGAGTTCATAGAGAGAAGGAGCTAAACAGCTGGCATTTCTCTCGCTCTCCCCTCCTCCTCCTCCTCCCCTTTCTCACCTAATCCCAACCAGAGGCAACAGAGTCTGAAAATAACTTGGACGTTCTGCGGGGCACTAAAGAATCAACAGTGCTGAATGACTGATCTCCACATTCCGCCCCCCATCACATCTTTGCCTTCTCACTTTCCCCTCTTCTAGGCCTCCTTAGCCTGACAGCCAACTGAGGCTTAGACTTAACTAACCTGTGTTGTTGCTGTCGGAAGTTGGGGTATTCTAAACCGTCGCAACATGACCTTTCCTTGCCTGAAAATCAGAGGCAAGACCTACCTCAACAGCAAAACAGTAGAATTTATTTTACCATTTGTTTACTTGTTTCTCCTCCATCTTTTGCCATTTTGCTTCCAAGCTGGACAGAGGAACCAATTTTTTTATCTACAGAAGTCCAACACTTGGGGCTCTTTAGCATGGAGAAATGACAACTGGGGGGTGGGTGACATGACAGAGGTTTACAAGATTATGCATGGGATAGAGAAGGTAGAGAAAGAAATACTTTTCTCCCTTTCTTACAATACAAGAACTCGTGGACACTCAATGAAATCGCTGAGCAGTTGGGTTAGAACTGATAAAAGGAAGTACTTCTTCACCCCAAGGGTGATTAACACATAGAATTCACTGCCACAGGAGGTGGCAGCGGCTACAAGCATAGCCAGCTTCAAGAGGGGATTGGATTAACATATGGAGGAGAGGTCTATTAGTGGCTATTAGCCACAGGGTATTGATGGAACTCTCTGTCTGGGGCAGTGATGCTCTGTATTCTTGGTTTTTGAGGGATGGCAACAGTGGGAGAGCTTCTAGTGTCCTGGTCCCATCGATGGACCTCCTGATAGTACCGGTTTTGGGGGGCCCCCTTACTGGGGTGAAAGCCCCATGCATGCAACCCATAATTTCTTGAAGGAACGGGGTGGGTTAAAAATGTGAATAAAAAGTTGAAAGATATTGCTGTCTGATTACTGTGAAGGCCTCTGTCACAGTACTACAGGCTTGGTCTAAAGCAACATGCCTAGTAGAAGAAAGACCCAGAGAACAGTTTAAAAGGATGCTAGCATTCTTCAATGGGTGCTTATGTTCAGAAAGTGACCCCAATGGCTTTGCCATGTATTCATCAGAACTTGTTCCAGTGGGGTAACCATGTTAGTCTGCTGCAGCAAAAAGCAATGAAGAGCTTGTTGGGGACGGAAGAGAAGAACCTGTGTACTGCAAGCCTCTGTGGGATTAAATCTACTTCATCATATGCATAAAGTGAATTCTCAATCAGCCACTCCAGCTCAGGAGAAGGGGGCAGGGGCAGATGCATGTAAAGAAACAGCAGGTCTGATTTGGGAAGGGACTTTCATCTCAACAGATGGAGGATACTGAGAGTTCCATAAATGGACCTCCCAGTGGTTGCTATTGTTTTTAATTGAAAAAAATGAATGGGGAGAGAATTCCAATTCAGACTAGGCCTGTACCTCGTTTTTTTTTGTTTGTTTGTTTTGGAGGGGCATGGGGGATCCTAATTTGATTAACAAAGCATAAACAAGAGGAGGGGGTTTTGGGTTACCTGATGTGTCTGGAAGGTTGCCAAGTCCAATTCAAGAAATATCTGGGGACTTTGGGGGTGGGGCCAGGAGACTTTGGGGGTGGAGCCAGGAGACATTGGGGGCAGAGCCAGGAGCAAGGGTGTGACAAGCATAATTGAACTCCAAGGGAGTTCTGGCCATCACATTTAAAGGGACAGCACACCTTTTAGAATGCCTTCCTTCTATAGAAAATAATGAAGGATAGGGGCACCTTCTTTTAGGGCTCATAGAATTGGACCCCCTGGTCCAATCCTTTTGAAACTCGGGAGGTATTTTGAGGAGAGGCACTAGATGCTATATGGAAAATCTGGCACCTCTACCTCAAAAAACAGCCCCCCCTCCCAGAGCCCCTGACACCCGTGGATCAATTCCCCATCATTCCTATGGGAATCGTTCCTGGAGGTGCATAATGGCTGTGGGGGTGGAGCTTCCCCCGCAGGCCAGCTGGCTGGGGGAGGGGGGAAGCCTGTAAAACCATGGGATCCCCTGCTGGGACCTGGGGATTGGGAAACCTACCCCCATGGCTCCCACCTAGTTACGGCCCTGATTCAGACTATAGCTCATTGGGAAGGAGGTTTAAGACTTGTACCCATGCCGTGATTCCCCTAATGTGAAATGGCTCCTGCTTGTTTGGTTGCAGAAAACATACAGGTACTATTATTTATTTTATTTATTTTGGTAGATTTATATTCCACCCTTTCCCATAATGGGCTCACGGTGGATTGCAGGTATAATAAAAGCAGTTAAAATCCAACAGTAAAAGAGTAATAAACAATAAAAGAACACAAGCACAACAAGATAAGATATAACATGGGTGGTGCAGACACATTTTGCAGATTAAGACATAAATATTGGCAGGGCTTTTTTTGAGCAGGAACGCAGTTCTGGTTGGCTTGGCATCAGGGGTTGTGGCCTAATATGCAAATGATTCCTGCTGGGCTTTTTCTACTAAAAAAAGCCCTGAATATCACCCTGAATATAATAATAATATAACATAATATATATAATAATATCAGTCTGAATATAATAATCCAGATGGTAAATCATTGTAGGGGAGGACAAATAGATGGTATAAGCAATAGGATAAGGATGCCCACTTGCCTCAACCAGAAGCCTAGTGGAATAGCTCCGTCTTGTATCCCCTACGGCATCTTTATAAGTTTCTCCCTTAAAGAAAACAGCTTCTCCCCAGTGCAGGGTTATTTCTGCAAAAGATGACTTCTGCCTTATGCTAGAGTGGCAGAGATATTTGGGCAGTGCCCAACCTTAAAGATTCCCTGTGTTCCTTTGTGTTATTGTGACTCTTTCCAAACCTCTGAAAAATCATTCCTGGGATTGCAGGATCCATGCGAAAGAAGAGCCATGATGGTCAGTGGGCTGGCATGCAAATATGCCTCTGTGCCCTGACCTGGAGGCCCAGGCTAGCCTGATCTCACCAAACCTTGCAAGCTAAGCAAGGTCGGCCCTGATTAGTATTTGGATGGGAGACCACCAAGGAATACCAAGGCTGCCACGCAGAGGCAGACAATAGCCAACCACCTCTGATTGTCTCTTGCCTGGAAAACCCGATGGAGTCACCATAAGTCGGCTGAGACTTGATGGCAACCAGGGCTCTTTTTGTAGCAGGAACTCCTTTGCACATTAGGCCACACACCCCTGATGTAGCCAATCCTCCTGGAGCTTACAGGACTCTTAATACAGGGTCTACTGTAAGCTCCTAATATGCAAAGGAGTTCCTGCGATAAAAAAAGCCCTGATGGCAACAAAACCAAAACCAGAATAAATTAAAGGAGCAGCAACAGGAAGAATCTAGAAAAGCATGCACCGCTGTCGACATTTTTCATTCCACTGATGGACCTATTCCTTAATTCCGTCACTCAGCAAAATCCCCATTGAAGCTCAATTGCAGCTTTGTTCAAGAGCGAGGAGCAGGATTGGATCCTTTTATGAAGCTTGTACCAGTGCACCAATAAAAACACCACTTAAACAGACCGTCCTTCATGTGCAGTTTTTCATCCAACTCCAATGGCAACAGGAGCAGAAGCCAGGTGCTTGGCCTCTCCACCTGAAGAGGAAAAAATGAAGGCGACAGACTTGGTAAAGCCAAAGTCTTTGTACCTGGACATTTAAGGTGAAATGTGGGATGTTTAGTTTGCTCCTGTTGGATGTATGTTTGCACCACCACCTCTCCTGAACTCGCATCTTTGAGCTGCCTTTTACTCACAAGGAACTCAGGCAGAGGTCTTTTGCATCACCTACTACCAGTCCTTGAATTCAGCAGGAGCTCACAGGAGCACAGCTCCTGAACCTTTCTGAGGGTTCCCCCTCCTCCTCCCCACCTACCTACCTTGTCCAGTGAATAGTAGGTGCAGCTGCATAACAATCCCTGGATGAGCTCCACCATCTATTTTTCTACAAAACGACCCCTGCCTACTACTCAGTACTTTTTAAACTGGAGATTCCAGGGATTGAACCTGGGACTTTCTGTAAGGCAAGCAGAGGCTCTTCCCCTGAGCTGTTCTTTAATTGTTATAATTTTTTTTTGCTTTCAAGTCACAGCTAACAGGGCAACCCCTTGGGGTTTTCAAGGTGGGAGACATTCAGAGGTGGTTTGCTGTGGTCTGCCTCTGAGTAACAACTCTGAACTTCCTTGGTAGTTACAGCCAGGGCTGACCCTGCTTAGCTTCTGAGATCTGATAAGATCAGGCTAGTCTGCTCTATCCACTGAGCCATGGCTCTCCCAGTTACTGGACAATGTTGGTAAATATGGTGTAAAATGGGAGTTTTCTGATATGAGGATAAAGTCATCCCTGAACCACTGTTGCAGTATTTGTGCTAACTCCTGTTAGTTGTTCATAGGGAACAAGACACACATGAAACTGCCTTTTGCTGATTCAGACCTTTGGTCCATCATGGTCAGTTTCACCTACTGTCTGATCTTTTCTACCCAGAGATGCCAGGGATTGAATCTGAGGCCTTCCCCATGCCAAGTAGATGTTCTATCCCTGAGCCACAGCCCCTTCCAGAGAAGATAAGTGCAAATTATAATTTCTGCCAAAAGTAAGATTTATATTTGCATAAAGGAGAACAAGTGAACAAAGAAGGGCTTATAAGCTTTGCACGTCAACATATGCTTTATTATACTGCACTGTGTTTTGCTGTAATATCTGTAGCTCACTTTCCTACCTATCAGAGCTTTCTTGACAACTAGCAACATAAACCCATACAGGCAGTTTGTTGGAGCCAAAGTTTCAGAAACTTAATAGAACTGGTTTTTACATACACACACGCGCGTGCACTATCTCTCTCACACACACACACCAAGTCCTCGATGATGCTAGCAAAATCACCTGTGGTGAGCCAGAAACATTATTCTTCAACAGAGATGCCACAGTGGTCATACCTGGACATACCACCTGCTCATGAGGAAGCCCTACCCTAATGGATGGAGACTTGGGGCTCAAACTGATGAAATGAAGAGCACATGCATTGCCCATGTGCATTAAATGCAAACTGGGGCTTTGAACAACTTCAGTTTGCCTCGGGGTCATGTAGAAAAGAGGGACTAACATTTTAATCTACATGGAATGCACCACATTAAGCCGCATGGAATGGAACTCCTTCAACCTTACAAAGAAACTTGCACAGGTACAGACTGATATTTCCTTTCTTACAAAATGCAAACACTTGGATATTACTATGTGATCACACAGCCAGTTTGCCCTTTTAATCAACAAACTGCATGTATTTCAGTCCACGATACCTGATCCCCTCGTCTGAAGAAGTGTGCTTAGAGAGCACACGAAAGCTTACGTTCTGAATAAAACTTGGTTGGTCTTAAAGGTGCCACTTGACTCCTGCTTTGTTCAACTTTAATCTCCAGTTAGTTTTGTTGTTCAAAACCAGCAAGCTAATTCTTCTTTGGGATTTTAAAGGTGAAAACACACACACTAGATATCACTACATGGGGGGATCTGTGGAAATAAATGCAGAGATTATTATATTAGCGTTCTTGTTGCTGAGCCTTTAAATTTACAGATCTATATGTAATGATGAGACCTAGAGAAGTATTAGAAGTATAATCTAAAGCTGGATTATGAGTCTGAACGCCATTGACACTTTTTATTAGTGTCAAAGATGCTGCCATAGCAAGGCTTTAAATATAATGGAACAATTCAGCCAAAATGGGACTATAAAGTTGCAGATTACCGGTTTTCTGCTTAAATTTGAGTAAATTAATTGCTCAGGTATAAACTGAGGTTACCAGTCCCAGTTTGATCATCTCATGGTAGGCCAGCAGCCCAGAGAATATATTGCACCATAACAGTTGACCGTGTAACTCCTTTTGGATTGGATTTTGGAGAGCCAGTTTGGTGTAGTGGTTAAGTGTGTGGACTCTTGTCTGGGACAACAGGGTTTGATTCCCCACACCTCCACTTGCAGCTGCTGGAATGGCCTTGGGTCAGCCCTAGCTCTTGCAGAATTGTCCTTGAAAGGGCAGCTTCTGGGAGAGCTCTCTCATTCCCACCCACCTCACAGGGTGTCTGTTGTGGGGGAGGAAGATAAAGGAGATTGTAAGCTGCTCTGAGACTCTGATTCAGAGAGAAGGCAGGGTATAAATCCAATATCATCATCGTCTTCTCCTTTTTCTCCTCCTCCTTTTTCTTCCTCCCTGATCCTCAAGATAATAGCAAAGTGTCATGTGAGTGTAGCTCTGTTTGGAGCGAGAGGGAACTGCTTGTTCACATTGAGTCTGCATGATCTAAAGAGAGTTCCAGATCATTAGGCAAGGCATAAGCTGTCTGCAAGATAGACATGGCTTCATCCCAAAGAAGCAGACGCTGACACAAACATACACCTGCACATGTGCACTCGTCTTGAAAGCAGAAATGGCACTGCTATGAATCAGTGAGCCAAACACAAAAATATTTGATTATATAGCTGTATCCAAGAGGTAAAATGTCATGCATGAAATGTTGACTTTAATATAGGGAAAACGGGTACTGCATCTATTAATTAAGTCCATACAGATAGACTATTTAGACTTCAGCTAATGGGCCCCAGCCTCACCTTGAGTAAGTCACATCAAATGTCCTACTGCCATTTCCTTTTCTTACATTTTTGTCTCTGTTTGGGGAGAAGCAAGGTGTAAAGGAAACAAGCCGTACGTAGTGCCAACACTCATACATCAGTAGCTGGTGGGAATGTCCTGACTTGGTTGTACAAACCAGGCAGCTGCAGAGGAAAACATGTTGTGGAATTTTGAGTTCTGTCCAGGTCTGCCAGTATGCATTGCAAGTGTTTAGGGGCCCAATTAAGACCAGGGTTATGATAGGAGAGGGGCTTTGCCCTTTAAATCTGAAGTGGTCCTGGGGACTGCTGTTTTCACAAGTGGAGAAACTTTTATATACCCCATTAGTACACTCAGAACCTTCAACAGAGCAAATAGCACACCTAGGGCTAGAGGGAACAGGTCTCCTCTAGCTATAGTGGGAGACCTTCCATCTCATCCAGTGCAGCAGCAGGAGAAATTTTGTAGGGAAGGTGATGTTATGGCAATGCCATGACATCCCTTCTGGTCATGTAACCAGAAGCGACATAATGGCATCACCATGGCACTCTAGCAATCCTTCCTAAGCTCTATAGTAAAAACCATTGAGTTGGGGGGGATTACTAGAAGGTCACATCAGCATGTGACTTTACTTCTAGTTACACAACTGGAAGTGATGTTGTATCATATGATGCCATGCAACACTTGTTTCTGCCTGCCAGAAGCTCCTGGGGCCATTTCAAGTCAGAAAAGTGGCACTGGAGATGGCATAAGCCCCCTCTCCCAAAATGCTGTGGTCCTGATCTAAACTGGGTCTGACATGGCTGGGAATTGAATTCCCAGAGGGAGCTTGTGATGCACATCTGAACAAAAATCCTGTACATGGCCCCAGAACTAAAAGCATTTAGGCCCAGAAGAAGAGAAAGGCAAAAAATTGAAAATAAGTATCCCATTGAAATTAGAAGTACCGACCTCCCCTCTTCATTCCACCCCAGTGCTATAAGATCTGCTGGACCTGGACAATAGGTCATGTCTGGGAGGCAGAACCTGCCATTTTAATCTCTATTGTCACTCTGTAGTTTTAGATTTTATATATTTTAAATTGGTTTTTAATTGTTTTTTTACTGTTGATTGTTTTTATGATGTAACCCACTTCGAGCCTGTCCTATGGGAAGGGCAAGCTAAAAATTGAATCAATTAATTAATTAAAATGACTGTCACTTTGTAACCCAGAGGTCTACCAGGTACCTTTTAATCCGCATTTAAACCTATGTTGGAAGGTGCTGAGGGAGCTGCAGCATCTTCTGTCTCTTTCCTTTCCTTTCATGGTCTTGTCATCTATATTTGTTCCTATTTGCTGAGCAATATATACCTGAAATTCTGCAAAGTAGGAGAGGGAAGGTAGAGGAAGATCCTGGGTTGCAGAATCCGTGGCTCAATCATTTTTCAAAGTGTTATTGATTTTTCTGAACAAACCTTTGTGTCGCAGCTTGCAACCTGGAAATGCTGAAAGGAGATTCTAGTTCTGGGAAAACTGAAATTGGTGTGTGTGTTTTATGGCCAAGTAGCTAGGACAGAAAAACGGAGACAACTTTTCATAAATTGTCAGTCAAGCCACCCCTGAAACCCAGCAGAACAGAGAGGTAGATGGGGAGACCATCCCGTTTCTTTGCATAAGCCAGGGCATGCATGGTGGATCAAGCCTTCATTCTGCGTCTCAAACTGCCTTTTCTGCCCACTTTCTATTGGTACTGGAAAGAAATTTGTTTAATAGATCATCTTGTGTTTGTGGAGCCATTCGCAGGTGGAAAGAGAAGAAATTATTTGTCCTCACTTTTTTTTTTAATAATTGAAGAACTGAGCAAACACGGAAAAATTCTCCTGCAGGTAAGGCCTGATGAAAGAGAAAAGGAAGTCTTGTCTAGAGACCCCAGAAAGTATTTATCTGATTATTACATTGGATGAAAGTGAATTCTTATTACTAAACTGTTAAGAGATCCACAGCCAAAAATTGCCCTGACTTGGATAGCCCAAGCTGGCCCGATCTCATCAGATCTCAGAAGCTAACCATGGTTAGCCCTGGCTAGTATTTGGATGGGAGACCTCCAAGAAAATCTAGGGGTGCTATGCAGAACTAGGGTTTCCACGTTCCCGTCAGGGGCAGAGTTTTCCTTGCTTTTGGGGCCTCCAATCTACCACCCCATAACAAGCCAGTGGAAGGAGCCCTGCCCCTGAAGAGCTCCAGCACGCTGCAACATGCTTGGCACTATGATGGCACCTAGAAGTGACAGTTTTGTGCTGTGAACATCACGTGTGCGACGCTCTAGCAATCAGGTAAAAAACTGTATGGTGCCATAGAGTTTTTACCCGATTGCTAGAGCATTGCACATGTGATATGCCTGGTATGATACCATCCTTTCTGGGTGATGTCAAAGTGTGAGAGAGAAGAATCCCCCACAGAGAGCCAGACAGGGCTTTTTTTTGTAGCAGGAACTGCTTTGCATATTAGGCCACACACCCCTGATGTAGCCAATCCTCCTGGAGCTTGCAGTAGGCCCTGTACTAAGAGCCCTGTAAGCTCTTGGAAGATTGGCTACATCAGGAGTGTGTGGCCTAATATGCAAAGGAGTTTCTGCTTCCCAAAAAAGCCCTGGAGCCAGGTAAGACCTGGCAATCCTATGCAGAACCAAGAAATGTCAAAACAGCCACCTCTTTTTTTTAAAAAAAAGTTTATTTACTACATTCTACATACCTATCATTCCACAACAACAACAAAAAAGGAGAGAAGGAAAAAAATGAAATATTCTGGGATGTGGAGTTAATTTTAACAGTAAAGTTCATAAAAACAAAAACATACAATCAAGGTTAATATCAACAGAAAATCAGGGTAGGGAAGGTCAACATTACATTTCAAGTTTGATCAGAAAATTGCCCCTCCCCCTCAGAGTGTTTTGGAATCTACCCCATAGGGGAAGGACCAAACCAGCCACCTCTGAACAATTCTTGCCTTGAAAACTCTATGGGGTCACCCTAACTCATCTGTGATTTGACTGGGGTGGGGGAGCCAAAGATTTATTGGCTACCTCAAAACAATGCTCAACTCAAAACCTTCCTCTTATCTGCTGGCCTTGTAGCATGTGCAGCTCCAAAGCTATGCAAATAACTCCTCAATCGGGCCATTTCAGAGCTCCCCCCCAATGCTGCAGTTCCGAGTTGAATTGGGGTGCTGCCATTTTTTAAAATGACATTTCTGCAGTTTCTGGTTCTCTGGGGAATTTGCACTTGACATTAAAAAGAAACATACTGTATAGTCCAACACAGATGTTTCCTTTTTTAATAATTCTGGGTTCCCCAGATTTGACTCTCTCTCTTTTTCTCTGTAGCCCCACAAATGCTGGAAGGAATACCTTTTTTAAAAGGAGGGAGATCCCATTTGGCCTCAGAACTGTGGGGTGCAGGAGGAGTACAGAATTCAAGCCCACATTTTTTCATATGCAGGCGCCAGGCTTTATCAAAACTGATTGCCAATCTGATCACAGGAGATATAGGCAATGTAGGGTTGCCATCAAGTCAGGAAATTCCTGAGGATTTGGTGGTGGGGCCTGGGGAGGGAAGGGTTTGGGGAGGGAAGGGACCTCATTAGGGTACACTGCCATAGAGTCTCTCTCCAAAGCAGCCATTTTCAGCAAGGGAACTGATCTCTGAAGTATGGGGATCAGTTGTAATCCTGATAGATCTCCAGGCCCTACTTGGAAGTTGGCAACCATAACATTGTAACAAGTGCTTGTAATATTCTATATTTAGATTATGATTTTTTGAAAGGAAGCGGTCCAGGTCTACATCCAGATGTGTAAGGCCCAGGGCTTTTTTGAACAGGAAAGCAAAGGAACGCAGTCCCAGCTAGCTTGGTGTCAGGTGGTGTGGCCTAATATGCAAATGAGTTCCTGCTGGGCCTTTTCTACAAAAAAGCCTTATGTGAAACAATGGTGATGTCAGTGAGTGTGGTCTAATATGCAAACGAGTTCCCGCTGGGCTTTTTCTACAAAAAAAGCCCTAGTAAAGTCTAAGGGTCCCCCAAAGGAGGCATCCTAGTTCAGTGGGAAACAGCAAAAAGAGAAATGGGTGTCTCTAACACAGAGAGAAGTTTTTAATTCAGCAATTGTAATAGTGTTGAGTGTTAGTTTGGAAGAAGAGTCAAATCAGTCATTTTGGTGATGCTTCTGCACTTAGTCAATCAAAACACTTGAAGGTGGCCACTGGTTTATCTCTTGCTGAGCAAGTGAGTGGAACATTGGCTACACATTTTTTGGTATATGTCTATAAATTAAAAAATAGATTTTAAAGCTGACAATTCAAAGAGAGTGCCTGGAATATTACTAAGGCCTTGTGGTTTTAGATCTCCATGTGGAGGTGTCCTACTTCAGAGACTTGTATCTGGCAAATTCTGCTCCTAAAAAATTCATGTGGGTTGCCCTAACTTGGATAGCCCAGGGAAGCCCAATCTCATCAGATCTTGGAGGCTAAGCAGGGTCGACTGTAGTTAGTTCTTGGATGGGGGACTTCCTTGGAATACTCAGTCAGGAGGACAGGGGCAGGCTCTATTCAGCCATCTCCTGAATATCCTCCCAGCCCCCAGTAGGGGGTCAGTCACCAGAGAATGACATGACTTCCAGGGGCAGACATACATACACACACAAATATACAAAAACAACAACCAAAAAATAATGCGGGTTGCCAGCTCCAGGTGCGCAATAACACAACCCCAAGGTTATAGTGACAAATAACCAGGGATTTTTTTTTAACAGGAACGCCCAGGAATGCAGTTCCGGTTGGCTTGGTGTCCGGGGGTGTGGCCTAATATGTAAATGAATTCCTGCTGGGCTTCTTCTACCAAACAAAGCCTGCAAATAACTAATGATTTATATAAATGATAAGACAATAAAGAGACATGTCCCTAACAGTCTCAACAAATGAATGAAATGTATCCTTCAATGAAGGATGTTCCTTCAATAGATGCAACAAGAAGACATCTTGGAATTCCCTGCACAGTTCGTCGACTTCTGCCCCACCTGTTTCCAGTTCTTTATCAACAGGGGATGTTCCATAAACGTTGAAATAATCAATAATGAAACTTTTAAACAACATTCACAGGGACCAATGGTCTCCAACAGAATCCTTCCCTTGCAGTTACTGCTCATAGATGGCTCAAAGCCATCCTCCAGGTGGGGTATGAAAATCTCTTGAAATTAAAATAGATTTCCGAACAACAGATGTCAGTTCTCCTGGAGAAAATGGCTGCTTTGGAGGGTGGACTCTATGGTATCCAACCTAGGATATCAGATCCAGGTTGAGAATTACCTTCATATTTTGGGGGTGGAGTCTGAGGAGGGCAGGGTTGGGGAAGGGAAGGGAAGAGACTCCAGTGGGATATAATGCCACAGAGTCCACTTTCCAAAGCAGTCATGTTCTCCAGATGAACATATCTCTAATGCCTGGAGATCAGTTAAGAATATAAGAACATAAGAGAAGCCATGTTGGATCAGGCCAGTGGCTCAACCAGTCCTACACTCTGTGTCACACACAGGGCCGGCGCATGGGAGTAGGCCAACAAAGCGGCCACCTGGGGCGCCAGAGGCCTAGAGGCACTCTCTCTCCTGCCGCGTCCAGCAGAGGGTTGCCAAGTCCAATTAAAGAAAAATCTGGGGACTTTGGGGGTGGAGCCAGGAGACATTGGGGGTGGAGCCAAGAACAAGGATGTGACAAGCATAATTGAACTCCAAGGGAGTTCTGGCCATCACATTTAAAGAGACAGCACACCTTTTAAAATGCCTTTCTTCCATAGGAAATAATTAAGGATAGGGGCACCATATTTGGGGGCTCATAGAATTGGACCCTCTGGTCCAATCATTTTGAAACTTGGGGGGTATTTTGGGGAGAGGCACTAGATGCTATACTAAAAATTTGGTGCCTCTACCTCAAAAAATAGCCCCCCCAGAGCCCCCAATACCCACGGATCAATTTCCTATTATTCCCTATGGGAATCGTTCTCCATAGGGAATAATAGAGTGCCTAGTAGACATTTCCCTCCCCCCCCACGCTTTCTAAAGGGGGGGAGGGCCTCCAAACTAGGGAATCCCCTGCCCCCTCCCTCTCTCACACACACACTTACTAGATCTTCCTCCGGACAACTCTACTTCCTGTGAAAACGAAAGCAAAGGAAAGGGAGGGGCCGTTCTCAGAAGCCCTTTCTGCTTCCTGCTTCCTGCCCAGCCTTAAAGGGGCAGACATTTTGCAAACGGCTCAGGAGCTCTACAACATGAAGCCTAAAGGTATGTTCTTCCCACCCCCTCCACCCCCACCCCCGCTTCCAGAGTTTTGAAGAGCGGGAGATGAGGCTGTGAACCCAGAAGTCTCCTGCCAGAGCGGGAGGTTTGGGAAGCCTAGTCCAGCACCACTAAATTCCCAACTTTGCGGAGGCTTCAAAGCCTCCGCAAGGTCAGGAAGAAAGCAGGCCACTCTGAGTGCGCTCACTCCTCACCCCAACACCTCGCCGAAACTCCCCGACCTTGCTGCTGCCACGCCCCCCCCCCAGCATCGGCAAAGTCAGGGGAGGTGGCATGGCAGCAAACACGCTCAGAGCCGGCAGCTCTGAGTGCACCTGCTGTCTTTGACCTTCAGCGAGGTCAGGAGGGCAAGGAGCGAGCTCGTCTGCTGTCTCCCTGCCCTTTGCAAGCCTCGTGAGGTGTGGGGGAAGGATTCCCGGCCCTTTCCCATTTTAAAGCAGGAGAGAGCTGAGAATAGGGGAGGCCCACATGTGCTGCGTGCAACCTGATGACGTCACTTTTAGTGACATCATCGGGCTGCATGCGTACTGCATGCACGCGTGAAAAAAGAAAAAAAGGGAGAGGCCAGTGCCAGGCCTGGTTACACAGTGGTCAAAAAATCCCAGGCGCCATCAGGAAGTCCACCAGTGGGGCCAGGACACTAGGAGCCCTCCCACTGTGCCCCTCCAAGCACCAAGAATACAGAGCATCACTGCCCCAGACATAGTATTCCATCTATACCTTATGGCTTAGATCCATATGTTTATCCAATCCCCTCTTGAATAAGTCTATGCTTGTCACCATACTGCTTCTTGCAGCAGTGAATTCCACATTAATTACTCTTTGAGTGAAGAAGTACTCACTTTTATCTATTTTAAGCCTACAACTCATTAATTTGACTGCCCACAAGTTCTTGTATTGTGAGAAAGGAAGAAAAGTCCTTTGTTCGCTACCTTCTCTATCCCATATGAATCCTATACATAATTCTGTAATCCCAGGAGTTCTCCAGACACCACCTGGAGGTTGGTAACCCTAATTATACCCTGCTGAAGTCCTTGTCCTCCAGAAACCATGCCCTCCTCAGGGTCCACCCCTCATATCTCCAGAAATTTCCATATTGGGAGCTGGCAATCCTATTAGAAGACCAAGGAGGGAAAAACCACCCAAATTGTTCATACCGCTGATGGTTTCACCAGGACAAGTCAACCGACTGATCTTCAATTAAACATAGAGTCCCAGGACATCTCTGGGTTCCTGGTGCCATAGGGACTCATCCAAAGAACAGCCTTGAATTCTTCCTTCCCTTCTTGATTGGTCTGGCAGATCACACTATGGAAAGCATAAACATGTAATTTGTTTTTTCAAATTCCTCACAATGTTTTCTTTCCAGTGCCCTGATTATTTTGACTGAAAACAACAGAGAGTGTGAAATATTCTCCCTTGGCACCAAGGAAGACTCACCTTCATCAGAAGCTTGGAGACAATATCCAAAGTTCCATCATTAGGGTAATTTGTCTACCTCATCCACGGTCCCTATGAATGTTCCCTCAAAGCTCTCTTGGCCTCCTCAGCCACTATTCATAAGTTACCTGGACTGTGGGCATGTAGAGAATGTTCCCTTTTTGTCTGGTGGTCCTGTAATTTTGCTACATATTCCAAAATTGACAGTTGAGGAAAGCAGTCATGAGGAAGGGAGGCGGAGCAGATGATAAAAGATATTCAGCAGAAGAAAACTAGCTTCTCAAAAGTTCTAAAAACTGCCATTTGTCCATTCATTTATTCTTTATAGTTTAGGGCAGGGGTGTCAAACTCATTTCCTATGAGGGTCAGATTTGACATAAATGAGACCTTGTCGGGCCGGGCCATGTGTATCATAAAATTCAATGCCAGGTAGCGGACATATAAATTTTATAAAGGGCACAGACACACAATTAAAGATTTTTTTAAACTTAAAATAAAACATGCTTAAAATATTAGCATGCTTGCAATATTTTGTTTTAGTCTCTGATAAATGTCATCTCTTGCTATGAATGTCTGTGCTGTACCAGTCTTGAAATATGTGCTGTTCAGGTGTGCACATCTGTAAGTTGCAAACCTACTTTTGATTCATTGACATTCATTACAGACATCTCATTGTCAATGCTTTGAGCCTAAGACTCAGAGGAACATGAAGCAGCTGGGTATTATGAGCTTTTGTACAGAAGTTGCTTCACGTACTAGTCAAGAACATGTGAAGGAATCATGGCACAGACTGAGGGCTATGTGCTTGTCAACAAAACTATAATTTTCCCCAGAAAAATGACAACTAAAAAAAAAATACAACTTTCCCCAAAAAAACAACTACAAGAACAGCCATGTACAGTAGTCAGTGTCAGCCTACTATCTGGGAAATCTAAATTCAAGACCCCCAATCAAAAGAAAATGTGAAAGAAAAATTAAGGAAATTGTGCTGGGTAAACCTGGAGTGGAACACACTCTCAGCCTAATGCTGATATTTCTCTTCTAAATAGTTCACATGTTTTCCTATTGAGAAAGACTGGAGGGCATGAGTACAGTGAAAAAGAGGAGGGGAACCCTGTTACACCCATAACAAGCCCAACAAAACTCTCTCTCTCTCTCTCTCTCTGTAGCAAGGCAAAAAGCTCATACCTTCACTAAAACGTTGCCAGTCTTAAAAGCACTCTTTAGCTCTCCTGATAATGGGGACTATGCAAAGGAAGCTCTGGCTCTTTCTTTCCTTCCCTGGGGCACGAGGAGGGGGAGGAGCCTCAGTCATTCATTAGAAGGAAGAGAGGCTTATCTCAGTAGCTCTGCAGGGTGATTATTTGAGCCTGAAAAACTTAATCACCCAGCAGAGCTATAGAGCCAAGCTCCCTCATTGGCTGAGGCTGCTCCTCCCTCCTCCTCCCTTTGGGAAAAGGGAGGGGGGAGAGGGAAAGGCTGCTTTGCTGCCTGGCTTATCAGGGGAGAAACACAAAATGGCTACCGAAAAAACCAGGCAAGGGAAAATGAAGCAGATGACAGCCAGTTGCTGGAGGGCCTGATTGGAGCCCTCTGCGGGCCTCATCTGGCCTGCAGGCCATGTGTTTGACACCCCTGGTTTAGGGTTCTTTATGACAAAATGGGGGAGCGGGTGTTCCTTCAAATCTGGTGATGTCTGAAAGATTATCCAGCCCCCTTTTCCAGTGACAGGAACAATAAAGGTAAAGGTAGTCCCCTGTGCAAGCACTGAGTCGTTACTGACCCATGGAGCGAAATCACATCAGAACATTTTCTTGGCAGACTTTTTACGGGGTGGTTTGCCATTGCCTTCCCCAGTCATCTACTTCCTTGCACAGTGAAAGTTAAGCAGGTGTGCATCTCTGTGGTCTGTAAAAGGTAAGCTGTGAAAAGTATAGGTTGGATCAAGGCCATGTGTAAAGGGAAGACAGCTTTTAACTTTTCCAACCAGTGCTTGATTTCACTAACTGGGTTTTGCCACACTGCCAGTGATGTAGAGGTAAAAAGATAGACTTAAAAGAGGACACATCTTTTTCCCTTTAAAACTGCTAACAGTCTGGAGAGTCTGGCTATGATTGGCAAAACTGAGAGCCAAGCTAGACATGTCAGTGGCCATGGGCCCATCCTGTGGCTGCTGATGCCATTTTAGAAGCAGGTGTAAGTTCTATAAAAGTTGCTGTGAGGCCGCCCTGATCCAAATTGGGCACATGGCTCTTTTCATACCTTTTCAGGTACAGAAACAGCCATTGTTTTGACATTTGAAAAGATGCGGGGGTGGGGGTGGGACAAGAGCTCCTGGAACCACAGCACCATGCACCCAATTCAGATCAGGACCTCACAGCAATTTGTAAAGAACTACAGCTGCTTCTAAAATTCGGTTGGCAGCTATAAGATGGATCCATAGCCAATACTACCTCTAAGCTGTGGAGCCTTATGAGCAAAAAGTCTACTTTGTGAGCTACTGGCATTAAAATTGCAAGCTACTGCATAAACTAGTTTTCTCTGGGGCCATCTTTCCTGAGCTAAGACAAAAATGTGTGAGTAGGGTTGCCAATCCCCAGGTGGGGGCAGGGGATCCCCTGGTTTGGAGGCCCTCCCCCCGCTTCAGGGTCATCAGAAAGTGGGGGGGGGGGAAATGTCTGCTGGGAACTCATGATTCCCTATGGAGGCTTATTCCCATAGAAAATAATGGAAATTGATCCACAGGTATCTGGGGCTCTGCGGGCCCTGTTTTTTGAGGTAGAGGCATCAGATTTTCAGTATAGCATCCAGTGACTCTCCCCAACATACTCCCTAAGTTTCAAAAAGATTGGACCAAGGACTCCAATTCAATGAGCCCCCAAAGAAGGTGCTCCTATCTATTATTTCCTATGGAAGGAAGGCATTTAAAAGGTGTGCGGTCCCTTGAAATGTGATGGCCAGAACTCCCTTTGGAGTTCAGTTATGCTTGTCACACCCTTGCTCCTGGCTCCACCCCCAAAGTCCCCAGATATTTCATGAATTGGACTTGGCAACCCTATGTGTGAGCCAGAGGCTAAAAATACGTGAGCTAGCTCACACTAACTCAGCTGAGAGGGAACACTGCCCATAGCTGCTGTTGTGTTTACTTTGGCTCTCAACTGAGCTTTAAAAAGGTTAAATCCCTTCTTATTTTCTTGAGTGGCCTTGAACCAAACTGCAAATTTATGATTGTTTTATTATATCATTAAGCCACCTTAAGTTCCACAAGGGAGAAAGGCAGCTAATAGAAGTTTGAAATAAAATAAATAAATATTTCTTAGGCGAGGGGGTGTTTTCAGCTCCATATGTTTGTAGAACAATTCCATGAAGGTCTACTTGAAAGTCAAAAATTCCATGAAGGTCTACTTGAAAGTCAAAAATGAAACCATTTTATTCCATAGAGCTGACTTTTAGGAAAATGCTTTTAGGAATGCAGCCTCAGTACACTAATACAGTCAGAAAAACTGATACACATCATAATTTGTTACTTTGTGTGTATTATCTTGATGTTCCATGGTTTGATCAACTGGTACCTTACTTATTATTATTTTCTTTTAATTTTATATATCACCATGAACAGTACTTTTTGGACTATCCAAAGTCATCTAAAAGACACAGAAATAATTAGGCTGAAAACATAAGCAAGAAAATAATACAAGCATTTGGTTGCAGTTCCCAGAAGATCACAAACACACTGTTAACTTTTAATTATTGTATATTTTGTTTTGGAGCCAAGAAGGAATTTGTCCCAAGGGATCTGCACCCATTAGCTGAATCTTTGGTAGCAGGCTGAAGAAGCTAGAATTCCCCATAAAGACCTTTTCCCATACTTCTAGAGTTGCAAGCTCAGGGTTGGGAAATTCTGGGATATTTGGGGGGCAGAGCCTGGGAGGTGGGGCTTAGAGAGGGGAAGGACCTCATTAAGGCATAATGCCATAGAATCTACCCTCCAAAGCACATGTTTTCTCTATGGGAATTTATCTCTGTAATGCGAGAGTTATAATTCCAGGAGATCTCCGGACCCCACCTGGAGACTGGCAACCATATGACCTCTCTGGCTTGCTCTTAGAGGCTTCTTGTGTCTGGAAGGGAGACAGCCTAGAGTTTCCCCATGTTCATATCCAAGAGGTGATACTATGGGTCTGTTGCACGTGCAGGACTTTTCTGGGTTGCAGGTTTAGGACAATGAAATCTGCCTTCCCCAAACAGATCTTGGGGAGGAGGGGAGGAAGGAAGGGGGGTTGTGTGTGGTTTCCTTCATCCGTCTTCTGGGTTTTATTTAGCAGCATGGGTTATACTTCGCTCATGCCAACATTACACTGCTGTAATTCTCTCCATGTCTGTCCATTTGCACTGGTGTGCTAGTGACAGCAGAATCTGTGCAGTATGTATGGGTGTCAAAGTAACAAAAAAAACACACCCTAGGAGACAAGGATGCCTGTGTCTAGAAGGAAATATAAATAGAAAGCATTTTGCTCTGCTTTCAGCTGGGGGATGAAGCAAAGCTACTTTGGAGGTTAAATAAATTATTGGGCTGGGAAACAGAGAGTTGATTCATTCCTATGTGAACGCCTGTTTATGGAGGTATAATTTCATTGATGGCGATTTTGGTGAGTGGCTCCTTCGCCCAGGGAAAGCCAGCGCTATCTGTCACGCAGCCTCCCCTTAGGTGGACTCACATCTGCAAACCTGGGCTTATTTCTGTCTGCCCACGTCTGAAGGGGCAGGGGAAAAGGCAAGAGATTGTTGCCTGTCTTTTTTCCTTCCAAGGTTAATAGCTCAGGGAAGGGGATTGATTTAGACTGGCAAAACAAAACCATGCAAGGGTGGAACAATTAAACCTCTCTTTCCCATTTGAATTAGAGTTCTGCAAAGCTATTATTATTGAGTTGTTGGAGGAGAATTTTGCAGATTGCCAAAAAGACAAATAAGTGGGTTCTAGATCAAAGCAAGCCTGAACTCTCCCTAGAAGCTAAAACGACCAAACCAAGGCTATCGTACTTTGGGCACATCATGAGAAGACAAGAGTCACTGCTAGGAAAAGTTGAAGGCAGCAGGAAAAGAGGAAGACCCAACCTAAGATGGAATGACTCCGTAGAGGAAGTCACGAACCCCAGTCTACAAGACCTGAGCAAGGTTGTAGGGTGTTTTGGCCCTGAGCTGGATAGGCCAGGCAAGCCTGATCTCATCAGATCATGGAAACGAAGCAGGGCTGACCCTGGCAAGTACCTGGATGGGAGACCTCCAAGGAATACCAGGGCTGGGACGCAGGGGCAGGCAATAAGCAAGCCACCTCTTTGAAATGTCCAAGCCCCACTAGGGGTTGCCAGAAGTGAACCATGACTTCCAGGCATGCACACACACCAACACACAAATACAAAAAAAATTAAGACATTTTGAAGGACATTAATTCATATTATCACCATAAATCTGAAGTGACATGATGGCGCTTGACACACACACACACAAGTTATTATTTTTCCTTTAAAAAAAACCAAGGAAATCTTCAAAAGTCCCATTTGTTGAACTATGATGAGGTTTATGCTGGGTCATTTATTGCTGCCTAATTTAGTAAATAAAACTTGTTCCAATAACCTTATTATAAGTCTGAAATTTTGTTCCTGTAATATGAAAAATATAGAAAGAGCAGCTCCCAACACACATGGTGATTAGTCTGCACAGGTCCAACAAAACCAGGAAACAACTTTTCTGATATTGGAGTGGGCTACTGGGAAAGGCAAGAAGGCAAAAGTTTGGTGTAGTGGTTAAGTGTGCGGGCTCTTATCTGAAAGAACCGGGTTTGATTCCCCACTCCTCTACATGCACTTGCTGATGTGACCTTGGGTCAGCCACAAGTTCTCTCAAGGCTATTCTGCTCAAGAGCAGTTCTGGGAGAGCTCTCTCAGCCCCACCTACCTCACAGCGTGCCTGTTGTGGGGAGGGGAAGGGAAGGAGATTTGTTAGCCACTCTGAGACTCCTTGGGCTAGCGAAGGGTGGAATATAAATCCAATCTTTTGTTCTTCTTCAAAAGAAAGATCCACAGCCTTTGTACCCCCCGGGTTACTAGATCCAACCTGTGGTATTTATTGGCAGAGACAGGTTATCAGGGTACAAATGGGTTTGCTAACCTCCGGATGGATCCTGGAAGGCTCCTGGACTTACAGTTGGTCTCTGTACAACAGGGAGCAGTTCCCTAGAGAAAATGGCTGCTTTGGAAGGTAGAGACCAGGGGTGGCCAGACATGCTTAAAATGTGAGCCACGTAGAATAAATGTCAGATGTTTGAGAGCCACAAGATATGAATGTCAGATGTTTGAGAGCTACAGGACAGGAAGGAAGGAAAATGGAGGGGGAGGGAGAGGGAGAGGTAGAAAGAAAGCAACATTCTCCAAGTGGCTGGTTGATTTGGCTTGGCGAAGTGATTTAAAGAGACAAATGCCTTCTCCAAGCCAGCCAATGGGACAGTGGGGGGCTTCAAGAGCCAAACAATATGTGTGAAAGAGCCACATGTGGTTCCTGAGTCACAGTTTGGCCACCCCTGGTAGAGACTCTATGGCAGGGGTGGCCAGCGGTAGCTCTCCAAATGTTTTTTTGTCTACAACTCCCATCAGCCCCAGCCAGCATAGCTGATGGCTGGGGCTGATGGGAGTTGTAGGCAAAAAACATCTGGAGAGCTACTGTTGGTCACCCCTGCTCTATGGCATTGGATCCCTGCTGAGTTCCCTCTCCTCCCCAAACTCCACCCTTCTCAGGCACCACTCCCAAAGCTCTAGGAATTTCCCAGGCTATAGTTGACAACTCTGAATGAACCCAATATAGGTAAATAAAGGTAATCAACCCTTTCTTCCTTCAAGAGTTGCCTGCAGTGTCTTCCACACAAGGGGCACAGCATAAGGATGCAGAATGCAGAAAGGGGAGGGCTCCTTTGCAGATAATGCTGGCTGAACATCACTATAAGAATGCTGCAATGTCATGTTGGTACATACCTGGAGGAGCACAGACATATTCCTGGTGACCTTGGGGAGGGAAGGGGTCATGATTCAGCGGTAGTGCATCTGCTTGGCATGCAGAAGGTCCCAGGTTCAATCCTTGGTATCTCCAGTTAAAAGGGTAAAGTAGGAGGTGATGTGAAAGATTTTAGCCTGAGATCCTGCAGAGCAGCCTCCAGTCTAAGTAGACAGTACAAACCTTGATGAACCAATGGATTGATTCATTATAAGGCAGTTTAAGTATAAGGCACTCTCACCATGGCTAACGCTTATGACACCCTGTGAAATGGCCTAAAGAGAAACCACAGAATGTTCCTATTAAATTCTTTGCAAGTGATGTGCCAGCACCTGGGACGTAGGACTCAGCTGCCCTACAAGTGATTAGTTGTAGTGTTCAAATTCCCTGGTCACTCCAGTTGTCGGGGAGCAGGGCTCAAACTTGAGTGACTTTGTACATTTAAAAAGTATGAGAAATAGGAATTTAGGGATATCTGTGCCAATTTGTGAAAATGTTGAATCAGTTTCCCATCTCCTGTCCTACAGACCTGATTAGGGTGTGTGGCCTTCAATAGAATATCATGCAAAAAAAGACCATCACTCTGGATAGTAAGCTTCTGTGCTGTATCCAGGTGGCCATTTTGCTAGTATTTAAGAAATAAGAACTCTTCTAGATCAGACCTGTGGTCTATTTAATCCAGCATCCTGTCTCCCACTGCAGCCAACCCTAGAGGAACAGTAAGGCCTTTCCCTGACATGGCCTCCTAATCCTAGGTTTCAGAGGTTTTCTGCTTTTGAATATGGAGGTTTATTTACTTGCTTCATTTATACCCCATTTTTCTACTCAACAGGGAGCCAAAGTGGCTTACATCATTCTCCTCTCCTCCATTTTATCCTCACAATAACTCTAAGAGCATGTGACTGGCCTGAGATCATTCAGCATGTTTCTGTGACAGAGTGAATTTGAACCTGGACTGTTCCAGAACTAAGGTTGCCAGCTACTCACAATGTGGCAGGGGGTGGGGGTCAGAGGGAAGCTTCTGGGAGTGGGGCAGTGGATCTGCCCCCAAACAATGATGTTGCCATGCAATAACATCACACAAGTGATGTCATCATGTCAGAGATGCTCTGGTTTGAGGGCAAAACTCTATGGTAAAATTGCCCTCAAACAATAGAGTTTTGCCCTCAAACCAGAGAGTGTTGCTTAATGACCCCCCTGGCATGATAGTGTCACTTCCGCATGATGACATTGTATTGGGGACATAACATGATGACATTGCTCTTTGGGGGTAAGGTTTCTTCCACTAGCCAGCTGGCAGCAGAGCACAGAAGTCCCAAAAACTAGGGGATTTCCCACCCCCACCTGGGGAATGGGAACCCTACCTAGAGCCAAAGTCCAACAGGAGGCTCAGTGGGGCAATCAGTACTGAAGATCTGATATATATAACAGGAAGAAGAGTAGGTTTTTATACCACACTTTTCTCTACCTTAAGGAGTCTCAAAGCAGCTTATAAGGGCATTCTCCTCCCTACAGTAGGTACCTTGTGAGGCAGGGGTGGGCTGAAGGAGTTCTGAGAGAACTGGGATTGGCCCTACTGGCAACCGAGCAGGCTTTACGTGGAGGAGGAGTGGGGAATTGAACCCAGTTCTCCAGATTAAAGTCTGCTGCTCTTAACTACTACACCATGAGATCACATGCACACCTGGCTCATACAACCAAGAGACCACAAACACACCCGGCTCATGACTAGATTTGTATATTCGCCTTCCCCTTGACTTGTAAAAGAACAGGTGTAATGCCTGGTTTTTAGTAGGGAACATAACATATTCCAGAGGCTACTCACTGCCATTGAGCTTTGACTCCCTCATGAGAATAAAACTCACAGAGTCCTTATCACCAGAAGTGAACAAGCAGGAACTGTTACCTACAGTCCCATGAAAAGACTCCTATAATTTCTTCCTTTGCTCCTCACAAGACGGGAGTGCAGTTCTGGGTTGGGAAATACCAAGAAATTTAGGGGATAGAGCCTGAGGGTTTGAGGAGGGGAGGGACTTCAGTGGAGTAAAATGCTGTACAGTCCACCTTCCGAAGTGGCCATTTTCTCTGGGGAAGGAAAATTGATCTCTGTTGCCTAGAGATCAGTTGTAATCCCAGGAGATCTCCAGGCACCACCTGGAAGACGGCAGCCCTGTCAGAGGAGCATACACAGCACAAGTCCACATGCCATTGAATTACTGTTCATATTACAGGGGCCATAAATAGCCAGGAAATAGAGCCACTGGTTATGCCACAGCATGGTAGGAAGCTCAAACAGAATAATATTTAAAGAGGCAGCCCCGCCTCATTAATGAAGGAAGAAGGCTGGAGGACTGGCATTGCAATGGAGGCTGACCTGCAAACAGCTGAGGCGTGTGATGCTGGGAAATCAGCTTAGCTTGGCATGCAGACAGGGCATGCGGGCACTGCCAATTTTACCCACCAGTGAGCATAGAAGAGTCCATTTCATGCAAAGCTGGCTTGGAGGACCAAGGGCTAAATGGAAGATGAACACTCTGTTTTGTTTGTTCTCTGTGTATGTGTGTGTGTGCATGCATGCTTTTTTTCTTGTAAGGTTATGCCTCAAACCTTGATATGCAGTTTATTCTAGAATTAAATGGGGGGTCTTTTTTAAAAAGGTATTTTAATCAGGAAGGAGGAGGAGATTGGATTTATACCCTGTCCTTCACCTGGAGTCTCAGAGGGGCTTACGATTTCCTTTCCCTTCCAACAGACACGCTGTGAGGTAGGTGGGGCTGAGAGAGCTTTTTCAAGAAACTGCTCTTGAGAGAACAGCTCTGAGAGAACTGCAGCTGGGCAAAGGTCATTCAGCAGGTGCATATGGAGGAGTGGGGAATCTAACCCAGTTCTTTCTGATTAGAGTCCACACATTTAACCACTACACCAAACTGGCTGAAGGATAGGCCAGTTTGCCTCCAGGTATCCCGTACTTCTTGCAGGGTTCCCAGCCTCCAGGTGGGACCTGGGGATCTCCCACTATTACAACTGATCTCCAGCTGGGACAGATCAGCTCCCCAGGAGAAAATAGCAAACCCAAGAGTTCCACAGAACAAGATCAATTATACCAACTGAACTGTGGAAAAATAACAAAAGTTACTGACAAGGTTCCAACTATTGAAAAGTCCCTTCCTGTTTCCTTACAAGATACTGGGGTATATTTCATACATATATATTCACAACTATTAAGGTGCAATTTACTATATTTTTCAATGTATTAAAGGGCCAAAATTCTTTAAACATGTCCATTCCAAATTAATGTCAAAGTTCATCACTAGTCACTAGAAGAGTTCCTAAACTTTCCAAGAATCACTAATGTCATCTCACCACTCAGATGAGCTGGTTTAAAGTGCTAGTGCCAGTCCGGTTATAATAAAGAGTTCACCAGTACTTATATTAGTAGTTTCTTATTGTTTCTTATTCCAAATTTATAGGTGCTTGTTCCAGGCTTCTCAATTTCCAAAGTAAATTGTCTCTCTTGGAGAGGGTGGGGTTTGGGGATGGGAGGGGGTCCAGCATGGTCCAATGCCATAGACTCCACCCTTCAAAGCAGCCATTTTCTCCAGGGGAGCTGATCTCTGACAGCTGGAGATCAGTTGGTAGAAGCAGGGCTTTTTTTGAGAAGGAACACAGTTCCGGCTGGCTTGGTGTCTGGGGGTGTGGCCTAATATACAAATGAGTGCCTGCTGGGCTTTTTTTTTTTAAAGCCATGTGTGAAACAATGGTGATGTCAGGGTGTGTGTCCTAATATACAAATAAGTTCCTGCTGGGTTTTTTCTACCAAAAAAGCCCTGGGTAGAAGTAGAAGATCTCCAGGCCCCACCTGGAGGCTGGCAACACTAATTGCACTGTTTAATTGTATGTCTCATGCTGTTGATGATATTTGATTCAAGCTATGTAATCTGTCTTAATCTCAAGGAGAATAGCAGACTATATATAACTATAAATAACATAACCAGGGCTTTTTTTGAGCAGGAACGCATAGAAATGCAGTTCCGGCTGGCTTGGTGTCGGGGAAGTGGCCTAATGTGCAAATGAGTTCCTGCTGAGTGTTTACTACCAAAAAAAAAAAGCCTTGAACATAACTATAAATAATTTAAGACAGCAATCCTTAACAGGTCTACTCTGAATTCTACTAAGGTCTATGGGGCTTACTCCCAGGAAAGTGCCCTTAGGACTGGACTGCACTGTAAATAAATGACATAAATTTAAAAAAAATTGTTAATGAAAGGCCCCTTCCCTGTTTCACACAGGCTACAGTGATCACCAACCTTTTTGGCACCAGGGACCAGTTTTGTGGAAGACAATTTTTCCATGGACCGGCGAGGGGGGGGGGGGGGACGGCAGTGATGGTTTTGGGATGATATGACTGTACACTTTGTGTGGTTAAGTGCACTTTGTGGTGGACTCTTGCTTGTCACAACTGGGTTTGATTCCCCACTCTTCCACTGGGTTTGATTCTCCACTCTTCCACTTGCAGCTGCTGGAATGGTCTTGGGTCAGCCATAGCTCTGGCAGAGGTTGTCCTTGAAAGGGCAGCTTCTGGGAGAGCTCTCTCAGTCCCACCCACCTCACAGGGTGTCTGTTGTGGGGGAGAAAGATAAAGGAGATTGTGAGCCACTTTGAGATTTGGAGTGGAGGGCAGGATATAAATCCTGTAATATATAATGAAATAATTATACAACTCATGGCCTGGTTGCTAACAGGCCACGGACCGGTACTGGCCCACAGCCCGGGGACTGGAGACCCCTGGGCTAGAGAACAATGTCTTTCCTATACACTTACCAGGTACTGATTTTGGAACGAAATAATTAAAATACTTACACCACAACTGTGGTTTGATTCTGGTCCTTATCAGCATAGGAGAAAAAAGTATACGGGATTTAAAAAATAATAATTTTCTTTCTTAATATGACCTCCAAGAAGATGTGTTCTTCATTTCCTCTTCTTCCCTTTTCTCTGCATTGGCTTCCAAGCCCTGTTGAAAAATGATGTTCCTGAAGGAAATGTATTCGCAATGGACTCAGTCCAAGTGTGGGCAGCTGGAACGCTCCCAAACCACCAACCTCCACCACCCTCCTACCCTCCCCATCTCAGCTGGGGTCTCCTGATAGAGTTCCTTGTGAGCTGGGTGACCCCACACAAAGCTGCCTTCTATCTTTGCCTAGCAGGCTGAAGAATGCTGAAAAATGCAAGCTCAAGGGAGTCATGGTTTGAGCTAGCTGATGTTCACAGAGGGTCCCTGTGGCTTCAACGGTTACTGGGCTGACTGGAAATAAGCATGCTTGGGTGACACAACGAGATTCCAAGCACCTGAGTGGAAGAAGATGGCAGGCCAGAGGGAGGAGAGAAGAGGATGTGTTCTTTGGCTAACTCCAATAAGCTTGTCAAAGGTAGCAAAAGGCCCAGTTCTAACCAAGGCAGAATTTGCTGTGCTTTCTGTATCTGTTTGTACAGGAGGGAAGACCTGGTCAGTTGCTGGCCAGGATAATTTTTCTGTGGGGTTTCCCAGGGGTTGCGGGTATGGTTTGCTGTCCCTGCCCAGTCAGTTACAGATAGCACAAATGTCTCAGGTTTTTGGGGTTTTTTTTAAGACTGCTGCTAACTGACAGAATTCTGTTGCTGGCTGTTCTCCTAAGGCAAAATTTAGACAAACCTCACCATTCTACCATGCCACTCCATTATGCAGACCAAAGTTTGAGTCCAGTGGCACCTTTAATACCAACACAGTCTTATTCAAGGTATGAGCTTTCATGTTTGCACACACTTCCTCAGACCCAATTCCATAACACAGACAGACTGAAAGTCTTTCTTGCAGGTATCCCTGCTTTCCACATACACCCCCTCACTGCTGCAACAGAATTCAGCTAGAGTGCGAATAAAATTTCACACTCATTCAGAATTTCAGAATTTGAATTTCACTGTTCCCATTAATAATTGCCACTTATAGCTCTGGATACATATGGTTCAGTATAGTATTTGCATGTGTACAGTTTTGCAAAAGCCACAGGAACCGCTTAACTCCACCTTTTAACGGTGCCTGACCTATAGTTCCCCACTGCATGTCTAGTGTTTGCTACACCAACAGTTACAAAAATAATTTTTAAATTTATCTTTAAACTGACTGGTTCCTTAAATACAACTGATAACTATGCAATTGCAAAAGCAGACAAAAGACCAATACATATGTAGCATGATGGTACTGAACTGTGTGTGCAAAGTAGGGCCCCGGGATCTGCTAGAGCAACTGACAAGCAACACAGCTACTGCACAGCTGCAACCTGCCTTGCAAGTAGTTTGTAGGGATGCCAACCTCCAGGCGAGACCTGGAGATCCCCCAAAATTACAGCTTGTTTCCAGACTCCAGAGATCAGTTCCCATGAACAATATGTTTGCTTTGGAGGGTGAACTCTGCGGCACACTGTGGTCACAGTTGTCCCTGGGCTCCATCCCCAAATCTCCAGGAGTTTCGCAGCCTGGATCTGGCAGCCCCATCCCCCCATCCCCTGCCAGTGGTCAGGGTGGACCTGGCAACCCTACTAATTCGAGATACTTGTAAGCAAATGAGCCACTAATCAGCTCTGGGGATCCACTCACTGCCTTTCACAGCCATATAGCTCAATATGTTCGTTTGCTGGTACTTTGTGGTACTTTTCCCTATTTGGAAAAATTCGTGGTACTTTTCCCTATTTGGAAAAAGGTCTCTTCATGTGTTCGCAACGGCTGGGGGTGACAGGAGTTGTCTATCCATGCTGCTAAATCTAGAATGGCCAGACAACACTTGAAGATTGTGTTGTCATCACATGATTAAAAAAAAAAACAGCCCTAAGTTCCACAGCGCTTTAAAGACCAGCTGTAAAGAAAATAATAACCAGTTCTTCTCCCCAATACTGTATCTGGTCCATTATCAAAACAACACTTGCTGTTTAGGTTTGACTCCCTGGCTTTCCCCCTACTCCCCGACTGAAAATTCAAGTACAGTCCAGAGAACATTTGACTCTAATTATTCTTAATTATTTTCCTTTTGGCTTTCCTTTGGCTTTTTTCGCAACCTTCTAATCTCAGCTGAAGTCTCCCCAAGCAGCTGGAAGCAAAGCATCAACTTCTGCCAAAATCCCAGCGCCTTCAAAATCAGTAGGACTGCCTAGAGGGGCATAACGGGAACTTCTTCCAAACCTCCACTTTCCCACATGCAATGCAGTTGGGGCTTAATGAATACTGTAGCTATGGTGACTCATTAGGATTTGAATGTTTCGAACTTATTTTTTTCTGAAACAGTCACTGGACAAGGATTTGCCTCTCTGCTGTCAGTGGGACAGAAGAATGGAAATACTGATGTTTTAGTACTAATTCTCACCCCCACAAAAAACAACAACTCTCCTTTCTTACGGCCAATCAGTAGCACATTTCCAGGGGTGGAATTCTAGCAGGAACTCCTTTGTATATTAGGCTACACACCACACTTCCTGATGTAGCCAATCCTCCAAGAGCTTACCAAAAACAGCCTTGTAAGCTCTTGGGTGATTGGCTACATCAAGGAAGTGTGGTCTAATACGCAAAGGAGCTCCTGCTAGAATTCCACCCTGCACATTTCAGTAATCAGAACCGCTGTGGTTCAGATTTGTTCTCATGTCCTAGATGTAGAGGCACACTGGATGTTTACTCAGCAGTAATGTAACAGCACTCTGTGCACGGTCAAATGAGACTTATTTCATATGTCCCAAGGCTGATATCTAGCATTCGAAACAGGCATCGGGGAAGAGCTCTAGCTCAAATTATGTTCCTAGGCAAATTCAAATGTTCAAATAGATATATTATTACGTGGCTTGAATGGGCTTATGTTGAGATCAGCACTCATTAAAGAATTCATGTGCCTGATGTATGTGACTTATAACTGTATTCATATTTACTATACTCAGTGGCTCCACTCATGGTTCATTCACATAGTCTTTTGAATCTAGGATAGTTTTCCCGGACCTTTCCTGCGCAGTCAAGTTACTCATGATTTTCTTGGGAGTTGATCCACAAACATCAGAATTGCTTTTTCAGGGTTCTTCCACGTATCTGCCCCTCTGTTATGTCTTGAAATACAAGCTAATGTCTCTCTCTCTCGGCTTGGCTTCGCGAACGAAGATTTAAGAAGGGTGCAATAGTCCACGTTTGCTGCAGGCTCGCTGGTGGCTGACAAGACCAATGTGGGACAGGCAGGTCCGGCCACAGCAGCTGCAGGGAAAAGTCTGATTTAGGGTTGGTCCTGTAGCAGTGCGATTCTTCCTCAATCTCCTTTTGTCCTCAAGACCAGCTATGCGTGTGTTCTCAAAGGAAGAGACAGCCTGGTGGATGGTGTGCCTCCATGCTTTGCGATCTGAGGCTAGGTCAGACCACTGGTGATGGTTGATGTGACAGGTGCTAAGGGATTTCTTCAAGGAGTCCTTGTACCTCTTCTTTGGTGCCCCTCTATTTCGATGGCCGGTGGAGAGTTCGCCATACAGGGCAATCTTGGGAAGGCGGTGGTTTTCCATCCTAGAAATATGCCCTGCCCAGCGCAGCTGCGTCTTCAACAGCAGTGCCTCGATGCTGGTAACCTCTGCCCGCTTGAGGACTTCAGTGTTGGTCACAAAGTCACTCCAGTGGATGTTGAGGATGGTGCGAAGGCAGCGCTGATGAAAGCGCTCAAGGAGTCGCAGGTGATGACGGTATAAAACCCACGATTCGGAGCCATAGATGAGGGTTGTCATCACAACCGCTTTGTAAACATTGATCTTTGTGCCTTTTTTCAGATGCTTGTTGCTCCACACTCTTTTGTGCAGTCGGCCAAATGCACGGTTTGCCTTTGCCAGCCTGTTGTCAATCTCCTTGTCGATCTTGGCATCTGAGGAGATGATGCACCCCAGGTAGCTGAACTGCTGGACTGTCTTCAGAACTGATTCACCCACAGTGATGCAGGGAGGGTGATAATCTTCCTGGGGTGCAGGCTGGTGGAGAACTTCTGTCTTCTTCAGACTAACTTCTAGGCCGAATAGCTTGGCAGCCTCTGCAAAGCAGGACGTCATATGCTGCAGAGCTGATACCGAGTGGGAGACGAGTGCAGCATCATCAGCAAACAGTAGCTCTCGGATGAGTTTTTCCATTGTCTTGGAGTGTGCCTTTAGTCGCCTCAGGTTGAACAGGCTGCCATCGGTGCGATAGCGGATGTAGACACCATCGTCCTCATCTAGATCTACTGCGGCTCTTTGAAGCATCATGCTAAAGAAGATCGTAAAGAGAGTTGGCGCGAGAACGCAGCCTTGCTTTACACCTGTGCCTATTGGGAAGGGCTCCGAGAGGTCGTTGCAGTGTCTGACTTGGCCTCGCTGGTCTTCGTGTAGCTGGATGATCATGCTGAGGAACCTTGGGGGACATCCTAAACGTTCCAAGATTTGCCACAGGCCTTTCCTGCTAACGGTATCGAAAGCTTTGGTAAGGTCGACAAAAGTCACATACAGAGCCTTGTTCTGTTCCCTGCATTTCTCTTGGAGCTGCCTGAGAACAAATACCATGTCGGTGGTGCTCCTGTTAGCTCTGAAGCCGCACTGGCTCTCTGGGAGGAGTTCTTCTGCAATGGTGGGCACCAGTCTGTTCAGGAGTATTCTGGCAAGGATTTTGCCTGCGATGGAGAGCAGGGTTATCCCCCGGTAGTTGGAGCAGTCTGACTTTTCCCCTTTGTTCTTGTATAGGGTGATGATGATTGCATCGCGAAAGTCCTGTGGTAATTTGCCTTGTTCCCAGCAGGTGACAAGTACTTTGTGAAGTGAGCTATGTAGTACTGTGCCCCCATGCTTCCAGATCTCTGGTGGAATTCCATCAACTCCTGCTGCCTTGCCACTTTTCAGTTGCTTGATGGCTTTAACAGTCTCTTCTAGGGTGGGGATCTCATCCAACTCTGTTTTCACCGGTTGAAGTGGGGTGAGGTGGATTGCTGAATCTTGAACTACGCGGTTGGCACTGAAGAGAACCTGAAAATACTCTGACCACCTCCAGTCAGCCGAAGTTAAAGCTGCCTTCCAGGCAAAACTCCAGTCAAGAATTGAGGACCTCAGTTGCCCCACAGACCCTTCTCCAGAAGCACTCTGGGAACACAAGCTAATGTACCGCATGGCGATCGCTACAGAAGTGACCCAGGGAAACCTATGGGTCCCCGGATGTAGCTCGCTAGACGCCCCGCCCATCAAGATCTGTGGCGGGAAGTTTGACTGGCCAGACTGGGGGGCAGTTCCGAGGAATGTATATAAGCGGGACCCGGCCCGCGTGTTCTCTCTCTTGTAATGTACCACCGAATAAAGCATATTGCCTTCAAACCATCTTGTCACTTAGTACATTCCCCCCCCCATGCATTTTTACAGTTGTGGAGTCAGTTTATTTTCAAGGGAAGGTGGTGTTGTCATCGGTATTATCAGTCAGAACATGCCCTAAAATATTGATATATCACTATAGTGTTGTAATGATATTTTAAGCAGTTTTCTCAATTCCATTATTTCATTTACTTAAAAAGTAAGTCTCTAGTCTTTTCCCTCACAGAAAATTCTGTTTGGTCCCAATCTGCAGGTTTAGGTGTCTACTGATGGGAGCCACACTTGAGAAACAGGCAGATATTGAATATCAAGAGGCTTGGAGAAGAGGTCTGAAACCCGAGGAACAACTAGCAACTCGTACTTGAAAAGGAATTCACCTGAGACCTACCAAAAATCTACGTAAATTAAAGTTAAAATAAGCAAAGTAATTTCCTAGAGAGAGAGGGTTTTGTTCATAGGATTATCCTTGGGAAAGAGCGCTAGTTTGAGCATCTGTAGAAGAACTCCAGAATGCTCCCACCAGCCTCTGTGCAGGTATTGCATGGAGACACCTGCATAATTCCAGAGCCCATCTCTTTGTTTCTGGTGTACCTTTTTGTACTACTGCTTGGGTGGAAAGGACAGGAGCAAAATGAAAAAGCAAAAGACACATCAATAAGCCATCAAATCATCTGACCTTTAAAAATCAATAGCTCAAAGAGTGATTCAGCCACACTTGAGAGGTTTGCTTCAGATAATACTCCAACCATGTATTTTGCTTCTTTCCCCACCTCCTATCAGAAACAGGTGTGGGAGCAGAACTAATGGCTACACCTTGCAGAACAGTTTCAAAGGTGCTCCAGTGATTTGGGTAGACCATGGAGATGAAGTGTGTTCCAGTGGTGCTATGGGGCACTAGCCAGTAGGTTCTACTTTTCTCCCTTTCTCACAATACAAGAACTCGTGGACACTCCATGAAATTGCTGAGCAGTTGGGTTAGAATGGATAAAAGGAAGTACTCCCTCACCCAAAGGGTGATTAACACATGGAATTCACTACCACATGAGGTGGTGGTAGCTACAGGCACAGCCAGCTTCAAGAGGGGATTGGACAAACATACAAAGCAGAAGTCCATCAGTGGCTATTAGTAAACAGCATATTGTTGGAACTCTCTCTCTGGGGCAAGTGATGTTCTTTATTCTTGGTGCTTGGGAGGGGCAACAGTGTGAGGACTTCTAGAGTCCTGGCCTCACAGACCTCCTGATGGCACCTGGGTTTTTGGCCACTGTGTGACACAGAGTGTTGGACTGGGTGTGGGCCATTGGCCTGATCCAACATGGCTCCACTTATGTTCTTGCCGTACTCATATATTTATATTTTCAATCATATTCTAAATCCATCCAAACATGACCATTTTATCCCACATCTGTACTTGAAATGGTATAAAATCCTTCTGACTTTTTGGAAGTTCTGGTTATTCTGGGAGGAGAAAGCTCAACCTGAGGGGGTTTAGTCATCTGGAAGAGCTATTTCCTTTCCAAGAGACATATTCAGTTTCCCTTCTAGGATTGCCAGGTCCCCCGGCCACTGACAGGGAGTGGTTTTGGGTTGCCAGCTCCAGGTTGGGGAACTCCTGGAGATTTGGAAATGGAACCTGAGGAGGACAGGGACCTCAGTGGGGTACCATGCCATTGAGTCCACCCTCCAGATTATCCATTTTCTCTGGGTGAACTGATCTCTGTAATGATGAGCTGTAATTCTGGGAGATCCTCAGACCTCACTTGGAAGACGGCATCCCTGTTTCTCCCAGATCTGCAATCAGTTTATTTGAAGTATGCTGTGGATGGGAGGGGGAATGTATGTCATCAGCATTGTAACAGTGATCTCAAGACTGAACTAAGCAGTAGTCAAGGTGCACTTTTAAGACCAACTAAGTTTTATTCAGAATGTAAGCTTAGTTGGTCTTGAAGGTACCACTTGACTACTGCTTTGTTCTATTGCTTCAGACCAACACAGCTGCCCACTTGGATCTATCGAGACTGAACTGATGCTGGAAATTTGGAAAAAGGGATTGCGTTCATCTTCTTTTAATCTTGTACCGAATGAGGACATTGGAAAATGTCTTTGGAAAAAATAAGTCATTCTGTTCAAGGGGCTGAATGACCTCTTGATCCTTGCAAGGACAGGGCTGAGTGAGGACAGCTTTTCTGGCCAGGCCTGCATTCCTAGCATACCAACAACGGAACAGGCAAATTCCTGTCGAGAGGAGACCGAAGCAACCACTACCAGGGCTTCCTTTGGCCTGGATAGCACTCCCATGAAATAGGTGGTGCTATGTTGCTAAGTAACGGACCTTACTCCTAGACAAAAGGCCTGCTGTCCTCCACAAAAGCAGACAGACGCATGCTCACCAAGTCCTCAAAGGTTTGACTACAGATAAAGAACTGGGAGAAGTCCCTTTCCATATTCTGGAACCAGGTGAACTGGGGTCTTTTTTTTAGTAGGAATGCACAGGAACGCAGTTCTGGCTGGCTTGGCACCAGAGGGTGTGGCCTAATATGCTGATGGTTTCATGCTGGGCTTTTTTACAAAAAAGCCCTGTGTGAAACAATGGCGATGTCAGGGTGTGTGGCCTAATATGCAAATGAGTTCCTGCTGGGGTTTTTCTTAAAAAAAAACAAGCCCTGCTGGTGAACATCTTGGATGGGGACATCTGAAAAGCAAGGGATCAGTTTGGTGCAATGGTTAAGTGAATGGGCTCTTTATCTGGGAGAACCGGGTTTGATTCCCCACTCCTCCACATACACCTGCTGATATTTAACAAACAAACACGGGGTTAAACCCCCATAAAAATAATAGAATTGTTGCCTCTAGCTTTAAGAAACTAATGCTTGCTGTGGCCATTGCTAGGCAACCACAGTAATACTGATAGACGTCCAGCCTTGGTTTCTGTCAGTGAAGGAAGGATAGGAGAGGCAGGGTAATTATAATTATATATTATTTTATGCAATACGTGTGTTGTTTTATACCATCTGGCTGTACCTTGTACAGGCATTACCTTGTGTTAAGTTTACCTTGTACAGGCATGGCCCATTGTGAAGTTTGCTTGGATCAGAAGGATGGCATAGAAGGCAGAGGGGTCTCTCCTTCCACTTTGATAGGCCAGCAATCTGACAGTGGTTAGTCACAGGGACACACAGCTGTACTGCTTCTGCAAGTTCCCGGTTCATTTAAAAGGGACTCAGGTCAGATTGGGACTGAAGAATAGGGGGCAAAGGGGTTCCTGCCTCCCCCCCTGCAAGCCATTTTCCTGAACCAAACAGGCACTGGAGGCATACTTTGCCTGGTTGGTGGTCTGCATATGCAGGCATGGATGGGGGAAAGGAACACGGAGAAAAAGCTGCAGGAAGAAAGGGCCAGTGGAGGGGGGGGAAATCAAGCACACCTCCACTTTCTACAGATTCTGTATTGTAAATGCCCCTCCA